>NC_089040.1:30066388-30393611 GCF_034140825.1 Oryza sativa Japonica Group | reverse complement strand
AGTTTGAGTGATGGTAATATGGGTAATTGGGCATCAATGCCTGATGAAAAAGACAGATAAACAGGAACTGCATGGGTCAAGTCAAGTGGGTGAACTACCCAACTGAGTAACTGAACTGGCCACCAATGAGGCAATGATCTCTCTTCTCGACTTTGAAATGGTACCATGTGTTCATAAACTTTATTCTTAAGGTCTTCTGCTTTCCTCCTAAGTTCGGAATATAATGCTTTATATAATGACTTTCAAAGGGAACAAGTTCTTAATAGTGACATTAAAAATGAATCAGTTCCTTTAATTTGTAGTAGTACTATGCAATTTCTACTCGGTTATTACTACTTTATTAGTGCCCCTTGTAGTCCGTTTTCTATGTTTCATCAGATATCGCTGCATGCTACCACTCGACTCAAACAATATGTGATATCTGAAATTCTGAACTATGTCATGAATCATGATATACACTTACTCCCTCCGATTTCATTCTAATTGACGTTTTAGACAATGGCACGGTCTACAAAATATATCTTTGACCTTATTTTTCTATTATAATATACACAATAAATAAATGCATGTTTACTTTTATTATAGTGCTTTGAAAGATAAATCTATATATGTTTTTCTAGTTTTTTTAAACTAAATATTCTTAAAGTTATTGATGGTCAAAATTATAAAAGTTTGATCTCAACCTTGTCCAAAACGTCAATTATTATAGAACCAGAGGGAGTACTGCACATCGGTCTCTACAGCGCTCTGCATATTGATCCATCTTATATATAAAAAAATGTTAATGATTTTTTGGTGACATGTACAGTGTACATTCTCTCTCGATGGGCAGAAAGACTTTCTCCTCGAGTGGTCGCCGTAGTTTTTTCATGAACTTTGCTGTTGGAATTGGCAGTGTGTATGAGAGAAGTCATTGGCCGCCTTTGAAGACTTTTCATGAACCCACATTTTCAGTCTGACCTTGATCATCTCCCATTGGAAAAAATTACAGGTTCTTGCATGTTCAGAGCCTTCGGTGCGTCTCCATCTCCTCTTATTCTAGAATCGAATTAATTTGAGACTTGCGAAAGGGTAAATGAAAACTTGGGGGAAAAAAAATACAATATAGGTGCACCATAAAAGAGACAGGGACAAGCCGACAGCAACGTAGTATGTCAAGAAATTGGCCAAGAAGTTTCCAAGGAGCTGTCTGAAGTCTACTTGCTCATTGAATTATATGCAGGTTAATTTCATGGACTGGTCTTTTCTTTTTTTTTAAAAAAAAAGAATCTATGGATTGTCCATCTGAATTTTTATTACTTTTGTTGCCCCCTCTTCTTATTTATTTTTTTCTCTCCTGCCATCAGTTAACTGCTGTTAAGGCCTTCCAAATACATGATGTTTTTTGCATAAATAGTGTCGTGCTACAGTGATTAATTTGCAGCTATCTGGCCATAGCAAGTAGTAATGCTGGCGATTTTATTGCGCCTTGTGTATTCACATTGAGTTCAATGTCATCTTGCTCTACTATCTATATCAACGACTGACTTACTTTAATGCTGTTTAAGGTGTTGCATGATTTTTTGTTCTCTCAAAAGATTACAAATTCATTGGATGCTCACATGTCATATCCAAATGAAACAAAAAAGATATATTCGATTCTCCCATCCCACTCAAGTAAAAATAATCCACCTCTTTACAGCCAAACAGCACAAAAAATGGATAAACTATGCTTCTTTTATACAAACATGACATTAGATGCCTACAATTTCACCCTGAAAAAAGAGCTTATAATCCTCCTCCCCAAAACTTTTATATTAATTCTCAAAACCACTAAAAATGATACTCCCTCAATTCCTATATAATTATCACCATTGATCAGTATTGTGGCAAACTTTAATGTATTTTTAAATGACTAGATTATTATGAACAAAGTTAATAATTATGTTTAATATATAATACACTTCGATAAAGTGACATCTATTTAAGTATTTATTATTTTTTACAAAAAAGTAGTCGAATTCTAAATATGAATATTGTTTGGTGACAAGGATAAAAGAACAAATAGATATTATGCATAATGATGCTATTTTATTGGTTTTGGTAGTCGTTATCTTTTGTAACATTTTAGATGGCGTAGCACCTGTGTAACCATTTGCTAATTTTTTTATTTGTTTTATCTTTTAGTTCAGGTAGTCATTTTGTCAGAGGAGATGGAGACTTTTCCCATCACTCGATTTTTCTCATTTTTGACTCTAAAGCTTATTGGTTATGTGTCTATTTACATAAGCCGAAAACATAAAACCATTTTTCACTATAAAAAAGAGTGAAGTACGCGGATGGTACCTAAATTTGTACAGGTGTATCATCAACATCCATAAACTTTCAAAATGGATTTTCGGGTTCCTGAACTTGTCTTTGAAGTCATATAGGTCCAAATAGTATTCAAACTGCTCCATACACTGAAATGGCATCACAGTGGTGCCTACACGTTAGTCACATAGAAAATAAAAACAGTAAAAACTTATTTCTATATGGTTGACATGTGGGTCACACTGACATATAAGTGCCACCGTGATATTGCCATGTCAGCACACAAAGTGAATTGAAACTTGTTTGAACATACTCATGATAACTTTGGAGCCAGAAATGTATTTTTAAGGTTCAGACACACAGGTAACATACCCACATAATTTTAGAGACCATCCATACACTTCTCTAATGACATAGGGACTACTCCTATATATGATTGTTGTTACTGTACTTGCCACCGGTTTGGAAGGAAACAGGTTTCAAGTTGACAGTGTCAAGAATTTAACTTTCAAAAAAAAAATTATAAAAGGATGAGAAAAACGATGAAAATTTGCCAGAATTGCCCCTGCTCCTCTCCATCTATCTCCCTTTCTTCCCTCGCCTCACCCTGTCTGAACTCTGAACTCTCTCTCTCTCTCTCTCTCCTCCTCTTCCCGGCGGAGTCCCCCACCTCGCCTCCCCTCCCTGCGCGCGGCACCACCGGCGGGAAGGTCTCCGGAGTGCGCGGCGGTGTGGACGTCTTCCTACCCTCCCCGTCCCAACCCCGCGGCCGCTTCGTTCTTGGTCGTCCTCGGTGTGTTCTTGTTGTTGTTGTTGTTGTTCGGATCGAGTTGATTTCGTGCCCCTCCCATTATGGAATCAGGTTTCTTCAGGGTTTCTCTGATGTAGGGTAGAAGATTGTTTGGAGAGGCCAAGAAAAAAAAAGTTCTTTTGGAGTTCAGCTGAACTCGTTGTTAGGTCGTTTGCCCCTGATTTAGATTCGATTCTGAGGTAATAAAGTTGCGGAATTGTGGATGTCCGGAGGATATCCGAGGGTTTTATCCGCTCAATTTGATGTGATCAAGCAAAAAATTCGTTTCTTTTTATGTTTAAAGGCCTTAATACTACACAAGCTAGTAGTAGTTTGTTTTCTTCTGCTCTACTGCAAAAGTAAGTACTCCTTGTTTGCATCCCTTGGTGGCTTTCCAGTACCTACCATCTGATGTTGTAGCTCCTTGGAAACTGCTTGCTTATCCCTTTGTCATGATAAGAATGTGGTGTGAGGAAGAAACCTGTATTCTTTGTAGTTATACGCTTTATTTGCTTTCCTTAAACTCTGTCTTTGTCTGATTTAATGTAAATACAAGCTGTCGCGCGAATTCGTTATCTTGTCATGACTTGTCAAGAACAGAAGAACAGTCCTTTCTATGAAGAAGTTTTGAGCCTATTGTATGTGATCGGTAGTGACTAAGGAATGCTGATTTGGATTTACCTTCTTGTACTTGTGACATTGCAGAAGATCAACCGTCTGGCCGGGAGCCTAGAGTTGTTAACTACGGTGTTTCAGAGTTTTTTTGTTATCTCTTCTGCTGTTGTGCTGACTTCTAATGGGATGGGGAAACACCTTAACCAGGCGCCTCAAAGTCTTTTCCATGGCCTTGTTTATATACTTCGACTATAAGGTGTGGTTGTATCACTTCTTCATGCTGTTCTTTCAATAAAAAGTCTCAATCCATTCTACTAGTAGAAGCAGATTAACATCTTCTTGAGGTACAAGCAGGCAGTTCAGAAGAGAGTTAAATGGGTTGGCGCTGGTAAAAAGGATGCTATATGGACAAAAACACACGAGCGAAATGCTCGTCGTGTTCTCAACCTGATGATAGAGTTAGAAGGTTTATGGGTGAAAATGGGACAATATTTATCCACAAGAGCAGATGTGCTTCCTGAACCCTACATAAATGTCCTCAAGCAGTTGCAGGACTCGCTTCCTCCTCGCCCTCTTGAAGAGGTTCATCCTCATAACTAATTTTGCTTCATCTGTAGTCAATCCAAATATTAACATGTAGCTAATCGTAGTCGTTAACTCAATTCTTGTCTCTCATGTTCAGGTTCGTGGAACCATAGAGAAAGAACTTGGGAAACCCATGAATGATCTGTTTGCTAATTTTGTGCTGGATCCTCTAGCAACTGCATCAGTAAGTTCTGTTATATTGGAATGAACTTCTTTCATCTGATGGAAATTCATAGTATGTTTTTTTTGACGAAATCCTCGAGCAACTTGCTAATTTTTTTTGTCATGGTAGTATGTTCATACGAGTCTTCATGTACTTTTGTCAGATAGCACAGGTTCATCGTGCAACTCTTGTAGATGGCAGAGAAGTAGTTGTGAAAATCCAACATGATGGTATCAAAGATATCATATTAGAGGTTTGCCTCTATTCTGAAAAAACGGACTTATGTAAAATGTGCAGGATTGCTATATCATTTTCTTAATGTTGTCAGGATTTGAAGAATGCAAAATCATTAGTTGAATGGATTGCATGGGCAGAGCCTCAATATAATTTTAACCCGATGATAGATGAATGGTGCAAGGAGGCACCAAAGGAACTTGATTTCAACCATGAGGCAGGTAATTACCCCTTTCAGTTCTCATACTCCTCTCTCCATATAAAAGAACATGCATGCTCTTGTGACTCATCCATATTTTTTTTAAAAGTAAAGGTCTAGTCACTAATGAACATATCATCCTGATAATGTATGCTATAAAATCCTTAATTTTAGAGAACACAAAGGCTGTCTCCAGTAATCTTAGTCGAAAAACCAATTGCGAGAGTGGTGCTGTCTCTAGTGCTGTTGACGTACTGATTCCAGAAGTTATTCAGGTCTGAGTTCTTTTACTTCATCCTGTTTGTCATCGTGTCAGTTTTTCCGGTTCAGTTGACAGATCATCTAATCCATTCTTCTTTGTGTACCAGTCAACTGATAAGGTTCTAATTTTGCAATATATGGATGGAATTCGTTTGAATGACAATGATTCGTTAGAAGCATATGGTGTTGATAAGCAAAGACTTGTGGAGGAGATAACCCGTGCATATGCTCATCAAATATACGTTGATGGCTTCTTTAACGGCGATCCTCACCCTGGTATTTCAATTTTATGTGCCTTGAAGAGATCTTCTGTCACCTCAATTTTTTTATTCTCCATCTGTAATTCTTGCAAATTCATTTGTGCTGACAATGCATTATTTTTCTGTAGGCAATTTTCTTGTTAGCAAGGAACCTCCACACAAGCCGATTCTCCTTGATTTTGGGCTTACTAAACGCATATCTCAATCAATGAGGCAGGCACTAGCAAAGATGTTTTTGTCATGCGCTGAGGTTTGACACTTTGATCTTCTAAATAATACATACACAAGGAAACAAATAATGGAGTTAATCAAACATGGTTGTCTTGTTGGCATCTACAAGCTGCAGCCATTTCCATTGGAGTAGATGCGATCTTTTATTATAACAAGAATGGATTTTTGTTTACTTTCCGATCTTTTTGTATCCTAGTTTAGTCCTATCTTTCAGTCTTTACTCATAAGTGGTATTGCAAAGTGGCAGATGAATATCACATTTAACAAGCTATAAGAAAACAAAGACAGAATCTGGAACTAATCTTTATTTTCTTCTCTACTATGCTTTGGTGTTCCTTGAATCAACTTTGAGACTTAGAAAGTGCACTGGAACGTTAAGTGACCACATGCACTAGTATTTTGACGTGTCAAAATTTGATAATTAAAATTTTGTGAGATAGGGTTCTTCGGTTTATTCTACCTTTTGCTGTTTGTGAACCAGTTGCTCATGCTATGATTAAATTTCTTAAACTACATTTCTGATATTTAACATGTCAATGGGTAGGGAGACCATGTGGCACTGCTGTCAGCCTTTGCGGAGATGGGGCTTAAGCTGCGGGTTGACATGCCTGAGCAGGCTATGGAGATCGCTACAGTATTTTTTCGGCAGTCCACTACAGCAAATGAAGCAAAGGTAGGAGGCTACCACTACTGTAATCTGTATCCCTCCTCTTGTATTAATTTGGAAGTTTGGATTAACTGTTTGGTTATGACTTTTCTTTAGGAGAACATAAAGACATTGAATGACCAAAGAGAACGAAATGTCAAGGCACTTCAAGAAAAGATGAAAATGAATAAAAAGGAGGTTCAACGTTTCAATCCAGTGAGTAGGCATGCCTTTTACTTCATATGTGTTTAGTTTGTCAACCAAGAAATAGGTGTTACATGAACATTTTCTCGCCTTTAGGTTGATGCTTTCCCTGGTGATGCAATTATATTCATGAGGGTTTTGAATCTTCTTAGAGGTATGTTTTTCATTCTTTCCTTTGAAATATCCAGTATCATGGTAACATGCTCTCTATTATCTGCACTTATGCAGGGCTATCAGCATCACTAAATGTTAGGATAGTTTATCTAGACATCATGAGGCCATTTGCTGAATCAACTTTGCTAGGGTGAGATGCCTGTTTATCTACTGTTTGCAGGAGCCTTAGAGTAAAGCATCTTTTTTATTGCTTATTTATGCCTTCGTTGATGGTAGGAGTATGACACGTGGGCCCACAGCTAACAGTCAGTGGATTTATGACTCACCTGTTAACTCAGAGGTGGAGTCTAAACTGCGGAACCTTCTGCTTGAGTTGGGAAGCAACAAAATTTTAGGAATACAAGTAGGTTGATAATCTCATGCGATTCATTTACATGCTATGACTTTGCTTCATTGGTGCCTTACAAATCTTCCTTTTACCAGGTTTGTGCTTATAAAGATGGAAAGGTCATAATAGATACCGCTGCTGGTACGTTAGGGAAGTATGATCCACGTCCTGTTCAACCTGATTCTCTCTTTCCAGTTTTTTCAGTGACAAAGGGTATCACTGCTGGCATGGTGCATTGGCTTGTTGACAAAGGGTGAGTGCTTAATCACAATGCCAAGTTTTTTTTTTCTTAACATGCTAGTGTAAATATGTTTGCAGGCCGTCGTATTACAGTACATTATACTACCTCAGATTCCAAATAAGTCGTTTAGACTTATGCACAAGAATTAAGAAAACAACAGAACTGACTATTTTACCCTACACTTATACTACATGAAAGATATGAATCATTTATTTGTTGAGAGAGCTAGCATTTATTTGCCAAGGTCAAGCATGGAAGAGAAGATGAAGAAGTGGCTAGAAGTTCCAAAACGACTTATATTTAGAATACCTCATCTTAGTAGCTTACTAGTGTATCAAAAATAATATTTGGCCTAACAGTAACGAGCATGGTAGTATGCCACCCTGTTTAAGTAGGCCTCCTCTTGATCTACTAACATTCTAACAAAATAAAGATATTCCATCTTTATATACATGGCAAAGTCACTCACATGCGCAAACAACTTTTATTCTGAAGCATCAAATTGTTGTACCGTATTTCTGTGAGTCTATGTTGAACAATAAAAATGGACATGGAGAATGGGTGCCAGTGTTCCCATGATTAGGCTGAACCATGTTAGTGCAGGTGGCAATCCTTCACAATTATGACATGTGAGTCACTGTTGAAACATAAAATTTAGATTGGTGCAGTGTAGTTTCCTGCAGTTGCATCCACGTTATCCAGGTCACAATATTTCTTGATATTATCTACATTCTAGTGCTTAAAAAGTATAAAGCATCAGATTCTTGTATAAAGCAAGCAACTCCTCTAAATCTCTAACAGTGATGGTACTACAGAGAACATTGAGCATCTTTTCCCTGCTACCTTAGGCTTTTATGTGCATTGCAATCCATTAGTGACAGGCTGAGAAAGGCCTGGGGTCTTCTGGCTAGCACCACAAGATGTGGGCTAGCCGACCCAGGTTCAAGCCTCACCCCTCTTGATAAATTTTGATATGAGAATCTTTCCTCTCATATCCAGTGTTTTTTTATTATTAGTGACAGGCTGACAGCATACTGTTATCTTTCAGGAAGTTGAAGTATGAGGAGACTGTTGCCAATATATGGCCAAAATTCGGAACTAACAAAAAAGAGCTAATAAAGGTACTAGAACTTCTTTTTTTGTTGTTTGTTGAAACACTGTTTCTTGGGATTAACAGACTCTGATTTGCAATTTTCTACTAAAGGTTCATCATCTTCTGAATCATACATCTGGTTTACATAATGCATTGGGAGATGTGATGAAGAGTGATCCGTTGTTGGTATGTGACTGGGAAGAGATGCTGCACCAGATTACCAAGTGTACGCCGGAAACAGAACCGGGTTCTGAACAAATGTATCACTACTTATCCTTTGGTTGGCTGTGTGGTGGAATCATAGAGGTATGTCTCTCCCGAGCATCACATACACCGAGTTCATTTATTTTCAATGGGAGTACTGAACCTTTTTAACTGGATCAGTGGATCTTTATGGCTTCACATAGTTATACTAATTTTTAATCTGGTTATGGGCTTAATTAAATGCACAGCCCACCAAGTTATATTTTTTTGGTTATGGGCTATTGGCAAAGTAGAGGTAAATAACTGAAAACAACACGTGTTTGTATGTCACTGTTCTGTGTGAACTTAATTTCATGAATCCTAACGCTGATATTTGGTGATAATAGCATGCGTCCGGAAAGAAGCTTCAAGAGGTCCTAGAAGAGGCCATTGTTCATCCTCTTCACATTAACGGGGAGCTATATATTGGCATTCCTCCAGGTATAACTAACAAAACTTCCCAGTTTAGCTTTCAACAAAATAGGTGTACGCATTGATATAATGATGGATATTTTTTTTTTCTACAAATCCATAAACATATTAACCTTTTCGAGACGTGTTCATGTCATATAAGTTTGATGAGTGAAAAAATTGCGCTAGATACTTACCTTTTTTTTGCGGGGTGCTATATTCTTGCTATTATTACTGTTCCAAAGATTATTTGAAAAGAGACTACAATGCATATGTGAAGTACAGTCATGAGTTCGATGCTTGTCCAAAGAACGCATTTTCTCTGTCTCTGGCTTGTTTTGACATGTTCCATAAACATACTCACCCACGCTTTTGGAGATGTGTTCCATAGGTTTGATGAGTGAAATTGCTGCTATATTCTTACCGTTGTAGATAATATCCTACATGTGAATATGTGATGTTCATCGATTTTCCGCCCTTGTCAGGTGTCGAATCTCGCCTTGCGGCACTGACAGTCGACATGGAGGAGCTCGAGAAGCTGTCAGGATTCAGAGCAGGACCAGACGTCCCACAGGAGCTGCTCAGCAATGTCGCCCAGATGGCCACCGGCCTACCTGTCCTCTTCAACACGCTCAACATCCGCCGCGCCATCCTCCCCGCTGCCAATGGCCACTGCTCGGCGCGCGCTCTGGCTCGATACTACGCCGCGCTGGGGGCAGGCGGCGCCATTCCTCCGCCGCACTCCGGTGGTGGCTCCAAGCCGCCACTCGGCAGCCATGTCCACACCCCCAAGTTCCCCACCATGCCGTCCAAGAAGAAGAAGAAGGGAGGTTCGAAGAATGATGTCGGCGTCGCTGACAAGGACGGGTACACCCAGCTCCGCACCAGCGACGGCAGCGACGAGGGGTCGACGGTGTCAGCGGTGGTGGCCGGGAACGGCAGTGGCAGCGGCAGCAGCATGTTCGTCGACGGCGGCACCAAGATGCTCGACGCGTTCATGGGCGTCGGCGACTTCTCCGGCATGATCCACCCGAACGGCAAGTTCGGGCTCGGGTTCAGGAGGTACGGCTATGGCGCCGGCGCTGGCGAGAAGGTGGCGACGACGACGTTCGGGCACTCCGGGATGGGCGGGTCGACGGGGTTCTGCGACGTGGAGCACGGGCTGGCCATGGCCGTGACGGTGAACAAGATGTCGCTGGGCGGCGTGACGCGGCGCGTGGTCCGGCTGGTGTGCGAGGAGCTGGGCGTGCCGGTGCCCGACGAGTTCTCCGTCGCCGGCGACAAGGGCCCCGACATGGTGCTCAACCTCGCGCCGCCGGAGTAGCACCAACCTGCCAGGCCACTACTACTGACATTTCATCATACACTTTGATACATATACACATGTAGCTAGGTAAGAGTAAACTCATGATGATATAACAAAATGAGGGGAAAAATTAATGTTCTTTCCGGGTATACGTATTAGTACAATATAGTAGTACAAATTTATGCCATTTGGATGTGGCTTCGTCATATATACTCCAAATTATACATGTATACAAGATTTTTGTTTCATTTTTCCTGTTTACATTTGCAACTGTGAGGTGCCAAGTGATGCCATGTTGGAAAATTCGAATATGCTGTTGTAAATGATTTGAGATTCCAGATTAGAACCCGTGAGTCTGCGACAGATGTCTGAATCTAGATGAGGATGAACTCAGCGCTTGCAAAACGTGAAAGATAATGATCAGTTAAGTTTTAATTACAATAATCCTAAAAAAAATGTATTTATTTATATCTTAAAAGAACTTTTACATATTGTTTTTCCAAAAGATATAACATTGTTTACTCCCTCTGGGCTGATAATACTTGTCGTTTTAGACAAGGGTGAGGTCAAACTTTAGAATCTTTGATTATGAATCATTTTTAAAATATTTATCTTTCAAATATGGTAACTACATATATAGATTAGTCTTGAAAAGTACTTTAATAAAATTTATATATTTGTTAACACTTTATATATATTATAATAGAAAATAATGGTCAAAGTTGTTTTTTGGAGACCGTGCCCTTGTCCAAAACGACAAGTATTATCAACCCGGAGGGAGTAACAGTTTAAAAAAGGTGCTCTAAAATCTACTAGCTCACCAAAATACAGTAAAACATGCTAGATAAAATCTAGTACGGCCGTGTTTAGTTCGTGAGGCCAATTTTTTTTAAAGTATACCAACACATATTTGAAATATTAAAAACGTAGACCAATAACAAAACAAATTACAGATTCCGTATGTAAATGGCGAGACGAATTTATTAAGTCTAATTAATTCGTCATTAGTAAATATTTACCGTAGCATCACATTGTTAAATCATGGTGAAATTAGATTTAAAAGATTCATCTTGTAATTTTATATGCAATCTGTATAATTTATAATTGATTTTTTTCATTCACATTTAGTGCTTCGTGTATATGCCCAAACATTTGATCGGACGGAATAATTTTTGGAAGTTTGAAGTCTTACGGGGCTTATCGGCGGCGGCCACCACCGACACCCGGCGCCGTGGGGGCGGGCCCACCCGCCGCCGCGAGCGCTCACGTGAAAGCCGGGGAATGCCATTGCCACCGCGTCACCCGTTGTTCGGATGCTCGTCTCGTCGCCGAGGTGGTGGATGTGGGCCCCGCGCCGCGCCCACCACCACCATCATCTTCACGGATCGATCGGGATGAGTTGCAGTTACTACTCCTAATTGATTTGGGATTCAGTTTATCCACCGATTCCTCCGCAAAAAAAAATATAAAAACCGCGACTTTGTGAGCGATTTGGGAGACGGTTTTGTTGCTCCCCCACTTCTGACTCCACACGCCACGCCACGCCCGCGCGATGGCTTCCGACGGCGACGGCGCCGCGGCGGTGGCGGCGCTGGGGATCTCCGGCGGCGGGGGCGACGACTGGGCGCCGCCGCTGCGGCGGAATCTCCCGCTGCTCGCGCCCCACGAGGTGATTTTTTGGCTTGCAACCTGCGACGTCCTGCGTTAGATGTCGGATGGATAGATTGCAGTTTTCTGCTAGAATCGCGTTGCGTGGCCTTGCGGCTGCAAATTTGATTTTTTTTTGGGTGATTACGAGTCGTAAGTTTAGGTCCAGTACCAGATGATTTGACGCTAGAACGAATAACTACCTCTGTTTCGTTGGGATTTTGTTCGACAACGTAGTCTTAACTACTTTGCTTCTACTCCTGCAATTTTCATATCAATTCAGTCCCCACCCTACTAGTAAGTTCTACGGGAACACAGTACAAAGTATTGGAAAAAAAATTCCTGAAATTTGTGCTTACAACTGTTTACTCGGAATGGGTAATGTATTGTTTACTTACCATATTTGAGTTGTGTTTTCCATAATGCTTCCTGCCTGGTGGTGATTGTAGGTTAAGCTTGCAAAATTGCTGCTGAGTGAAGGACAGTCACATTTGTTTGAACACTGGCCGGAACCAGGTGTTGATGATGACAAGAAAAGGAACTTCTTTGACCAGGTTTGTCCCTTATTCACAAAACAACAATATTTTTTATAGAATTTTACTGATACTAACACAAAGGCTAAAATACTTTCTTCTTGCTTTCTTGTTGGGATTGCCTCATATGAGGCACCTATAAACCTTCTTTTTTTTTGTCGGCTTACTCTAAGAAGCACCATGTCCTCTTACCATTGTTGATATCATCTATAGGCCAAGAAAGCTGAAGAGGCGCTTAAATAACCAAATTGTTATTATTATTTTGAATTTCTGCTAAAATTGTCATTGTTCAGGTCTGCCGCCTTAATTCAAGCTATCCTGGTGGGCTGGCATCGTACATCCAGAATGCAAGAAAGCTTTTAGCAGATTCAAAGGCAGGAAAAAATCCATATGATGGCTTCTCACCTTCTGTAAGTCTTGATGTGTGCTGTTTTTCCATGAATTGGATTCGTGGTGTCATAACTCCTACTGCATAATCTTTCTAATATATGGTGTATAGCTCACTATTGTCAAATCTGAATGATGTTAATTCTTCCCTTTTCTAGTCTGAATCCGTGTGCACTTGCATGTGCATTTTTCTACAATCTGAAATGACTACATGGTGTTCACAGAGGTACCATAATTACAGGTTCCTTCAGGGGAAGTATTGACCTTTGGTGATGACAACTTTGTTTCGCTTGAAGAAGCTGGGGTAAAAGAAGCCCGCCATGCAGCATTTGTTCTTGTAGCTGGTGGGCTTGGTGAAAGACTTGGTTACAAAGGAATTAAGGTAATGTGACCCCAGTTGGAAATACCATTCTTGCAACAAAGCATGAAAATAGCTAGCTTCTTGACTGGTAACTCCAGTTAAAGATTCCCAGTTATGACATGTTGTGATATCCGACCCAAGTTCTAGCAAACAAAAGGGCATATATTTATTACAATTCCAAAGTAGATGCTGTGGTAGTAGAACTAGTGTTTTGCAGTCATGAGGATGTAGTATGATTGTGCTGTTTGGTTGAAACATTTCACCTCCATGCCTCTTATTTTGCTAAGATATATTCACATTAATTGCTGAATCGTCCTATCACAACATCATGCACCACAATTCGTATATGAAAACTAAGATGTTAATGAAAAAAAGGAAGAAAGTGATTACATCTCCACAGTTCCAGCAAATTTCAGTGAGCTTGGAAATTGGATAGGATAGCAAATGTTTTAGCAAGTCAAAGTGTACAGGTAGTCAAGTTGATCTTGTGTGCTTACAAACTAGACTGTCCATCAGGCATTTATTTTGATATGATTGTTAGCAAATCCAGAAATGGGATCATGTAATTTCCCTCTGGACATTATATTGTTGTGCTAAATTCACCTTGATATCAAGCATTCATGGGTAATATCATTGCGCAGGTTGCACTTCCCAGGGAAACAACTACTGGAAAATGCTTTCTTCAACATTACATAGAATCTATTCTAGCTTTGCAGGAGGCGAGCTGCAAATTGGTAGAGGGTATGTGGACTACATTATATGTGCAATGAACTCATGACTAACAGCAGGGATGATACTTCTTGTTTTGATAAACTAATCTTATCAAAGTATTTTTCTTTCTAATATCGCTGTGGTATTTCTGGTAGGTATTGCCTGTGTTAGCCTTTAGTTATTTCCCTTTGAACTGCTGTTGGTTGTTGTGAATGGTTGCTCGATATGTGTTTCCCACTATTTAGACGTTCTTTGGATGGAAAGACTCAAAGACGATTCAGATGTTGATTTGGTTCTGATTGATTTTGTTCCTTGAGCTTGCAGGTGAATGCAATACAAAGATCCCATTTGTTATTATGACTTCTGATGACACAAATGCACTAACCGTCAAACTTTTGGAGTCAAACTCCTATTTTGGAATGGAACCATCACAAGTGCACATTCTTAAGCAGGTAGTCTTCTATCTTGCTATCTCTTCCATGTATTTCTTAGTTAAAATATATTCTTCAGTAGGCACAAAAGTTAGTTTCGCTATTTAATGCTAATGCTTATTATTTTTTCAGGAAAAAGTGGCATGTTTAGCTGATAATGATGCAAGGCTTGCATTAGACCCAAATGACAAGTACAAAATCCAGGTTGCTAATTTTGATACGAGATCTCTATAATTAAGATTTAAATATATGTCACCTATTGTTACCTTTTCTTTTCCTGGAGGTTTCTTAATTTCATTTTTGTGATTTGACAGACAAAGCCACATGGGCATGGAGATGTCCACGCTCTTCTTTATTCAAGCGGCTTGCTTGAGCAATGGTAAATTAATTCAACATTCGTAGTTAGTCGCTTTTTGCCAGTTTGAAGAAGATTAGAAGTAATGTACATGAATTAAATTGCTAAAATAATTATGCTAAGTTCAAATCAATGCATGTCGATCTTGTGTGTTTTATACTACTTTTTTGTAGGAAGAGCACAGGGCGGAAATGGGTTCTCTTTTTCCAGGACACAAATGGATTGCTCTTCAATGTTTGTACTCTTGCTTCCCTACTGTCTTACAATTGAGAGCTTGTTTTTTAGACAAATGCTGGAATGAGTTGACATATGGTATCTGTTAAATTGATATAGATCTTCCCACTGTATTTACAGGCAATACCATCAGCATTAGGTGTCAGCGCCACCAAAGGTTATAATGTTAATTCTCTTGCAGTTCCACGGAAGGCAAAAGAAGCCATTGGAGGAATAACAAAACTTACTCATGTCGATGGTAAATTTTACTACCACCTACTCATGGATTAAGCAGTGGATTCATCGTTCTGGGATCAACATTGTAAATAGAAAAAATATAATTGATCGATCCATAGTGGCATCTAATCACATCAAATTTAACAATGTTTTTTTTTTCACTTTCTTTTTCCACTTATATTGCTGTTTTGCATTTGTCAAAAATTGACATAGAACCATTCTTATGCATAGGTAGAACAATGGTCATCAATGTCGAGTACAATCAGCTTGATCCACTCCTTCGTGCAACCGGACATCCTGATGGAGATGCAAATTGTGAAACAGGGTACTCTCCATACCCTGGAAATATAAACCAGGTACTTTCTGCCAACTGACCATCCAAACCCCGACTTGAAAGTTTCAAGACATTTTAAAAACATGGTGCTTAACATGAGATGTTGATCAAATATGATTTTCTGATAAATCTATTTACTTGTCGATGTGCATATTGATTAGAAATAAACAACACTCTTCTGTTAGCCATGCATGTTTTGTTGGGACCACTGATTTTTGTTCTACTGATTCTGTGCGTTACACTTCTGCAGTTGATACTGGAGATTGGACCATATATGGAGGAGCTCCAGAAAACACACGGTGCCATTTCGGAATTTGTAAACCCTAAGTAATTTTTCTGCCTACTTACTCCAGTGAAACTATTGCACACTGCTTCTGACTCCCATTTTATTCCAATAGTGGGTTTTTAAGGAAGCAAAACTTCTCTCTTGTTTGTATGCCTCTGATTTCTTTGTGCACACTTCTTTTCCATTTTCACTTCATACTGCTGCTACATTTGTTGTGAAAATATTTCCCCTCACTAATGTCAGCTAGTCAGTTCCAATCGATGTGCTGATAATCATCTTATCTTCCCAGTGGTATCACCAATTCTTGTACTATTGATCATGGAAGTTGTTCTTAGTTACTATGCGACAAGGTATTCCTATAGTACCATTAAGGTACTCTGAGCTAGTGCACTGACAAAGTAAACTTCAGAACAAGTTTGCAGCAAACCTGCAAATATTTCGTATAGTCAACGGAGTAGATAAGTCTTGTTTTGAATTTTGTTAGATACAAGTCAGGGCACTTCAAGATTTTGTGAATAAGTTCCTAAAATACTTTTGTTTTCAAATGTTTAACCCCAATCTGTTATCATTTTTTCAATTTAGGTATACTGATTCTACCAAGACAGCATTTAAATCGTCCACTCGTCTTGAGTGCATGATGCAGGACTATCCAAAAACACTACCTCCCTCTGCAAAAGTTGGATTTACGGTATGGGAATGCAAAGTTCATATTGAGCGAGAATTTTTCCGATAATTAATCTGTCTGTTCTCACTTTGCTCTTCTTTTTTCCTTGAATGCTAGGTGATGGATGCGTGGCTTACTTATGCTCCTGTAAAGAATAATCCTGAAGATTCTGCTAAAGTATGATTTCACTGCCTTTCGAGACTGAAAATTTATATTATAATCATTAAATATTTATGCTCGCATATGAAGTTATGCATCGTGAGAACTGGCCTTGCTCTGAATTTTATGCCGGTGTCAATGAATTATGATTCAGGTTAAAAGTTGTTCCTATAAATCAATAGGCCTGTTGTCAGATTCAACTTGCCCTTCTTTGTGATTCATTGAAAACTACATTTCATCCATACTTCTGAAGATACTAGCTACATACCTGATCTGTGTTTTGATGACGTTAAGAGGTTATGCATCAGTTTGTAGTTTTATACCAACTGCTTTGGTTCAGTTGCTTTACATCAGCTTCCCTTTTCGTTTCCAGTCTAATACTGTACTGCGCATGTGGTCTTCTATCTTCTAATATGCCTTCTGCAGGTTCCAAAAGGTAATCCTTACCATAGTGCTACTTCAGGAGAGATGGCAATTTACAGGGCAAACAGCCTTATTTTAAGAAAGGTGATCACTTTAGAAATATTCTTTTTGGATAGGAAATTGTTTGTGCTCCAGCTTAACACAAGCTCTCTTACACCTTTTCCAGGCTGGTGCACAGATAGCTGACCCTGTAATTGATACTTTCAATGGCCAAGAGGTAGAGGTTTGGCCACGCATAACCTGGATCCCAAGGTGGGGTCTTATATTCAAGGATGTCAAAGCCAAAGTCCATAGCAACTCTTCAGTTTCTCAGAGGTCAGCCTTGGTCATCAATGGCAAGAACATCACCATTCAAGGCCTCTCCTTGGATGGCACTCTTATCGTAAATGCCAAAGATGAAGCCAAGGTAATAAAAATACAAACGCATTCGAATTACCAACTCGTAAATGACATGAATACCGAAAACGCAAACAATTTAGTCATATTTGACTGATGGATTATTCATACGACACCCGTTTTCAGTTCAATGTTACAGGTCATATAGAGAATAAAGGCTGGACTATCCAGCACGTCGATCACAAGGACACCTCGGAGAAGGAAGAGATCAGAATCCGCGGGTTCAAGTTCAACAAGGTTGAACAGCTAGAGTTGAACTACTAGCCAGGGAAGCATTGCATGAACAAATCATCCCTGGTTTACATCATCTGCAACCAAAATGTTCAGTTGAAAATAATCCACATTAGGTGGCCATATATGTGATAAGCTGATACTATTCGTTGGTCTCCCAAGTGATAAATAAGGAGCTAACTGCTTCACCAATTAAGCAATTATCAATCCTAAGTGTAAATTTTTACAGTAGCCGTTATTTACAGCCAAGTCATTTTAATGTAAAATAACTGAAGTTACGTAGGATGCTTGTACTGAACACTTAGTATTGAAGCAACCAAGATGCCTTGAAATGTCCTTGTCACTTGACGTCAGATGACAAGAACAAAACTGAACCTTTTCTTTTCTATAAAGCTTTGGACTTTATATTATCTCCAAATCTAGACCCATCCTGTCTACACAAAGTTCTAAAACTGTTTATTCAAGAAAAAGAGAAGGCTACAAGTTGCAAGCTGGAATTATACTCACTCTCATATAATACCAATAAACTTGTCTCCAAATCTTAGACCCACCTTGTCTACACAAAAAGTTCTAAAACTGTTCATTTAAAAAAGTGCAAAAATTGTAAATTATTATAGAACATGCTTACTCTCATATAATACCATTAAATTGTAGTACTATCTAGATTGCAACACAGCTTTCTATAAGCGAATCAGATCTCTCCTTGTTGAAATGTTGGATTTTAACTCGGATTTGCTCCCGTATCATACACAAATTGTTGTAAAATATCCGAAACCCAAAGAGTGGAACATAAAAGCAGCAAACACGAAGAAAGCTGTACAGCTACAACTTTTTTATTCAAGAATTTGTATTTACACAGCTATGGAATAGTGGAATTGAAAATGTGGCAGAAGCACAAACAAAAATATGCCCTTACCAGTTGGATTACAACTCAAAATTTACCTATATTAATTGCAAAACTATTCTATATATACCAAAATAGTTGCCCACATGATAAACCAAACATATAAATTTTTCAACAAATAATTTTAGCTATGACTTTTCTTTGAGTATTTGTTTTGGTGTAAAGGAAACAATGCATCTTAAGGGTGTGTTCTTTTCTTCCCTTTCACAACTTCTATCCCTCATTTTCCGCATGTGAATTTTCAGAACTACTAAATGGTATGTTTTTTCAAAAAAGTTATATAGAAAAAATGCTTTTAAAATAATCCATTTTTAAAACTGTTGCTAATAATTAACTAATTATGTGCCAATCTGCCACTCCATTTTACATGCCGAAGAGAAAGGGTTTCCAATCTGCTCCATTTTAAGTGCTGAGAAGAAAGGGTTTCAAACTCTCTAAAAATAACACAGCTTAGAACAAGTTTAATAGTATAGTCAACTATTAGCTCTAAATCATCTATAGCCTATTTATACAATAGTTACATATAAATAGATACTACTACACCATTAATATCTAGTCCCACCTCTCATAAACACATAACATCTTGGAGTTAGCTGGCTATAAATATGTAGCCCACTTTTATTCCCTCTCCTCTCCTATCTCCTCCACGTGTTTATAGCTGACTTAGAGTAAGTTTAATAGTATAGCTAACTACTAGCTCCAAATCATCTATAATTGATTTAATAGCCAATTCATACAATAGTTATCTATAAACATATACTACACTATGTTATTATACCTGCTCTTATACTCTGCTATTGTATTTGCTCTTAAGAAAAAGTAATAGCAATATATAATTCTCATACAGAGAACCATATAGAGTGGAGAGACACCCAAAAAAGAAAAATAAAATAACAAGAGGCAGGCTAGGAGGAATCCTTGTTTGAGACGGCCCACGGCCCATCGAGGCCCACAGTCGGAGAAACCCTACCGCGTCCTCTCCCTCCCTTAAAAGGCGCCTCTCGCCGCCGTCGCCGAAACCCTCTTGTTTCTCTCTCCTGCTCCCCCCCCAACGCCGCCGCCACCGCCGCCGCCGCCGCCGCCGAATCCGAGACCCCCATCTCGGATTCACCTCTCCCGCCTCCGGCCTCCGTCACCGTCTCCCCACGCGCGTCAGGTCGAGATCCCCCACCCCTCCCACCCCCCGATGATTCTGGTGCTCTTTTCCGCTCCGGCTCGTCCCGATCTGTGCGCTTTTTTTTTTTTTGGGTTGCTCGTGAGATGTCGCGTGGATCTGGCTCTCGCGCTTGGGCTGGATCTGTGGTAGTGATAAACAGGTCTAGCCGTAGCTTGTGCGCGGTGGAGGCGAACTCTAGGTTTAGGTTTAGGTTTTTGTTTCCTGGAGGAAAAGTTGGGTGGATTTTTTTTTCTATTATTATTATGTTTGATGCTGTAGTGGTCTTAGTTTGGTAGATTCTTGGGTTTGTAGGATGCTCAGTGTTTGTATTTTTGTCTGAGATGATTGTGGGGGATTCGTCATGCTCAGTTCTGTGCTTAGTGATGCTATACTAGATGTTTTTTTTGTCACTGTTTATGTTTATTAAAATATTATTGTGAAGGTAGCAAGCTCGCAGAGTCGAGTTCTATCTATTGGTGCTGTGGCTCGTGCCGGTTTTTGGTGTTGAAGCTATAAGGGTTAGTGTGGGGTGTATTGTATATTGTCACCTTGCTGCGATTATGCATTTGTTACGTGGCAGAATCTTAGGACGCCATGTCCAGCTTATTAATGATGTTATGCTACTTGCAATGAATGCTTGAGTAGACGTATTTGTTCTAGGTAGCAATCTAAAAGCATGGGATTGAATGCTTTAATTGAATGTGTTGTTGCCTGCGGATAACCTCTTGCTTCTGTTTTTACGTTAAGTGTCAAATAGTAATTATTGTTAATATAGTCGGTTGTATGGCTAGGGAACTGATGTTATGCTCCTAGTTTCATGTAGTGGCATAATCTAAGTCTTTAGAATGTGCATGGTTATAGTTGATGTTCAGCTGTAATGTATTTTTCAAGCAAGTGATGTTATTTAATATGTAGAACAAATGTGTAATATGTAGCTCTGTGAAACATCACCCATACCGTTTGCGATGTATCTTCTTCATATATTGCTTTGTTTTCCCAGTTCATGTGCCTAGTTAATTTACTTTTCTGTTATGCGCTTATCTTGTTGCTAACTGGAACTAGCAGATATCTCCATCACGCATGTTCTCCTCTGTCCTACTTTCTGTTCTTTTGGCTAACATATTATCTTATTACCACAGTCATGGCGGGAATGGCACCAGAGGGATCCCAGTTTGATGCTAAGCACTATGATTCTAAAATGCAGGAGCTTCTGTAAGGAATCTTATACTGATACGTTTTATCTCAGCCATCATTGTGTACGGCAATGTCTGTCTATTTCCTGTACAGGATCTACCGCTTACTGGGTAGTCTTTTAATGCAGGAACCAAGGTGAAACCGAGGAGTTCTTCACATCTTATGATGAAGTTCATGAGAGTTTTGATGACATGGGTCTCCAAGAGAACCTTCTCAGAGGCATCTATGCCTATGGTAGGTTTATAATCTTTCGTGCTTTTTTTTTGTGTGTTTGCCATTTGAACTGTTATTCATCAGACCTTTTTTTTTGTTTTATAGGTTTCGAGAAGCCTTCAGCCATTCAGCAAAGGGGTATTGTCCCTTTCTGCAAGGGTCTTGATGTGATTCAGCAAGCTCAGTCAGGAACAGGAAAGACTGCCACCTTCTGTTCTGGAATTTTGCAGCAACTTGACTATGCTGTGGTTGAGTGCCAGGCCTTGGTCCTTGCTCCTACTCGTGAGCTTGCACAGCAAATTGAGAAAGTCATGCGCGCACTTGGTGACTATCTGGGTGTGAAGGTTCATGCTTGTGTTGGAGGTACTTCTGTTCGTGAGGACCAAAGGATTCTTGCAAGTGGAGTGCATGTTGTTGTTGGAACACCTGGTCGTGTGTTTGACATGCTGCGTAGGCAGTCCCTCCGTCCTGATTACATCAAGATGTTTGTCCTTGATGAAGCTGATGAAATGCTTTCTCGTGGTTTCAAGGATCAGGTTAGCATTATCTTAGTTGTTTGTATTTTGCATTTGGTTTGCGGTTTAACACTATTTAGACTTTCTGAGAGCATGATTCATTAATGATTGTACAATTCTTAATATGATTAGAGTTAGATTTCCTGGGAGCATGTTTCATTGATGTTATACAAAGTCTACTAAGGTTGATGTGTCACCAAAGATCTCAATTTGATCTCAACTTAGCTATCCTTTTTGTGTTATTTAAGTAACTAATTCTTTTAGAATACTAAGCAGCAGGAAATTGAAAGTAGTTAAGCCAGCTGTATACGTTTCATCTCTTTATGTTATGTTATTGGACTATTCTGAAAATCTGTTTGACATGTTTCTGTTATTCCTTCTATTACGTGCTTCATATCTATAGTAATATTAATTTCCCTTTTGTTATTTGCAGATTTATGATATCTTCCAGCTCCTCCCGTCAAAGATCCAAGTTGGTGTGTTCTCTGCTACAATGCCCCCTGAGGCCCTTGAGATCACCCGTAAATTCATGAACAAGCCTGTGCGGATCCTTGTGAAGAGGGATGAGCTCACTCTTGAGGGTATCAAACAGTTTTATGTCAATGTGGAGAAGGAAGAATGGAAGCTTGACACACTCTGTGACCTGTATGAGACACTGGCCATCACGCAGAGTGTCATCTTTGTGAACACCCGCCGCAAGGTGGACTGGCTCACTGATAAGATGAGGGGCAGGGATCACACAGTTTCTGCTACCCATGGTGACATGGACCAGAACACTAGGGACATCATCATGAGGGAGTTCCGATCTGGTTCTTCCCGTGTGCTCATTACCACGGACCTTCTTGCCCGTGGTATTGATGTCCAGCAGGTGTCCCTTGTCATCAACTATGATCTGCCGACCCAACCTGAGAACTACCTGCATCGCATTGGTCGTAGTGGTCGTTTTGGTAGGAAAGGTGTTGCCATTAACTTTGTGACCCGTGACGATGAGAGGATGCTGTTTGACATCCAGAGGTTCTACAATGTGGTGATTGAGGAGCTGCCGGCCAACGTCGCTGACCTTCTGTGATCAAGTTCAGAAGAGTTATGTTAAGGGGCCTGATAAGGATTGTTTTTGTCTGAAGTATCACTGTCTTATCTGGGGGGGGGGGGAGTGATAAAGGTGGGGGTTCTGTTTTAAAAGTCACTGTGGTCGTAGACAATTTCCAAATTTTTATGCCATGTTATGGGAATTTTTGTAGTTGCTAGGCTGTGCTATGTGCTGGTGAGGAGGGAGGAGTCTTTTACTTTTATTATATCTATTGTTAAAACTATGTATGACCGAATGATGTTATTTATTTGTGTCATGGTTGACTATTTGCCATATGTATTCTGCCACCGGTCCTGCTACTGCCACTGGTATCTCGAGTGAAAACTGTTTGCTCCTCGGTGCAATAAGCCAGATAACATGTCACCTACCGGAATGCCGTTGATGTCTAGTGATGTTTTATCTGTTGATATGCATGTTTGGTTGGATACTTGCCTGGACGATTATAATAATTTTTTGAGATGTTGGCTTCATTTTGGTGAGTGAAAACATTGGCCAGTTCTCTTCACAAGGGAAACAGGTTTTCTGTCCATATTTCGACTGAAATGGTACACCGTCAATCGCTTGCTGTAATCTGAAGCATTGTAAATTATTGGAAGCATAGATGTCAAGGTACAGGTAATCTGTATCCTGTTAGATCAGCGCCATCTCTACATTCTACTCTGTAAATAAATGGTTGCATGAGTTGAGGTCCCAGTAATAGCTGAGAAACGGAAATAATAGTAACTGACTCTTTTTTACTCATCATCGCTGCCAAATGAACTGACGAAAGTATCCGGAATTTTAGTTAGTTTTCTGAACATTTCTCAATCTTAGCTAGATGGGAAAATTGACCTTTAGTTTTTCTGCACCTACCTATCATCACTGCTAAATGGAGAGACGCTAACCATGAAAACATCCAAACATTTAGCTTGTTGGAAAATTCACCTTAACTTTTCTGCACTCGTAGAACATTCAGCATACCCTGCCAAATGGAGCAAGCTAACCATGAAAGGCATCCAGAATTTCAGCAGTTTTTCTCCCTGAATTTCTGAATCTTAGCTAGTTTGGATTCACCTTAGCTTTTCTACACCACCAGAATTTTTCCCCTCCAACTTAACAACATTTGGATGACCTCCTTCGGTCATCCCGACAAAAAAACACCACCAGAATTTCCAATGTATTATCCTAGAGTCCCGCTCCGGTGCTTTCTACTTGGAATAGAAAGCAATCTGAGCCGTTCATCATATTTAATTGTAGGGTTGTGATCTATTTCTACTCCCACCAGAGTTAGTGGTAGTAGAAATGTGCAAGGGTATATTCGTTCAGGGATAATAATTCGTGCAGGGGTATTATCATAATTTATCAGTATCTAACTCATCTTCGGCGACGCCACCGCCGTCTTCCAGCACTGCGACATCGTCGCACGCCTCCCCCTCCGCGGCCAGCAGAACACCATCACCGCCCAGTCCCGCGCCACAGGCTTCTCGTTCCAGGACTGCAGCATCTACGCTGACACCGACCTCCTCCGCGGTGCCCCCGCCGGCAACAGCGTGGAGACCTACCTCGGCCGGCCGTGGCATCCGATCCTGAGCAGCTCGCCATTCTCCGACACAGTGGAAAACTAATGGCTGATTCCTCCGACACTATGGCAAGAACTTGCCATGGAGCTCAAGAACACCCTCTCGACCTCTTCAGAGGCATCTCTGCTAATCAAGCACATGACGTACTCCATCACTGATGCATCGCACATCAACGTGATCCTGCCATCATCGCCGGCGAAGCCAAATTCCTCTTGAGACATGGCGAGGAGCTCGCCGAAAACCACCGTGCGAAGGTACACCAATGGCACCCTCGAACCGTGCCCCGTCAATGGTGTACACCGCGCTGTGGCCCTTGTCGGCGAGAGACGACGACACCATGCTGCAGCAATCGCCTGTGGTGCCTGCCGTGCCCATCCACCGAACCTGATGCGATGCGAACCGAACAAAACATCTCATGCCAAAATTACCCCTAAACTATATTAGGAGATTACTTACCTGCCCTTTTAAATAAACGGTCGAGATTAATTCTACTTGTAGTAGAATACTGCAAGTAGAGTGCACCGGAGCATCACCCATTATCCTAATGTTGGGTTCTGATCACATATGAGAGCCTGTGAGTCAGTGAGCCACTGCTTTGCAGCAGTTGATGCTACTACAATGTCTCATTCCTCAAAACCATGCTAACATGTGGGCTGGTTCATAATGTTAATGCACCACTATATGTACACATGATCCACAAGTGCATGTGTAGTGTGTCTGCATGATCTGACTGACTGAACTGATTGATTGATTTCCAGATGTTTCATGCTCTAGATCATGGCAGATTGATCCATATGTTGACTATTACCTTCCTTGTCGATGCCGACGATGATCCGTAACCTCCTCTTCCTCAGCATCCTCGTCGTTTTCGCTTTTTTAACTTCTTTATCCTAGTTCATCTTTTGATTTTCTCCTTTGCCCAACTAGCTTTCCTTAATTCATTCATCCATCCACGTTCTTTGTACAGTAGATATAGAGCTCTCTTTTTTTCTTTCTTCTTTTTCTTTGGGATGCATAAAGCTCTCTCTACTCCACCAATTAATCCACATATGCAGTCACCATCACACGTAATCTTGTGCAAACGTCTGGTACAAACCATTTGAACATTCTCTTGCTATATTTTGCGTGTGATTAACTTTTTAGCTTGTTATATATTCTCTTGATGAACAGACTAGATCACTAGCCGATAGCTGCCTTGGATGTGTAGACAAATAACATGTCACCCATTTTCTTTTATTTTTTGCTGAAGAATGTAGTAATAATGTATGCATCGATGTTGATGTGTAACTTCCATGACAACAAAAACCCGGCAATGCTGGAAATTTGTCAAACACTCAAAACTTTTTATATATATGCTCTTCACATCGAATAGGTCAGATTCCCAACCGACCACAAGCTGCAAAAAGGCAAATAATATCATCTTCTAAGATTTTCTGCTGAAAGTTAATGAAAAATGTGAGCATCAATAGATGAAAATGACCAATCACATGTATGCTCTTCAGAAGGAGAGAAAAGCTGAATTTATTGGTACCAGAATTAGTTTCAGAGTTAGCCCCACTGCAGATGGGGATCAAGGAGGCTATAGCTTAGAGATGACCCACCCTAAATCACATCCAAATCTCAACACTGCTTTCATAATGAACAGTCCCAACAGTAGAGCTGTTTCATTCTTGTCCCTCTACTACAAATTGATGATCAAAGTCTCAACTTTAGTTTCAACATCTCTTTTGAAAAGAAAAAAAAAAGAACTTTAATCCCAACATCTCTTGGTTGGTTGGACTGATGCATGGAGTGGATCATCTTTCTATATATATCTTCATAAATTTGATTGTTCAATTCATCAGCTGGAAAATGGTAATAAATAATTGATTTACCATAGTTTTCCTGTGATTAATCTAATTGTCCTTCTATATGAGTTGGCTCTATTTAGGGAAGCTGGAGATTGAGAAGCTGCTGGTGAGTATCCAGCTAGAGAAGCTAGGAAACCCAATGTTATGCTACCAGTTCATTTTTTGCTACCCGTTTTAAATGTTATTCTTTTTTCAGAACTTTTGAAATTACATGCTTGTAGGCACCTACGTATACGCAAGGCAGTTAGCTAGTGCGATGTGTTATTTGATTTTGATATGCTGCATGATTCATCGTCCTCTTTTCCTAGCTTTTATTTTACTTTCTTATATATATATATGTACACCTAATTGATTCTCAACTATGTTATATATTTCGATAAGACAATATACCTTTCACATCACAGTCAACAATCTGAATTAATTACTATATATATTAGCTTTTTTTTGGTTTGCCTGATCTCACAAAGTAGCAGGCTACCGAGCATATGAAAGCAACTTGAACCAATGTGTATCCTCCTTTTGGGAAGATGGGAAAAATGAGGAAGAAATATGGTGGTGGAAGCATGAACTTTTAAGGCAGTTGATAGAAAGATTCATTTTAGTAATATATTGCATATTGTTGCTAGTGGGCTAATTATCAGATCACTTTTGATCTTGCAGCTAGCACTACTCTGAAAGTGCTTACCCTTAGCTGATAATCTTTTTGGCTTGTTAGCATTAGCTCATTAGAGTAGATATATCATATATATAAGGCATATAGCTAGTACTAATAATGTACTAGCACCAATCCAATGATATCATCTTTAAGTTGATTTCAATGAGATCAACTCATCTCTGATGTCACATCATAGGGATTAATCGGTCAATGCAATATTTCCCAAAATGCATTATGCATGATTCATGCCTTCAATGCTTAGACCTAATTAGTCCATTACCTGAACATATATATAGGATATTAGGCTCCCATCATGTCACATAACATTTAGTAAGACAAAAGGAAAAAAGTTCATAAGGATCCACTTAACTCTTCCAAAAGTTTGATCATTTCAACCAAGCATCGATTCTGGGCAAGAATCAATTAACCCTCAAAACATCAATGCCGTTAGCTTTACATCATTGACACCAAAATCACAGTGATCCCAGAGTCAAAAACCATTCTTTCTGAAGCTTGCAGGGATGGACAATGGAATTTCTCTGAAAACAAAATATTTCCTTGGAATTGAAACATGTACTGTATATATTCGTGCATGCACATTGTCATGTCTGGTTAAACATAGTACTGCAAATTAATCTCGTTCCATGCTTTTAGCAACAACACAAGTTGTATTATTGGCAGCTTTAATTTCTAACGCATTTACAGATGATAATTAGGCCCCAACCATGTGCATGGTTTGGTCCCTTCAGGCTACCTGACAGTGGATTTGCCGGCCGGCCGGTTGCAAATTAACTGCATATCCACGAATATATTAGATGGAGATGGTGCTCCAATCAAATTAAATCCAGCTTAATAAAAAGCTAGCTAGTACTAGTCCAACACACACTCCACTTAATTTGTACGTGCAGATCGATTATCCTTGTCATTTAGATATTCTTGTCACTCTGTCAGACTTCCACCATGCATGATATC
The DNA here is from genome assembly GCF_034140825.1 of Oryza sativa Japonica Group. Lineage (NCBI taxonomy): Eukaryota > Viridiplantae > Streptophyta > Magnoliopsida > Poales > Poaceae > Oryza > Oryza sativa. The sequence continues at coordinate 30,365,859 of NC_089040.1, read as the reverse complement.
CATGTCTGAATATTGGAGTCCCTTTTTACAGCTCAAGCTGTAACACTGATTGGCCATTAATTCTGCTATGTGGTAACCTTTGATCATCCCCTTTACTTCATTATATCTCATCTGGCTATGATTAATTGTTATATTTTTAATTGACCGAAAGGCGTTTTGATCGATCGAGTCCATGTCTGCATGATCGAATGCAGCTCAAATCATTCTGCACTGACTCGTTTTTCTTTCTGTTTATGTCGAGGCCAACTAAGTGTAGTGGAATGGTTAATTGATAGGTAACCTAATCAATTAATAATTGGGCCGGTGGATCTCTGATCAACGAACCTTGAACGAAAAAATAATGTCAATTAATCTATATATACGACATACTCCTTCCGTTTCAGAATATAACATGTATGTTTTGGTTTTTGTCTGAAGTTAAACTTTTTAAAGTTTAATAAGCATACAGAAAGATATAACAACATATACAATATTTTTATAATGTATTTGTTTGGTGTTGAAAATGTTACGTTGTTGTGTTTATTTAAACCTGATTAAACTCTAATACGTTTGACTTACAAAACCAACATCTTACATCCTGAAATAGAGGAGTAATTAGTCAGGAGTGCATTCATTTTGCCTATTTCCTTCCGGACTTGGATTTCCTTAATTTGGTCTTATTTAGGAAAAAGTTATATGAATTAAAAATGTGATGCATATATGAACAGATCATGGAGAGTATATATCTTCCAACTACTCTCTGAACATGCTTGCCTGGAACAAAGTCACAAACTATAGTGTCTCAGCTTGCAGATGATTGTCCACGTGCACACGATTATTTATGATGCACTTTTAGTTGATTATTATTGGAGCTACCTAGAGCCTTGGAGATTAATTAATTATTGTCCAGCCCGCAGTTTAATTAATTAATTAATTAGCACAGTATATATACTACTCTAGGTGATGTACGATCAAGTCGCTTTGATTAGTTGTTTCTGGTCCTGGCAGAATCATCTACAGCTCGACGCTTTATTCCTAGGACAGATCAAGGGACAAGGAGAAAATTGCATATCTACCATCCCATATGAATGGCTTCGCTAGAATACCATTATGAAAACGGGCTTCGCTGGAATACCATCCTCAATCAGAGTGTCTTCGCCAAAATGCCATCCCGGACGGAAATGCCCCTGGCTCTTCTTCTTCCTCCATCCCGCGCGTGAAGAGCTCGCCGACGGCCATGGCCATCTCCACCGCCGCGCCGATGCCGCCTTGCTGATGGCGATTGGGGCGCTGCCCTCCCTGCCATCCCCGCCAGCGCCTGTGCAGATGAGGTCGTCGCGGAAGGACTCCGGCGACGACGTGCGGATCCAGCCAGCGCGCGTGCGCGTGGGGCCGGTGGCGCAGCTCCTGGCCACCACCGCCTCCTCGTTGCCACCGCGTAGCCAGCCGCAATCGACCGCGCCTGCCGCCACCGGGCCGCCCTCCGCCGGAGCCCGCGGCCGCCGCCGTCGACCACGCCAGCCGCCACCACGCCGCCCTCCGCCGGAGCCCGCGGCCGCCGCCGTCGACCGCGCCAGCCGCCACCGCGCAGCCCTCCAATCCGCCGGAGCCCACGCCCGCGCCTGCCGCCACCGCGTAGCCCTCCGCCGGAGCCCGCGCCCGCCGCCCGTGCGGCGGGGATGGCAGGGAGGGAGCTAGCCATGGCCGCCGGCGAGCTCTTCACACGCGGGATGGAAGAGGAAGAAGAGCCATGGGCATTTCCGTCCGGGATGGCATTTTGGCGAAGACACTCTGGTTGAGGATGGTATTCTAGCGAAGCCTGTTTTTATAATGGTATTCTAGCGAAGCCATTCTTATAGGATGGTAGATATGCAATTTTCTCAGGGACAAGGGATGCATGAAAAATACTTAATTTCCACTGGTCGATATATACACGCACTGTTGGTGTGTATCTTAATTAATTAAATACGGAGACCGAATGCATAAGTTTTTTTTTAAAAAAAATACAAACACGGACGCTCACACTTCGCGCACACTCAACATTATAAACACACGTACACCTTATAACTATGAACATCTCCGGAAGATAATTAATTAAATACGGAGACCGAATGCATAAGTTTTTTTTTTAAAAAATACAAACACGGACACTCACACTTCGCGCACACTCAACATTATAAACACACACGTACACCTTATAACTGTGAACATCTCCGGAAGACTAGACTGACATATCTTGAAATTGATGAAATCATTACGGACGCCTTACTCTCACGAGTATGTCATCTACCACTAAAAGAATAATTAGTTATAAATATAAGCATTCATGTCAAGTTTAGAACTTGAATTCAGATGAGCTGATTTCACAACAAAAATCTAACCAATTAAACTACTCTCACCTTATAACAAAAGTTATTTATTATAATTAAATAAGTCAAATGTTTCAATTGGTTATATGTATGAAAAAAGAAATCGGTCACTGAAACACTGGAAAAATAAATATATGGTGAAACATCTTTGAGAAGTGAAGTACAACATAAAAAATAAATAAAAAGGAGAAATATGGTCGAATATCAAATAAAACACTTTAACCCACATATGAAACATTGAATTTTAACAGTTGGAACATCAAATAAATTTTCTTAAAAATCAAAAACTGGTTAATAGGAAACACTTGAAATATTTTACTCTCATGCACGAAACATTTTGCTCTCATTCATGATATGTTGAATGTCAAGTATTGAAACATAAAAGTAGTAATATACTCTCAATGGTCTCAAGAAAAATTAAATTCAATAAAGCAAGAAATGCAAGGAACTAACTTAAGGGAGTGAAGAACCGATATTGCAGTATCCATAACTTCATCCATTAGGGTTTAAATTTTAGTGCTCATGAATATATTATGTATACGTAAATAGCTTTTGATAAAAAAAATAGCGATGTCAGTAATATATGTCTGCCGTTAATTTTTATTTCTTTAAATATATGTTAGGGAACATATTCGTCTGCACGCGTGTGTGCGTACATTTTAACTGCGATTTTGTTTTTAAAGAAATGGGGTAGCTCTTCTTAATTTTTGTTGCTAGGTGGCCTAGCTTTTTTATTTTTTTAAGAACTATGTGGCCTGGCTTGCGTGATGCATGCTTCCATCCATCCTTGTGGCACAATATCACGTCAGGTCCGATCGATCGACTCCTCCAGATGCATGAATACGGTGTGGGCACGATGGAGAGAAGAATACTTTATTACTCATATGACACTTTACAATACAACAAATCCGGATATGTTTATTGTCCAGATTTATTGTACTATAAAGTGTCCCATCCAGTCCTAGATTTCTATATTATGGGACGGAGGAGTCAATTTGGATGATTAAACTGATACTTTTATATATACTATGTAGAACATACTTCTAATCTTACTCCCTTACATCCTAAAAAATTCAACCTACGAAGAGACATGACCCATTCTATGTCATCTTCTAAAACAACAAATCTGAACAAAGGATAGTCCAAATTTATTGTATTAGGAAGGGATTTGATCCTTTGTTAAGTTTATTTGGGATGGAGGGATTACTTCCTCTAAAAAACGAATCTAGAAATATATCACATCCAGTATTAGTTTGGTTTTTATGGGACGAAGGGAACACGTCATACATGCATGCAAAGGCCGTATAGGCAAGTACAACGCGTGGCCGGCAAAGTGGTTGAAGTTCACCGGGTTCCGGTGAAAAGCTGTACCGGCCGCCGCCGCGTGTGCGCCGTCGTGTCACCGGCGGGATGGCCGGAGCCAAGGTCGACGATCAGAGAGACAAATTCAAGCCGAATTTTTCATCGCCTAGCTGATGAGATTTTCCGGCGGCGGCCGACCATTGCTGTAGGAATTTAATCTAGTATGCATGGACCGACGACTCACTAGTCAATGTCGATGGATTGATCGGACAGATCTTAACTACTCCCTCCGCGTTGACTCTTTTAAATATATTTAATTGTATATTTTATTTAAAATTTTTATGAAATATATAAAACTATATTTATATATACAAATATATTTAACAATAAATTAAATAATAAAAAAATAATTAATAATTACTTAAAATTTTTAAATAAGATGAACGGTTAAATATACTTAAAAAAAAATCAACGGTGTAGAGACGGCTGAGGTACTATTATTCCGACAGATAGTAGCATGAAGTATTTCATGCTGACCATTGACCATCCACGTCAGGTACCTGCATGCATGCTACTTCTCGATCTGCTGGAGTACTACGTCCTTTCCAAAATGGACTTCTCCTCCATTGTTTTATATAATACTTCATCCTTCTTATTTTAAATACAATCATATATTTCTATATCCAATATTTGATCATTCTTTTGTAGAAATATTCTTTCTATTCAGCAAAATATTTCTCAAACTTCTAAAGCAGTACAATTTTTCATGAAAACTTTCTATATAAAAAACTTTTAGAAAACTAACTGTTTTAAATCTTTTTCTACTTTATATATGTTATTTATTTAACTTGTTTATATTCTTAAATAATTATCACAAATCATTCCGCTATTCAGATTTTCCCCCCAATTCGGGTTATAATTAACACACGGTATATAGCTAGCTATTCAACTGATCTCCATATATCTGTTCTGACGTACTGTTACTGTCAGCAGGTAGCATCTTTTAGTTTGGACTACAAGTACTCAAGTAGTACAATCTTGGTCTTACTTGGTGTGCAAACGATCGATGTATCATGTATGCATATATATGAGAGAACACATATATGCATGTTACTGTCATCTCCTATCAGTATCAGTATATATAGTTCAGCCATGTCGTTGTTAGATAAGATGCATGCATGCATATACTCCTTCTGTTTCTAAATATTTGACGCCGTTGACTCTTTTAAATATATTTGACCATTCATCTTATTAAACTTTTTTTAAGTAATTATTAATTCTTTTTCTATTATTTGATTCATTGTTAAATATACTTATATGTGTACATATATTTTTACATATTTCATAAAAGTTTTTGAATAAGATAAATGGTCAAACATGTGCTATAAAGTCAACGGTATCAAATATTTAGAAACGGAGAGAGTATATGCGACTACTTGTACTTGGAAGATCTACCGATCGTCGACGATCGTTGTCTAGCTCCTCGTCCTATGAATTTCAATTATTGGATAGCCCTGTACTGCATGTACTGATTTGATGATTCTTTAGACAAATTAATGGAGAAAGAATAAATTGAATTAATTGATAGTAGCTAGTAGCTTGTACTGTTGTCGTTGTCAAGAAAAACTTGAGCGTTTTTTCTTTTTGTCGGAATAGACCAGCACTCGCTCATTCGTGCGTGCATGGTAGTGATTTCTTTGATAACTAATGGATAACCCGGCCGTCAACCAGCAATGATCATATATATATCTCGGATTAATCGAGAATTAAGTCAACCATTTTATGTTCAGATAAATTACTATAACTACATGTATGCATATGATCGATCGATAAAAGAATTAAGCACGCATCAGTTGATCGAGCTCGCCCTCCTATACACTCCTCTTCGTCCTGGTGATCTTTGGGATGTTTGGAGTTGAGATGAGTTGCACGGCTGTGGTTCCTTTGTCAGATCGGAATATGTAATTACGCCTAGCGGTTGTCGATTCGGTGCTAAATTTCTTCTTTGATATCAGCGTGTGCGTCTTTCTATTAATTAATTATAATCTTTTGGGTTATAATGTTTTTTACTTAACTTTTGGGTTATAATGTTGTATTTTTTTCATATTATATCAATATAAAATGTTTTTAAAAAAATGCTACCAATGTTTGTCCGATGCTCCTATATGTACTCCAGTCTTCCATTTAACACTGTACACATGTATGCTTGTTCGAAATAATTACAGAAGACTTCCCCAAGTTCTTTTGCATGCATGCATTTTGGGCAGTTTCAGCCAAATGCAAGTGGCCAACTGGACAGACAGGCTACTCGACCCGAATTTAATTAATTTGCAGCCTGTCAGTTTTGACCAGAGCTAGGTACACGCATGACGATAGCTATAGTATAGATCCATCCTTGCACGCCCCAAACTTTATTTTTCATCGATTGACATATCAATCAATTTACCTCTCTCTACTGCTCTCTCAATCTCATAATATTAGACAAAACATTTGACCAACAATTATTATAATAAAAATTAAATTTTATTTTCTAAAATTAACATTATTGAATTGACATTTAAATTTACTTGAAGATGGTTATAATTTTGTTGCAATAAACCTTATAGCATATGAGAATTATGAGTCAAAGATTAGTTTTGAAAACTGTGCTAAGTTTAACCATGTCTTATATTATGGGATAGAGGAAGTATGTAGAAGTACTAATCTACACATCATCAGCCTAATATTAATCATGTTATAATTTTCTCTTGATCGAGTCTTGTGTATCTATGTCCTGCCACGTTGCATTATCATAAAGAAATTTCTAGGTCTGAATAGAGAATATTATCTAACTACTTTTTTTTAATTTTTGGCCATTGGGACTTACTAGCTAGCCGCATTAATTTTTGCAAGAATTAGTTCTCAAATGTGCAAGTCGTAACAGCATTGATTTGACCAAGAAGAGAAGATAGCCATCACCATACATATACAAGATGCTTGCAGTAATTTTTTTTTCAATATCTATATATCGGCTCAAACTTTTTTTATTAATCGGCTCAGTCTTTCAAAAGTGCTCGATATATATATATATATATATATATATATATATATATATATATATATATATATATATATATATATGTATATATATATATATATATGTATATATATATATATATATACATATATATATATATATATACATATATATACACATATACATATATACATATACATATACATATACATATACATATACATATACATATACATATACATATACATATACATATATGCATTTATAAAGATATGAGCGTGTTATATTTAAGAAAGAATATAAATATACCTGCTCAGTTGCTCTCAATTAACCTCCATTTTTCTTAAGAAAGACATGCTCCTAATTAATCTCACTAACAACGTAATTAAGCATATATATAATACAAATCTGTATCACACATATATGGAGGAGACCGTCTCCAACTTGGGCTCTGCGCCCTTCCCGTTGGCACACGTGCCGTCCAAACACATATATTCGCACGTGGGAGAAAAGTAAAGCTGACCGTCGGATCAATCAATCTGGACGGACTCCGGTCGTGTCCCATGCCTTGCTGCGATGGTTCCCAGCTCTTTCACGTTTCACTATTCTCTTGTCCTCGTGCGAATGTTGCATGCATGGTCAATGTCCTATTATGCCATCCCAAGTAGGCAAAGCTGTAGGGCACATGCCTCCTTTACTTTCGGGCCCACCAAAATGAGGTTCTTGTGTTCAAAAAAGGCCACCGGTTTTTGGGTGAAAAAGGAGGGCGCATAAGGCTAGAAACAACACTGTGAAGCGAGTAGCGTCGGAGCGAGGGGCGCTAGCGGTCGTGGGGGACAGGTAGGGCGTGTCGCCGCAGCGCCGCCCGCTCCGAGGTCGTCCCGTGCCGCCAGATCCGCGTCGCCGGCCTGGGGAGGAGGGCAGCGCGGCGGCGACCACGGTGGCGGTGACAAAGCCACGGCCACGGCCATCCACGTGCCGCGCCGGACGAGCCATCGCCGCTGGATCTGGCGAGCTGCCACACCGTACGTCGTCGAGACTCGTCGCTGCCACGCCGCTCCCTAACGAGCCACGACGCGCGAGGAAGACGCGGACGAGGCGGCGGGGGCACGCGAGAGGAGGGGAGGCCAAGAAGTTCGCCGCCGTCGAGCGCCAAGCCCGCCGCCGCCGTCATCCCCAGATCCACCGACACTCCGCCCGGTCACCCCGGCACCGTCTCTGCTCGTCGCTGCTCCGCCCGGCCCCATCGCCGTCGAGGCCGCCGCTCCGCTCGACCGCCCTAGCGTCGTCTCCGCTCGAGCGTGAGAGGAGAGATAGGGAAGGCGTGAGAGAGGGGAAGAAGACAATGTTGGGCTCGAGGAAAAGGGGGGAGAGAGCGGAAAAGGTGGAGAAAAAAAAGGAAAACTATATTTTTGTGGACCCCACTTGAGGATACTGCATTGTAAAGCTTGTGTCTATCAATGTTCCTCAGCCCATGTGGCACCTCAGGTCCAGCATATTACGTGACGCATTGCTATTGCCTTTTATGCTCGTGTCATTTTTCTTCCCCGTCATATCTCACCTCCTTGTCGTCATCGTCCTCCTTCTCTTTAAACAATTGAGATATCCGTGTCTAATTTAAAAAATTTATGAATTTTTTTTAAAAAATAGTCACCCATAAATCACTGTTCATGTTTTATCATCTAATAACAATAAAAATATTAATTATATTTTTTTTTCAAATAAGACGAACAGTTAAGCGTTGGACATGAACAATTGCAAAACTGCACTTATTTTGAGATGGAGGGAGTATTATATAGCAGTATGTGGTACTTCTCGATACAGAGAACCTGCGCTCCTCTCTAAAGTCATTACTCCCTCCTTCCCAAATTGATCATTATATAATATAATCTAAAAAATTGCAGTAGCCAGCTAGAGAAGATGCATGGGAAATATAAGCGATGATGTGGGAAGGGCTTATTCCTGGATTGCACACAGTTCTTTTATTAATTATGGTTGTATTGCAAATTGAAAATGAATTAGTTGAAAGTCAATATGTTGTTTCATTTTTTAAGAAAACAATTAATTTGTTCTCTGAGTGTAATGTATATGATTTTTGTGAAGTTGATACATTTTACCTCAACGAATCTAAATGAGTGGATATCCTCCAATTGAAATGTTATTGCGTTGGATTGAGAGTACAAAATCACTTGCACTGCAAGTCAATGTACAAAATCGATCCCTTGAAAGTTTTAAAAAGGATAAAAACAAGTTGTGGTAACTAATAATGCATGGTTATATGTCGGCATATCTTCCTTATAGTAAAACGAAGGGAAAAGGACTGTACAAACAACGATGGACAGTGGCATATCTTAATTATATTATCTTTCACGGAAAAGGACGGTTACTGTTAAAAAATTGACTATAGAAACACCAAAATAAAGTATCAGGTCATTTCACGTCGTGCATGGCTTTTAAGTGAAAGCTCACTAATAAATATATTAAATTTCACCATAATACTCTAATATATATTTAGGAAATACTCTTGTCTAATAAATATCAGTTGGTGTATATAAGGGGTCTCTTCGGCATCCTGGCTGCGGCTGCGGCTGCGCCGTGTGTGTGTGGCACTGTTGGTGCTGGTTACGCCGCAACCACGAAACAGACAGCCGAACAGACCCAACATCACTTGGTTTAGCCATGTGTCGGCCCTAATAAGTAAGGCTTGCGAAATCGATATCCATATGACTAACTTTAGAGGTGGCGAAGGGCATTGATCACGAGCCTTTAGGTCTATAATTTATATATTAACTTAACTCTAGCTCTGTATGAAATTACGAAAATCCATTATACCCGCGTGATAAATCTTTTATACTTAAAAGGTTATAGAGATGTGAAATTTGTGACACATAGCTAAAACTTCTTTTTGTCAAAATATATGTGAATATACTCATGTATAAATCTGGGTTCCACATATTGCTTCTATCTCAGAATAAATCAACCTAAAATATGATGAGATATAACATAATAAATCTAAATTTAGATAGGACGGGTATTATCCTATCCCATCCTAAATTTGATTATTTTGGGACAATAGAGTATATATGTGCATCTCCGGTTTATCTCCACGGATTCTGCCAACAGCAAAAGAAAAAATAAAAAAGAAAAGGATGGGGTTAGTAAAGTTCGAGATATGCTGTGTGCTTTGAGATGACACGTGGACAATGAGATGGGCAGATGGAAGAACACGCGTGAACTAACAGCCAATGCAAAATTCTCTTCCTTAATCAGTATATAAATCTCTCCTAGCGTAATCCCTCTTCCACTTTGCTAACTGAGCACGCATTTATCTTGCTAATCACTCGGCATTAAATTAGCCATTAGGGTCGGTGCTAATGTACATGGGAGTGTCACTAGCAGTTGTTAATTTAGCAGATATACTAAGATGGTGTTTGGATCCAGGGACTTAACTTTAGTCCCTGTATTTAGACACTAATTTAAAGTATTAAATATAGACTACTTACAAAACTAATTATATAAATGGAAGCTAATTTGCGAGACAAATTTTTTAAGTCTAACTAATCAATAATTAGAGAATGTCTACTGTAGCATCACATAGGCTAATTATGGATTAATTAGACTCAATAGATTCGTCTCGCAAATTAGTCCAAGATTATGGATGGGTTTTATTAATAGTCTACGTTTAATATTTATAATTATTGTCTAAACATCTGATGTGATAGGGACTTAAAAGTTTGTAGTCCCATTTAAACAAGGCCTAAGGTTTAAAAAAGATTTATTTTCATTCGTTTAAGTGATTAGATTTTCATTACTTAGGTTCATCTCTCAAACACCCGATTGCTTGAAATATTTCTATGTGTTAGAATCAATGTGCTCTTGAAATATTTAAATTACGGTATAAATTTAAAATTTAAAAGTTGTTATATTTTAAAACAAAGAGTGTAATAAATACTACCCCTGAAGCCCAAGGAGAACCAGCTACCAGCCATTCTTCTTCCTCTTCTTCCCTTCACTTTCTCCTCTGGCCGTCGCCACCGATTTTGAGCAATGTCTCTGATCAATTAATGAACCTTAATTGAAAGAAAACCACCACTAGTAGTAAATAATCAAATCTTCTTAATTAATCATATACTCAGATACTTGAATTCATCTGGTCTTATTTAAAGAAAAAGTTATATGAAAATGGGATGCATGTGTATGCACAGATCATATATGGAGAGTATCTCCTGGCCAACTGCTCTCAACTTGCATGTCTGCAACTAACCATATCGTCTCATACTCTCTGATCTGATTGTCCACGTGCACACGATTATATATGCTGCACTAGTGTATAATGATGTTGATTTTAAAATATTTTATTGACAACTTATCTTAATACAAAATTATGTAACTATTATTTATTTTATAATAATTTGTCTTATCAGTAAAGGTATTTTACGCATGACTCATACTTTCACATATTCATATAAAATTTTCTAAATAAACATGAATCTAAAAGTTAATGATATCATGTATACATGGAAAACGATGAGGTACTGAAGCTAGCTAGGTAGCCAGCTTTGGATAGTTAGTTGGATATTAATTAATTAAGTATTGTCAGGCCGGCAGTTTAACTAATTAAATTAGCACAACACTACTCCATGTAGTATGAACGAATCTCTTTGATTATATGATTCTCTTTGACGCTTAATTTATTCCTCGGACAGAACGATCAAGGGAATAATATCTCTGTCGAGATATGTGAAAAATGAGCACTTTTTTCGTCCATCGAATTCAACTGGTTGATGCATGCAATTGTTAGAGTAGATCATAGTAGCACATACATATATCCTTTCTCTGTAAAAAAAAATAATGCAATTTTATGTGTCTAGATTCATTTCTAAATTGAATTTTTTTAAGGAACAGATAAAGTAAACATTATATTTTTCGATGATCGACAGATAAGAGAGAAATTAAAGCAAGAAAAGAAATGCAAGGAACTGACAATTAATTTAGTCAGGTTTCTGGCCGAATCCTTCAAATGCATATATACGTGTGGACACGAACAATTTAGTCAATAAATTAATTATAAGTTAATTAATTAATAGTTCATATATAGACGATCATGCCTTCCAGCACAAAGAGGTTCTCCACAGAGGGACCTGTCACGAAAATAAAGAAGGTAACGACAGGAATCCAGAAACGTCTCTCGAAGCTCATCTCTTAGATTTACATTTTTATAGTTTTCTCGTTCAATTTTTTTTTATAGTTTTCGTTTCTACATGTACTCCCTCCGTCCTAAAATAAGTGCAGCCATGGTTTTCAGCGCCCAACTTTGACCATTCGTCTTATTTGAAAAAAATTTTAAAAAAATTAAAAACATAAGTCACGAGTAAAGTACTATTCATATTTTATCATCTTATAATAACAAAATTGCTAAGTATAAAAAAATTTCAAATAAGACGGACGATCAAAGTTGGGCGCGGAAACTCATGGCTTCACTTATTTTGGGACGGAGGTAGTACAAACCAGTGTTTACGATTCTGATGAAATCCGACCGGATTTCATGAAATTTTGACGTTTTGATGAGGCTCGAAAGTAAAAACCATATGAAATTTCGAGAAGTTTCATCCATATTTAAATTTGAATTGATAAAAAAAGAAAACAATCAAATAAAATCTTATAAATACTATGATACCATAGAACCTATTGAGATATAAAGTTTCAAAAAAATGATGTATCGTGTATATGTACTGAAACTTACATCAGGAAAGAAAAGAATAAAGAATTTAAAAAATGGAAAACATTTACATGGGCCAAAACCGACTGGTATTAAAAAAAGGAAAACACTTACTGATCGAAATTTCGTAATTTCGCCAAAACCGACCGGTTTTCAAGAACTTGTTGGAAAACTCAGGGAATTTGTATCCAAATTTTGGTTTATGAAATTTGTTCGAAATTTACCGGTTTTCTACCAGATTTCACGAAATTCCGAATTCCGCCAGTGCTCGAAACGGAAGGGCCTGTCGGAATCGTAAACCCTGGTACAAACTATATATTTACTCATGTTTTCTCTATACTATTTTAAATGATATTAGTGATTATGTCGAGTCTGCCTCCAACATCACAAACTGACATTACTTTGAATATATCAATTAACTATGCCTAAACAATTAACTATGCTATAATTTATTCAATAAAATTGACACATCTAATATCGGTTCCTTAAAAAAATCCATGTCATATGCATGCAAGGTTGCCGGTGTGTAAGTACGTGGCCGCACAAAGTTGGCAGTTTTCAGTGAAAGGTTACATCAATCGCAGTGGCGTGTACAATGTTGTCGTGTTAACATGATCTTATTAATTACTTTATCCATTTTAAAATATAAAATTTTTTATGTGACATAACATATTCAGATTCATAGGTATGTTTTCATCCAACCAAAATCTTTTATATTTTAGATCGGAGGGAGTACTCAGCTTTTCAACCCCAGCTCATCAATCTGTGGCAATTCACCCCAAATTTCGATCGTCAAATTATGCATTTGCACAAATGACTACATACATATTTTGTTCGAGAATAATTAAACACAGGGCATTATATTCGTGCAGCTAATTAATATAACGATGTAAAAAAAAAAACTAAAGTCCAAGAGGCAGACATGCAGCAGTCAAATTAGGCTTTGAAATTAAACCATGCAGCTAGCAATTGCTATAGCTCGCAAAACTGAAAACAACAAAGAGAGAAAATTGAACACAACTTCGTTAGAGTAACGCAAAGACTTTCTTATAAGAGGAATTCTCCGTTTTGCCATATATATAATAGATCCTTAATTCGTCTTCTGGGGCTGATCACAACGACACTGCCAGATTCTTCAAACAACTGAGCAACGACAGAAATAGATCTTAGTATAGCCATCGAACCTTGACCAGGTTTTTGGATTTTCATCTGAATATATATATAGAGTGGTTCATACATATTGGGAAACTTGCAGTGACTAATTAGCAAATAGTTAATTATTCCGATTAATTAAGCATTGTTGATGTTACGGTAATTAACTGGAGTATGTATAATGTATAGTATATATATCCTTATCTTGATGAATAATTAAGCATTGTTGTCAGATATTTCTTCATGCAGCATGCATACATGCACAATAAATCAATTGGAGGATCCTCCCAATTAACTTGCATGCATGACTTTTGACATATTTTCGACTAATCATTTTATTTAAGATAATATGTAATGATTATTATTTATTTTGTTGTGATATGTTTCAGCATTAAATATATATTGAGTACCTTTTATATTTATATAAAATTTTTAAACAAGATAAATAGTCAAACATTTATCTAAAAAGCGTATACAGGCGATCGTACATGCATGACTGAAGCACGCTAGCTCATCCGATACAGATAGATATATGTATCTCTACCATCTAGATCACATCAACCTATTATTGATAATCATCCGTCCCCAAATAACTATCATTCTAGAGGTCAAGGGGTAAATTAAGAAAAAGATAAAATGACCTATATATATGTCCCTTATTAATTAAATGATAGGAGAATAGTTGGGGGTATGGAGACAAATTTAAATGAGATGAGATTTAAGTGAACAACTAGTACTTAGGATTACACTATTTGAAGGTAAATTTGTATTAGGAAATCCTTATTATTTTGGGACGGAGGCACGGAGGTAGTAATTTTCTCCCTTGATCGAGTACTATATATGTATATATCCACCCATATCCTGCCACGTTATATTAACGGGAAGGAATTTTTAAGTTTGAGAAAATGATATAACAACACTGTTAACTTAGGGCAGGCCGGTGCGACTTTAATTAATTGCCTTGCCAGTATATTTTTTTATCAGAATTAACTCACAAACGTCCACATCGTGTAATTAAGATTAATTTGGTAAAGGAGAAGATATACAATCACCACCTCACATACTCCAAATGAACCAGATTATCTGGAATAAAAGTATATGTTATTATCCTGTTCTGCTCAACTTCTAAGCGTACTTACTCCATCCAAAAATAAAACATAATATTTTAGATTTAATAAAACATAATATGGTATGGATATAGAGATATAAGATATTCATTGTACTATGTTATATCCAATCCTATTTTAGATTTAATTATTTTAAATGAAAGGGAGTGGATCGATCGCATATATATCGATCCATCGTACTCCTGTTATGTCCTTTATGTACGTTTTTTTTAATTTCCTTGTCTCATCTTTCATCGAGCCACACTCATAGATGAAGGCCACACACAGACGGTGCAATGTACTATAATATGTCATATCTAGTTATAGATTTATTTGTTTGGGACGAAGGAAGTACATGGACAATTAGCGAGTGATGAGTACAACTTGTAGAGACCGGATCGATGTGTCCAAATTATACCACATTAGCTAAATAACGAATATTGAATATAATATGCAGCTCTTTTTTCTTCCGTTTATATATATACAATTGTACTTTGTAAAAGATTATCAATTTACAACATTAGAATTTGGTCATGCCCTATCATCTAGCTGCATAGATTTTATTTTTTTTCCACTTCAATAATGTGGTAATTTGGTCTAGTGGCGGACCCAGAAAAATTACACTGGGGTGTGCCCATTCTAGTTATCACTCCACCGTATATTTTTTTAAAAAGAAAACACCCAATTCCGATGGAAGAATTTTTGCAGATTTTGGTCGGATTTTTCAAAATTCTATTGTAATGTGGTCCATAATTCATGTATATTGGGAAACTTGCAGTGACTATATGTACTCTCAGATATATTAATCGAAGTCATCGTTTGATGTTAAGGTAATTAACTGGACTATGTATAATGTACTAGCTGAATGCCCTTGCATTGCAACGGGTTATTCAAAATAGGAAAAACATAAAAAAAAATCTTGTTGAAAGAAATAGCTTCTACTTGGTTGAAACAAGATTCTTCATCTTAAAAAAACAAAAATAAAAATACAATAATTAAGACTATATTTCTCAATGTGAGATATAAACCAATGTGATTTTCAGTACTTAAATATAGATTGATGGCTACATCTGTGTTAACGAAATGTCTATTTCATATGGTAATGTAATATGTACTTATTAATAAATTGTGTTGTATAACTCATTTAAAATTACAATAGAAGCCATAAGATGAGAAGAAGCAAAGCAATAGAAATTTAGAGAGAAATTAAATTAAACAACATTGCCAGAGTAACGCAAAGATCAACTTTCTTATAAGAGAAACTCTCCGTTTTGCCATATATATAATAGATCCTTAATTTGTCTTGTGGGATTGACAACGATATTGCCAGATTCTTCAAACAATTGGAGCAACGACAGATCAGAGATAGATAATAGTATCTCGCCATCGAAGCTTGACCGGTTTTTGGACTTCCATCTAAATATATGGACTAGTTCATGCATATTGGGGAAACATATCCCTATCCAGATTCATTGTATAAGTTATGTTTTATTTTATTCTATATTTGAAATATTTTGAAATGAAGGGAGTACATGATACATCGCATACCGATCCATTGTACTCTTGTCGTGTCCTTCACCTGTGTTTCCTTTCCTTATCTCATCTTCCACCTTTATCGTCATCATTGTTCTCCTCGAGCCACTCTTATGGTTGAAGGCCACACAACCGATGCAATGTACTCTTTTGTGTCGATCTTTCATTGGAGTACTATGGTTACATTACATACATGTGCGTGTTAACGGTTACTGTTTCTAGGTTTGTCGACCTCTTATATGTGTCTTGGTCATCTCTAAGCCACTTTTTAGGGAGGAAGGTCAACTGTGTTTCACTTTTATCGTACGTACGTGGACAATTAGTGAGTGATGAGTACAATTGGATGTGTCCAAATTATCACACTAGTTAGTTAAATATCTCTAGGATTGAATGTAATATACAACTCTTTTCTTCCGTTTGTGTATATACAATTGTACTTTGTATGTAATTAATTATCGCTATCAATTTACACCATTACAATTTGGTCATACTGTGATCTATCTATATAGAATTCATTTTGTTTTCTCTTTAGAGCAATTTTACTGTCCTTGAGGAGGTACCATGAGGTACCAAAAATTTAGTGTAAAATTTGGTACCTCATAGTACCTAGGTACTATGAGGTACCAAATTTTACACTAAATTTTTGGTACCTCATGGTACCTCCTCAAGGACCGTAGAATTGCTCTTCTCTTTAACTAATGTCGTAATTTGGTCTCTAGAGTGAACGTTCTTTTTTTGACCTATCTTTACATTATATAATAATATAATAACATATAGGTAGATAGATATATATGTAGGTAGATAGATAGAAACGATCTAATTGTTTTTTTAATTTAATTTGGAAAACACATCTTTCACCAATATGTAGATCATTTTTTTGTCTAGCAAAGTTTTTCCCTATAGGTTTCTAAAACATAATTATCGAACCAAACAATGATTTCGCTTTTTGTTCATGTATTGTTGTATCTAAAGTATCACGAGGCATGGAGTCTACGTTGAGATGTTTATTCGTCTTTTCTTGTAATATAATCTACATTGTTCTGAAATATGATTTTGATTCTTCTGAAATTCTAGAAGAAGTGCATTCGTGGGTATCATAATTTAAACATTACCGCAATGCTTACTGCAATAAATACTAAATTGGTTTATGATTTTACCCAAACAAGGAACCATATCTAGTAGTGGGGAGGTTGAAGAAAAAAAAGCGGAAGAAGACAAAAACATCGACCATAAGCCATAAATGTATATGATTTGTATATAAATGTCTTTCTATTTTTCAAAATGAAGCTCCACGTAAAATTGCGCGAAAACATCTGTTAGACAAACATAAAACCCATTTTTTCATACTCACGTGTTATCCCTATTTTAAAAAGTTTTAAAAAAGGTTTTAAGGGAAGGGTAATATATGTCAATTTGTGATTATACTGTTTTTCTGAACGGTTAGACTGTTGCCGATGTTTTATACAAAGAAAAAAAGTGTCCCACTAATTAGAAAACGTAACCAAACCCTAGTGTCTAATTAATTAGAAAAACTGAGCGAAAACCACAACTACAACACCGTCAACGCGGTATTATCTCCCTGGATTATAGTGTTAAAACCTTGAACTCATTTTTGGTCAATGTAGGTGGACAGAGATCCGCGATGCTGTATCTGCGGTTTTATCTCCCTGGATTCTGCCCAAAAAGAAAAATTAAAGGTAAAAGATTATTATTAGTGCTAATAAGTTGGAGACGTGTGCGTCGTGCTAGCTAGAGATTAGACACGTGGACGGTGATGAGGCGATCGAGCAGTTGCAAAAACACGCGTGTACACCAACTAGTAGTAGTAGTTAACCATAATCCATATCCTCCTCCCTTATTAATCCCCTCCCCCAAAATCATCAATGCAAATTAATCTCCCCTCTTCTTCTTCTTCTACCTCCTTTTGGGATTAATCACTGGTAATTATAGATTTATAGGTGATTAATCACTCGGCATTGCCATTAGCGGTGGCGGTGATGCTTGTCTTCGTCATCGTCCACATCTCGTTGATGCGTGCTGCCGACTGCCGAGTGTCACCGAATCCTTAATAAATACTCCTCCTCGCCACCTTCGTCTCCTCCTATCCCCGATTCGCACAGCCAATCTCTTCTTGCTTCCTCCTCCTCCTCCTCCAGCCGCCGCCGCCGACGACGATTCTTGGTAGAGAGATTCTTGCGTTGTTTTACCTGCGTCTTGTTCTTCTTGGGAGTTGGGTGGATCGATTGATCGAGGTTTTGGAGGTTGGAAGAAGTGTGTGTTGTGGTGGGGGGTAAGTGAGATGGAGAACTGAATTCACTGAACTCATTTTCTTTCCTTTTTTTTTTGGTCTGACAAGAAGTAAAAATTCCTGAACCTGAAACCAACCAAAGGACAGGTTGGTCGACACGCCAAGATTGCTTTTGCTGCTGTGTCCTTCTCACTCTTGTTCTTGTTCTTGCTTCTTCAGGTTTGTAGAGAGAGAGAGGGCAAAGGCACGCAAAGAGGGAGAGAGTGAGGAGAGATGGCGGCGGAGGGAGGGAGGTGTCAGAAGAGCTACTTCGACGTGCTGGGGATTTGCTGCCCGTCGGAGGTTCCCCTCGTCGAGAAGCTTCTGCAGCCGCTGGAGGGCGTCCAGAAGGTCACCGTGATCGTTCCCTCCAGGACGGTCATCGTCGTCCACGACGTCGACGCCATCTCCCAATCCCAAATCGGTGAGAGCCCCCCTTTTTTCTTTTTTGCTTTCCGAGTGGATTGATTCATCTCCCTTTCGTGATTAAGATCGATCTCTCCTTCCATCTTGACTTGTCACTTATCATTGTCCTGTGATCAATGAATGATACCAATCATGCAACCGGTGACTGAGCCATCTTGTGGGATTTGTGGAGTTTTTGGGTGGGTCAAGAAGTCACACGAGACTAGACCAGACCAGAGTCTCAGTAATTTGAAGAAAACGATCTTTTTTATTTTCTTTGTCATGGCTGCTTGTTTGTTCATTGGATTTTCGATGATTTTATTTCTGTTCTTGCTAGTTTAATCAGAATCTTACTTTAATTATCGCAAGAAAAATTGGATCTTAACATATATATAGCGTGTTGAGCGATGGAAAGCATCACGCAAAGTTGCTTGCGTTTCTCATTCTGTTCTTGCTGTTCATGAGTTGTTCCAGTATCTGTATTTTTTTTTTGTTTGTTTGTTTGTTTGTTCACAATAAATTTCATTTCTAATCGTTGCTTGATTCAATAACTAGCCAGCCAAGCAAAGGTGGTGTCATGTGTTCGTTTGTTTTCATGGCTCGAGGCTGGGGACCACTTACCATGTCAGAAAATAAGTGCAAAATTTCATACTCCAACTCTACTAAAATGGGATGTTTGCTAGCGACAAGTGAACCGTCTTGGCAGTGGTCGCTATTGTTCATGACGCAGGGAGCAATTACTGATACGATTGGACATATCTCTTGACTCGTTAATTCTGACCTCAGCACCCCCGAAATCCTGCTAATTTTGCAGTTTCTGTCACGAGAATTAAGGAACTTGATTACTGTACAATACTGTCACACTCAATGAAACCGCCAGTTTTTCATCTTTGGTTCTTGAAACAGTCATTACATAATTTTAGATAAATGTTACTGTCCTTGAGGAGGTATACCAATTATGACAGATGGACAGTAAAATCAATCACGATTTTAGCATGACAAAACTCTTGAAAGCTTGATTTGATTTTGATATTTGCTGTTTTCAGTCAAGGCGCTGAATCAGGCAAGGTTGGAGGCGTCGGTTCGGGCTTATGGGAACGGCAGTGAGAAGATCACCAACAAATGGCCGAGCCCGTATGTTCTCCTCTGCGGACTTCTTCTGGTCGTGTCGCTGTTCGAGCATTTCTGGCACCCGCTCAAGTGGTTCGCGCTGGTGGCTGCGGCCGCCGGCTTGCCGCCGATCGTGCTGAGGAGCATTGCGGCCATCCGGAGACTCACCCTGGATGTCAACATACTCATGCTGATTGCTGGTAAGAACAGCCTATAATTCACCTGTGACATTAATGATGTTTCCTGTTATTGGTACCTTGAAAAAAAAAGAAGCTCCCTTTTGTTGGAGGATGGCCCTGACCATCACCTCCGACGATCGAAGACCCTTTGATCTTTAGGAGATAACTGAATTATAAAATTTTAAATAGGCTTCCTTCATCTGGTGGCCTAATGCATGCATTTTGGCTTGTACCAAAACCTACTTTCTCTCTTTAATGAAATGAAAAGCAGAGGTCCCACCATACTTTTTGAAAAGAAATGAACGTTTAAATAGTATCGAATGGTAGCAAACACATCTGCCATTAAGGATATCCTCCAATTGAATAGTCTCATTTGAAATAAGAAAACAAATTATTGACACAGCTTAGTAGTAGAGCATTGAGTTTTAACGTTGATGCCATGGGTTTGAAGCTTTTTTTTCTGTATTAAAAGGGCAACAGTATACTTGTTCCTTTTTTTACCATAGTATTCTCTTGTGTGTAGAAGACACAAATACAACACCACTTTGGGTAAATATTCAACTACGGATTGAAGTTGTGGGTATTATTGATACCTGTTCTACCAGTGTGACAATGGGTTGTGAAAAAAAAAGAGACAAAAGCAAGTTTCTTCACGAGGACCAATATGGTGGGTGATTAGTGGGAGAGCAGAAGCAGAAATCCATCTCTCAAAAGTTTATGTCTCACTTGCATAAACTTTTGCTTTCTTTTCTTTTCTAGAGGGTCCCTCACTTTCCATCACATCAAAAGGATATGTTGCTGTGATGCTAATATACGTGCTAGATGAACAATTCTGCTTCTTTTCCTCCATGTGGCGATGTCACCTCAGATAGGGCATCAGATTCCTTTTAGAACAAGCAACATATTTCTTATCAAGAAGCTACACATATTTCGAATAATTCTTTCTAGACTAATATCGTGGCATTGAGATAGCTCTATTGTGATATGCATATGGGAATATGGGATACATGAAAGAATCATCAAAAGAAACAAGAAATACCTTGTTTCAAAAAGAAAAAAAGATTTGGAAGATTTGGTAAAAAAAAAAGGAAAGTGCAAATTTTCTTTGTCGTATGTTGACAACATTTCTGGTTTTCTTAGTTAGGTGAATATATCAAATGATTTCTGTATATAATGTTTTATTTGACACGGAAGTGAAGTGAAAAAGTGGGGTTTTATTGGTACTACTAAGAAGAAGGCAAATTGTATATGTGAATATCTTATATTTTAACAAATATTATCATGAACCATGATTTCTATATCCTTTTTTCGCCGGGTGATTTCTATATCCTTTTTGGCACTATCTTCTTATCTTGGATGACCCATGCTATCTTGCCAGCACCTATGGGTAGATTACTTTCTACATGCCATTAAATCCAGGCAATTTTGGTAGGAGATGGATGACAACACAAAACCCAGAGTTTTGTATGTCTGTACTTACTTTTTTTGTTTGGTGCAGTTGCTGGAGCAATAGCTCTCAAGGACTATTCTGAGGCTGGGTTCATCGTCTTCCTCTTCACTACAGCTGAATGGCTTGAGACTAGGGCCAGCCACAAGGTCTATTTCCATCTCTTTTAGCTATTTTATTTTGCCTCACTATTCATGTTTGATTGCTGAGGTCATGATCAGGCCACTAACCGAGAAGGATCTATTGTTTATGACGTGTCACATTTATGGGCACAAATTCATGCTAATGCAGCATACTGGGCCTATAGATTTGGATGTGCACTAGCCCCACTGATTGGTGGACTGATGAACTGGTTGGACCAGAATCAGGCCCATGTTACTCATATATCATCAGTTATCAGTTTATCATCATTTTAGCATATACCCCCACCCCAAAATTGTCAAGGGAAAGACAAATAAACTTTTGTATCTAGTGGACTCAAACATGCATCTACACTCATAATGCGTATATAAAGCATGATCTAGGAAAGCAAGGTGAATCTACTAAAACAATAGTCTTCAAAAGGCAATAATAGTCAGCACACATGTGTATATTGGTATTAGTTATATTTGTTCTCTTTACTTAATCTCTGTAATTAAATGTTCCTTTGGCATGTAGGCCACCGCTGGGATGTCAGCTCTAATGAGCATGGCACCACAAAAGGCTATTCTGGCAGAGACCGGGGAGGTGGTTGCAGCCCGGGATGTGAAGGTCAATACAGTAATTGCTGTCAAGGCAGGGGAAGTCATTCCAATCGACGGTGTTGTTGTTGATGGACGTAGTGAGGTCGACGAGAGCACCCTCACGGGGGAGTCCTTCCCAGTGTCCAAGCAGCCAGACTCCCAGGTCTGGGCTGGCACACTCAACATTGACGGTAATATATGATGAACTGTCAGTTGATTTGATGTCCCTGATATGCCTAAAATTTCAAGGTGTGCTATTGATTCTGTATCAATTCTGTACTGGTGATGTATCAGGTTACATTGCTGTGAGGACGACTGCTATGGCTGACAACTCCGCGGTGGCCAAAATGGCAAGGTTGGTTGAAGAAGCACAAAACAGCAGATCCAGTACACAGAGGCTGATCGACACGTGTGCTAAGTATTACACACCTGGTAAGCTAAATAAAAGAGACTAGGCTTTTAGTAAAAATTTAGACACCAAAAACTTGGATCAGGTGGGTTTCTTACTGTTTACGTTGTTTGCACCTGCAGCGGTCGTTGTCATGGCAGGATCAGTAGCAGCAATTCCTGCAATAGCGAAAGCACATAACCTTAAGCACTGGTTCCAATTGGCTCTAGTTCTTCTAGTGAGTGCTTGTCCATGTGCACTGGTACTGTCCACACCCATTGCCACCTTCTGCGCGCTACTAAGGGCCGCAAGGACAGGGCTGCTCATCAAAGGAGGAGATGTCCTGGAATCCTTGGCTAGCATCAAAGTTGCAGCTTTTGACAAAACTGGTACAATTACTAGAGGAGAGTTCAGTGTTGAGGAGTTCCAGCCAGTTGGTGAACGTGTTTCATTGCAACAACTTCTTTACTGGTGAGACTCGTCGAAACTTTCACTTAAAATTTCTTCTTGTGTATTGCATTTAATTATATGGATATCACAGGGTCTCGAGCGTTGAGAGCAGATCAAGTCACCCCATGGCATCTGTCCTGGTTGATTATGCTCAATCAAAGTCTGTGGAACCAAAATCAGAGAATGTTAGTGAATTCCAAATATATCCTGGTGAGGGGATTTATGGTGAAATCGACGGAGCAGGCATATATATTGGGAACAAAAGAATTTTGTCAAGAGCTTCATGCGAAACAGGTTGGTGAAATTAAAAGGCTTCCTAAATGTGGTAGAACACTGTTGATAGTTTACGGTTAGTCACTGTTGAATTTGTTGTTAAATAAGAAAAATATCACTCCAACAGTAAATAAAATTGTTCTGCCTCAGGAATATTAAGTAGAACTAGTAATTGTGAATAGAGGTTTTGCTTCACTTTCTTTTGACCAAAACATGATCTTTGAGATATCCTGTTGAACAGTCTTGCGTTTTTGTAACTCTCATGTTTATCTTTTTAATTTTTTTTTTTTGTAGTTCCGGACATGAAAGATATGAAAGGAGTTACCATTGGATATGTGGCATGTAACAATGAATTGATTGGAGTATTCACTCTATCGGATGCCTGCCGAACTGGATCAGCTGAGGCCATCAAGGAACTGAGATCACTGGGCATTAAGTCAGTGATGCTTACAGGTGATAGTAGCGCTGCTGCCACATATGCACAGAATCAGGTAAAATAATTTTCAGTGTGAGTGGCTGTTTTTACTGTTGTTCGGTTTTGCATATTACAGCATCTAATTTTGCTCTTGTTTTTCTTTTCTGGCAGCTGGGAAATATCCTTGCTGAGGTTCATGCTGAACTTCTTCCAGAGGACAAAGTGAGAATTGTTGGTGAACTCAAGGAAAAAGATGGCCCTACGCTGATGGTTGGTGATGGCATGAATGATGCCCCGGCATTGGCTAAAGCTGATGTTGGAGTCTCTATGGGTGTATCTGGTTCAGCTGTTGCAATGGAGACAAGCCACGTTGCTCTGATGTCAAATGACATCCGCAGGATTCCAAAGGCTGTCCGGCTGGCAAGGAGGACGCATCGGACAATCATCGTGAACATCATATTCTCGGTGATTACGAAGCTTGCAATCGTTGGGCTTGCATTTGCCGGACATCCACTTATCTGGGCAGCCGTCCTTGCAGATGTTGGCACATGCTTGCTGGTGATCATGTACAGCATGCTGTTGCTGAGAGAGAAGGACAGTCGAAAGGCGAAGAAATGTGCTGCTTCTCATCACGGATCTCCAAAGAAGTGCTGTTCTTCTTCTCATCATGGATCTCATGCAAAGAAAAATCATGGCGTTTCCCACCATTGTTCGGATGGTCCGTGCAAATCAATGGTCAGTTGCAAAGAATCATCAGTTGCAAAGAATGCTTGTCATGATCACCACCATGAGCATAACCATCACGAAGAGCCAGCCCACAAGCATTCTTCGAACCAGCATGGTTGCCATGATCACAGCCATGGCCATAGCAACTGCAAAGAGCCAAGCAACCAGCTGATTACAAACAAGCATGCTTGCCATGATGGTCATAACCACTGCGCAGATACGAGCAATCTGCACGACACCAAGAAGCATGACTGCCATGGCCATGAGCATAGCACCTGCAAAGAAGAACTCAACGCTTTGCCTCCCACCAATGACCATGCTTGCCATGGCCATGAACATAGCCACTGTGAAGAACCCGTTGCTCTGCACTCTACCGGCGAACATGCTTGCCATGAGCATGAGCATGAGCATATCCACTGTGACGAGCCAATCGGCTCGCATTGCGCTGATAAGCATGCTTGCCATGACCATGAACAGGTTCATGAGCATCATTGCTGTGATGAACAGCAAACTCCGCACACCGCAGATTTGCACCCCTGCCATGACCATGACCATGACAACCTGGAGGTCGAGGAAGTAAAGGACTGCCATGCTGAACCACCTCACCACCACAACCATTGCTGCCATGAACCTCATGATCAGGTCAAGAATGATACTCATCCAGTCCAGGAGCACTCGATCTCGATCGAAGAATCATCAGACCACCATGAGCATCACCACAACGAAGAACACAAAGCCGAAGATTGCGGACATCATCCGAAGCCGAAAGATTGTGCTCCACCTCCAACTGACTGCATCAGCAGAAACTGTTGCAGCAATACCAGCAAAGGTAAAGACATTTGCTCGAGCTTGCACAGGGATCATCATACCAGCCAGGCCAGCCGGTGCTGCAGGAGCTATGTGAAATGCTCCAGGCCCAGCAGGAGTTGCTGCAGCCACAGCATAGTGAAGCTGCCTGAGATCGTAGTGGAGTAGTAGGAAATTCAGCAATGTCTGCACATATCATCAGAAAATATAGCAACCTCGTCATCGGCGAAATGTAGAAAAAGCCGATGCTGCTATGCGTTTGATCTTTTTTTTTTTAGTCGTGCTGCTTTTGCTTCAGCTAAAGAAAAAAATGTTGTTTGTAGAGGTGTCTGGTTTTGAGACGAAGCAGGTGTTTGAATCATGAAATGTATAAGCCTGCTTTGTGGTTTTCTTTCCCGGTTGTGATCGAGGCATCATCTCCTGTAAGAATCTGAGAAGGTGCATGAAATCTGCCATTTCTGGGAGCGGGAGGACTAGCTGGTGCTGGGATTAACTTGCTTCCAAAAACTCTTTAGATTTTGAAACATTTGACCAACAATTAGTCAAATATAAATTAAATTCTATTCGATGAAAACAATGTTATTTGATTGCCTCTTGAATTTGCTCTCCTATGACTATATGATTTTGTTACTACAAACCTTGTACCGTGTAAAATTAATAGTTAAACATTAGTTTTGAAAACCGTGCAAAGATTCAGGGTTTTTTAGTTTCACAAATATGAGGAATTGCTGGTTTTATTTAAGAAAAGTTTAAGGTTAATTTGAGATTACTACTTGAGTTTACTCGATCTAGAAATATCACAAGATCACATCTAGTGAAACAACTATCGACAAGTAGTATTCTAAAATTCTTTATATTTGTAGACAGATACTCTAATGGAAATGGTTGAGTTTTTTTCAGCGGAATCGAATCAACGAAGCAATATAATGGTTCGTTCCCTACAAACTATTCTATATAAAAGTTCTTCAAAAAATCAAATAAACTCATTTTTTTAAATTTATATTAGTTAGTATATAATTAATCGTGCATTAATAAGCTTTCTTGTTTTGTGTGGGACTGAAAACCTTATCCTACTTGGCCAAAGGAATGCACCCTAGTCCAACATCTATGCTAGCGTTGGTCTGCATTTTTGATAATGGAAACCAATCTAGCATATATATATCTAAATGTGGGGGTAGGGGGGGGGAGTGGGGGTATGGGTGTGTTTCACGCTAAAATTGGAAGTTGGGTTGAAATTGGAACGATGTGACGAAAAAGTTAAAAGTTTGTGTGTAGAAAAGTTTTGATGTGATGAAAAAATTGGAAGTTTTGATGTGATGGAAAAGTTAGAAGTTTAAAGAAAAGGTTTGGAACTAAACTCGGCCTATGTTTTGGAAGAAATGGTGATCTTTGATGGATCCGATCATCGGATTAGAGGAGGAAGATAGATCCAGCCACCATAATAGAGAAAGAAAGTGGATCCAGTCATTGGAGCAAAGGAAGAAGGTGGATAGTAACATTGTTGCACTTCTGGTGTATTTGAGTGTTTCATCCTCTTTTGACTTTTTGATTAGATATTGCATACGACGAGCGATGTATTTTATTTGATACATATAAATGTTTTGATGTTGCAAGTAGCTGTTTTTTTTTTCCAATGTTGCATCTATTTGAAGCATTGTCCACTAAGTGATGAAACATTTTTCATTGAGTAATGATACATTTATAATAATTTTACTAAAACATTATTTCATCGAGTGATGAAACATTCGTAAATATCTTTTATATACGGTGTAACATCATTTAAAGATTTGCCATGACGTGTTTGATCTCTATTCAAATTTTGAACTCTAGACAAGTGAAGGGAGAGTATTTAATACTCTATTATAAAATATAAATATTTTTAGCATAGTGACGACTGACGAGTCAAACATTTTTAAGTTTAACTATTAATAGAAAAAAAAGATTAATCATGTAAAATTGATATTACTAGATTTATCATTAAATAAACTATCATGATATGTAACTCTTTGTATTTACAACATCTTAGTTTTATATATATTCTTAGTTAAATAACATCTCAGAGATCGTGTCGGAGTTTAAAAATACTTATATTTTGAGACGCCTCGGTCTCATTAAAAAACCAACACAGTAATAGACACATCATAGTACTATAAATCTGGACATACCTCTGTTCAGATTCGCTGTAATATAATATGTCACATCCGGACCTGGATTTATCTTTTTTTTTTGAGACGGAGGGATCCTCTGGCATGTGAGCATAATAAATGTGTGACCTACTCCCTCCGTCCAAAAAAAAAGACAAACCCTAGGTTTTCGTGCCAACGTTTGACTGACCGTCTTATATGAAATTTTTTTATAATTTATATTTTCATTATTATTAGATGATAAAACATGATTAATACTTCATGCGTGACTTATCTTTTTAATTTTTTTCATAATTTTTTCAAATAAGACGGACGGTCAAACGTTGGACACGGAAACCAGGGTTTGTCTTTTTTTTTTTTGGGACGGAGGGAGTACGTAGCAACCACTTAAAATCAGAACACAATAGTGCAGAGGATGTGTTTTCTTGCCAGTACTAAATCAACATAATCCTAGTATGATATAACAACAAAAAAGTACAAAACAGCTGAGACGAGCACTTCAATTTATAGGTGTCCAAACGGGCGGCACGGCCCGGCCCGGCACGGGCACGGGTCCGGCACGGCCCGTTTCGGCACGGCCCGTTAGGCACGGCTGATGAAACGGGCCGTGCCGTGCCGGCCCACGTGCCGAGCCGCCGGCCCAAGCACGGCCCGTGGATGGCCGGGCCGTGCCCGTGCCGGCACGGCACGCCTGCGGCCCACGGGCCGTTCGGGGCACGGCGGCCCGTGAAGGCAGGCCGCCAGCCTGCAGTGCACAGTGTTTTTTTTAAAAAAAAAAACAAAGGAAATGTATAAGGAAAAAAAATTAAAAATGGAAATAAAATGTTTAAAAAAAAGTAATGATTTACTAATGTTAAAAAATGAAAAAATGGTATTTAAAAAATGGAAATAAAAGTTTTTTAAAAAAGTAATGATTTGCTAATGTTAAAAAAAAGAAAAAATGGTATTTTTTTGTTGTGTTGAAAAATTTAAAAATATAGATTGTGATTCATTATTTTGAAATAATTTAAAGATAAATCCACACTTGCGAAAATATTGCAAAAGAATTTGTTAAAAATAGTAATGACCTTTATTGATGTTTATATCATTACAGGATACAATGATACATGCTGCCTCGTTAAAAACTTTGTCATGTAAAAACTCATAGGGGAAAATGAGAAAACCATGACAAAGAAAAGAGTACAGCTCAAAGGTCAGAACTACTTCTAACAAAATTCTACTGGGGTTGGTCTGGATCCAGGTAGAGTTGCTCGAACTGGGCGGCCAATTCTTGGTTGTCCGCAGTGTATTGGGCATGTTGTCGAGCAAGCTCCCAGTCTTTAACGCTTAGTAGCATTTCGACGTGGTCGCTGCGCAGAGTCGTCCTCCGGTCTTCGATGATTCGGCCGCATAGACTGAAGGCCGATTCGGAGGACACCGTCGACACGGGCACCGTCAACACATCCCGTGCTAGTTTTGAACGCACAGGATATGTTATCTTGTGGTCATTCCACCACCCGAGGACGTTGAAATCTTGTGCTTCGTGGTGGATGGCGTCGCTGTCCAAACAACCGGACAACTCTTCGGCCACAACATGCGAAGAGGCGTCTCCACTTGTAGCCGACGAACTGCCACCACCTTGGATTGAACTTGAAGACGATCCACCCCAAATCCTACCCCACTGTATCTTCTTCTTACCTGTAGTGGGGATAGGAGGGGGTCTCTGCTGGCGAACTTCCTGAAACTTTACTTCATATCTTCCAAAAACCTCATATAATTTACGTCTAACCTCAGTATAAAAAGAACTATAATCTACACCTATAGTATCTCCAACAAGTGATAAAATAGCAGACAATCCCCTTAATTTACACCTAGGATCTAAAACAAAAGCAAAAGCATACAACATAGGTATATTTTTCCAATATTTCAAATATTTTTGTTTCATGTGAAAGACAGGTTCAGTTAGAACGTCATCATTTTCGTATTCTTTAAATAAAGTAGCAATTTCAAGAAGGTTGTGCAAAATTATATTAGCAGTTGGATAATAAACTTGTGACAAAGTTAGAGTACAATCATAAAAAGTTTCTAGAAATTGGTGAAATTTTTGGACAATTGCCCAAACATGCTCGTTCAGTACTGAAGACCCGTCACTGTTTCTTGGGCCACCACGTGACTGAACAAAATCAGAAAGTAAACTACTATAAGGTAAAACAACTTTTAACATTAAATACGTTGCATTCCACCGATGCTCTGCATCGGTGGCAAACTTACGAGCTTTCACACCGGCCGCATTGCAAAACCTCTTCCATGCAGCAATCCGCGGGTTAGAAGCAGTTAACCACGCGATTGCTTGACGAACAGCATCGATGTGGTCACCTACCCTCTTCATGCCAGTCTTAACAATCAAATTAATTATATGACATGCACAACGCTGATGGAGTAGAAAAGATTGAGCATACACACAAAATAAAGGTTGCAATATTTCAATAGCCCTAGAATTAGCAGATGCATTATCTAGGGTGACAGCAAATATTTTATCAGCAAGATTAAATTCATTAATTACTTCCCTAATTCTTTCAGCTATGTTTTCTCCTGTATGTGAGACATCTATTAACCTAAGCCCTAAAACTCTCTTTTGTAATTGCCAATCATCATCAACAAAATGAACAACTACGCTAAGATAATCCTCTCTAGCTCTACTACTCCATATATCTGAAGTAACACTAACAGAGAAAGTACATGTACTAAACAGTTCCTTAAGTGCAGTTGCTTCCTTGTGATAAACATTCTCTAAATCTCTAGTTGATGTTTGTCTACTCACAGCTTTAAACCTAGGGTTATGAGATTGCTGAATGTAATGTTCAAAAGCAGGGGACTCCCCAAAGTTCAGGGGTAAATCTTGTCTGGCGATTAACCGGACAAGAGATTCCCGAGCAACCATGGGATCGTACTCCCAACTGCGTACCGTACCGTCTGGGTTTACCATAAGTTGCTGCTGCCGGAGTTGTATTCCTTGCTTCTTGGCACACGACTCCGCATGGCGCTTGAGGTGACCTGTACCACCAGAAGAACGAGCAGATAAAATTTGCCTACATATTCTACAACGGGCTTTCGATACCTCCCTTCCGTCGGGGCATGTTTCCTTTATCTCGTCGAAGTTTTGCCACACAACGGAGGTTCTCGATCTCTTCGAGCCGGTGTGTGTCGAAACACTTCCGCTCGCGGTTCCGGAAAATCCTTCCGAAGCTATCGCCGCCTGAACCGGTACCTCCTCAACGACAGCCGTATGAACCGGTACCTCCTCCACAGATGGTGGAGTTGGAGCCGATCCGGAGGTACCGTCAAACCCCGACATGTAGTTGGGGTCGAAATCACCCAAGGTGAACGACGGCGACTGGTATGGAAAGTTCGGATCCATTCTGAAAATTTAAACCGACATAAACAAATTTTCGAATATTTATTGAATTCACAAACACAATACAAATAATACACAAATTTGAATATTACTTACATCTTTCCAACCGCGAGCTCTTCAAACCTCTGCGATCAAACTGTTGAACTACGAAACTAATTTTGATTTTTGACAAAATTTGAGCAAATTTTGTCAAAATCAAAAAAAATGCACACTTGAGAACAAAGAGAGCACTTAAAACACTTGAGAGCACAAGATGAGGAGTGTGGGATGAGGAGAAATGGCTGGGGTTCATGCCCTATTTATAGGGCGAAATTTGAGATTTTTTGGAATTTTTTCGAAATTTTTATGAATTTTTTAGCCTCCCAACGGTTATTTTCAAATTTGAACGGTCAAATAGCCGTTAGTGCCACGTGGCGCCTTCCCATTCGACCGCCGCCCGCCCTGTCCACGCCTGACGGGCCACCGGCGAAACGGGCCGTGCCGTGCCGCGGGCCGTGCCGTGCCGGCCTGCTACAGTAGCCGTGCCGTGCCATGCCGGCCCGCGGGCTCGGCCAGCGGCCCAAGCACGGCACGGCTACTCGTGCCGTGCCGGCACGGCCCGTTACTGTAGCAGGCCGTGCCGGGCCGTGCCTGCTACAGGTTCGGCCGTGCCCCGGGCGGCCCGTTTGGCCCGGCCCGTTTGGCCACCTCTGCTGCAATTATTTCCCTACACATCTCAACTTGGAGACCGCGACGCCTATGCACGCGTGGCAATCAGCAGCGGTGGCTGCGACGGTCAGCAGCGGCGGCGGCGGCGGCGAGCTTCCGCTCCGGCAAGGCAGGCACTGACCGAACCGGGCTAATCCGCAAAAATCACCATCCAAACCCGCAGCTTAATTGGGACTAATAAAATGAAAAACTAAATGACAGCTGCTATTACTCCTACCAGTGGTAAATTCCCGGTGCTTTAGCAGCAAAAGTGTAGTAAACCCTGTCTCTCCACCTTTCCACCTCACTCCTCTCCCACCATCATTCACAGCCGTGCTTCGCTCCTCCAAACCCAAAAAATTTCTCCTGCTTTTGTTTCCTGCACACCGGCTAGATCTCGCCAAGAACTCGGTAATCCCAAGCCCTGGGTGAGTGAGATCCAGCTTCGCAAGAAGGTGATAAGAGTGATTCTGCTCTTGCTACGCTTGTCAGTTAAAGGCCCCTTTTTTTTGGGTTTTTGGGTGGTTTCTGCTTGATGCGGAGATGGGAAAGGAGGGATTTTTAGGGCCTCTCTCCTGTGATTCTTGCCTGCGTTGGTGTGATTATGGGTGTTGTGTGTTTGTGTTCTTGCGAGGATTTGTGATTTGGGAGTGTTGCTAATATTGTGGAGTTGGGGGTTTTTTGGTGAGGCAAGAAGGGGGAAGGAACAGTTTTTTGTTCTGTTCTTGAAATTATTTTCTATCTTTTTCTTCGGTTAGTGTTTCTTTCAAGTAGTTTTAGCCCTTTGCTTGCGCGGAAGCACGGGAATTTACTGATTTTTCAGTGAATGCTTGGAATCTTTAAGTGGTTTTGAGAGGTTTCTTGCTATAAAATACATGTGAACAGGAAAAATGTGAGATGTTAGGTTTGCTTTTTGTTCAGATTGGATAGCTCGAACTAGTTCGGTTGGTGGTAATTGGTGAGGTTTTAGGGGTTTAAGGGGGTTGCTTTCTCATGTGCAAAGGGGAATGTGGGATAATCATCTGAAACACGCAGGCAGCGTGCATACCTTAAAATGCAAGTTACACATGTTTTATAAACCAGCAAGAAACAAAAGCAAAGTTGTTTGTTATATGTGCTACATAGTGTAAGCTATAGGCTCAAGATTTCGTCTTACTGTGGCTTAATCTGTGGGCTGAAGATCTGCAACTCTTCTTGCAGAGTTTTCTGTGCAATGATCAAACCCTAGATTAATCCTTTGCTTTGTCTGCTAGAACATTAGTCAATGGTCAATGACAGTTTTAGGCATACATTTTCTTCCTTTTCACCTAAGGAATAAGGTCTGCTCTCGAAAACAAAGGAGTTGCATCTTATTCATCTGAGTCACCACAACTTCTGTAAAAGAACCTTGTTCCATTATCGAGCATATGCCCATAACTTTCATAGAAAGAAACACGAGAATTATAGACAAATGCTGAGTTGACATCATTTTTAGGATTAAAGCTGTTTCATAATCTATACATTTCCCTTATCATTCGGTCCATATTGTTAACCAGAATATGAAAAATGCTGATTGAAATCATTAAGCTGCAATTCTCATTCCCCATGTTTTTCAGGTTTTGGGGGTTCTTGGGCAGTTCTGCCAGGAGAGTGACACTGGATGATTGCATAAATGAAGCTTGCTGAATGTAGATTGTGAAGTTCTCCTTTCCTGCGTACGGCCATATACACTTTTATCATGGCACCGCGCAACAGGTCTTCAGCTAGAAGGCCTCTCTGGATTGTCATCTTGATTGCTTTTGTCTGTGCAGTAGGCATTGGAGCCTATCTTTATACACCCCAGCATTACACACCTTGTTACTTGGTGTCATCAAATTCCTGTAGTTCTCGGCCTCCTCCAGAACCTGCTAGGGTTTACACTGATGATGAGATTGCTGCTCGTATTGTCATAAGAGATATCATTTTGGCACAGCCAGTTCAGTCAAAGAATCCAAAAATTGCTTTCATGTTCTTGACACCCAGTTCATTGCCATTCGAGAAGCTTTGGGAAAAGTTCTTCATGGTATGATATTTACGCTATTGTAATAAAGATCTTAATTGCACTTTTTACTCATTGATGATTAATCTTGCATTATGTAATAATTATAAGTAGCACTAATTTCTTCTTATCAGGAATGCATGTTATTGATTTTTGTTCACGTTTTATTTTCTGGAAGAGCTTCATGCCAATCTCATGAAAGTTATAAGATATGCTCACTTGCTGAGGTGCACGTGGATGGTACTGAATCCAGATACTTGGGTGTACTTTCAGGGGCATGAAGACAGATATACCATATATGTACATGCATCAAGAGAAAGGCCTGTTCACGCTAGTCCGATATTTAATGGCAGAGATATTCGAAGTGAAAAGGTAATTTGCTAGATTTGATTTAGAGGTGACCTCATTTTTGCAACAATACGTTTTCTCACTTTCTCTAGTACATTTTGCCCCCCAAAATAGTTGGTGTCTTGCCTAATCGCTGATAGGTACAGAATCATAGTCAGATCCTTGGTTAAACATTCCTTTTGAATATTTTTCCTAGACAACGGCAGTGATTTCTGTTCTAGTTTGAAACCAAATTTAATTGTAACTTCCATTTAGATTCTACAAAAATCTTCATAAAACAACATATAATAGCAAGTAGGTTTTAAACAGTACCAAAAGAGCGTATGCCCTAAGGAGCACTAAGCTCCCGTTATCCACTGGAAAAACTGGTTCCCAACAATAACAACAGAAACTTTTCTTGTAGGTAGTCTGGGGCACAATTTCAATGATTGATGCAGAGAGGAGGCTTTTGGCTAATGCACTGCAAGATCCTGATAACCAGCATTTTGTCTTGCTCTCTGAGAGGTTAATCATTTTCTTTTGTTCTTATCCTTAATCATATCTTAGATCCATACCCTAATACTTTGTTCTCATTACAGCTGTGTACCACTTCATAACTTTGATTATGTATATAGCTATCTTATGGAAACAAATATCAGCTTTGTTGACTGGTAAGTGGACGCCTTTAAACCCTGAATGTTATTACATGTGTAGACACACTTAAAGTTGAACAGATGTTTGATTCAGGATCTCCAGTGCCCCTTTCATTCATGATTGCTAACAGACATTATAGTTTCTCCACTGACACGCCAACTGCTTTTTCTTCAGTTTTGACGATCCTGGTCCACATGGAGCAGGCAGATATTCTGATCATATGCTACCTGAAATTGTTAAGAGAGATTGGAGAAAAGGTGCACAGGTATACTTTAATATGCATAATTTTTCTAGAAAGTATTGCAAACTGTTGCTTTGCCTTTTCATTTTCTTCCCTTTTACAAATGTTTAGAGCGGGTGCTGTGGAACTTCAATAATCCTGGGTATTATACTCTAAAGAATTGCTATATTGTCATACAGTCTAACCTCACACATTCTGATATGTTTTCCTCTTGCAGTGGTTCACAGTGAAACGTCAGCATGCAGTTCTTATTCTTTCCGATTTCCTTTACTATGCAAAGTTCAAGCGGTACTGTAAGGTAAAATTGCATTCAAATGGGTAAAGTGAATTTAAAAGGTGTATTGGTAGAAGTGTAAGCCATTAGATAATATTATTACAGACAGCATCGTATTGGTTTAGTACTAGCACAGTGAATGCATTATGGAAATCTCCATGCTATTTCATTGCAGTTGTAACTTGTACTAGGCTACTTGCTCTGTCCTTGTGATTTTTCCTCAGTGAATGCACATAGAAAGCCCCACTTTGTATTTTCTGCACACCATGCAGCATTATATGGTCTAGCACTGGTAAACCATAACGAGTGCAAATCCCCTTACTGCATTTGTTACACAGTAGTTTTGAGTTTTGACTTGTACTACTATTGTTTTTAATCAATTCCGATGACCAATGAAATGCTTTGGTTCATTTCTCTACATCTTTATGACCACTGAATTGCTGTTGTTTCCTGAATTTTAGCTCTTTACTGATCTTGTGATTGCACTTTTGCAGCCGGGAAACGAATGGCATAACTGCTATTCTGATGAACACTATTTGCCAACCCTCTTTAATGTAAGAACTCTCAAAAACTCTTAAATGATGTTTTTCAGTTGTGTTTACTTCCCAGTGATTTCAGGCCGTTATTGTACCTGCAGATGGTTGATCCAACTGGAATTGCAAATTGGTCAGTGACACATGTTGATTGGTCTGAAGGAAAATGGCATCCTAAAGCTTACAGGGCTGTTGACACAAGCTTTGAACTGCTTAAGAATATTTCGGTGAGCTCTGGTATACTTGTACATGCAAAAGAAGGGGAAACATACATGTTTTATTTCCTTAATGGCCAATTTTCGCAAAAATCTGCATTCTTGGGATTTGTCTAATTAATAATGAAATTTTTGCAGTCCATTGATGAGAGTATTCATGTTACAAGCAATGCAAAGGTAGAGTTATTTGATCTTTTCCTCTTCTTGCTTTCTAGTACTAGAATCTTCAAGTTAGTTCTGTGAGACTGAACAAGTTCTCCCCTTCTTTACTGCATGCATATTTGACATGTTCCTACCTAGATTTAACTTGAAATTCTAATGTGACTGACTGGCTGAACAAATTTCTTGAATCAACACTGTTTCTACAAATCGATTTAATTTTTTTTCACATTTTCACAATTCTTTTGAGGAGGATTTTGATAAATTGTTTGGTCTTGCAGCACCAAGTGATGAGAAGACCGTGCCTATGGAATGGCATGAAGAGGCCTTGCTACCTATTTGCACGGAAATTCTATCCCGAGGCACTCGACAATCTGATGAACATTTTCTCAAACTTCACTATCATCTAAGGGAAGGATGAATCAAAAACCTAGTTTGCATGTAACACTACAGTATAGGCCTTGGAAAATCAGAAACCCAGAGAGACTCGCTGAATTGTTTTTTGTGATCTCTCTTGGAACATCAAATGATTTTCCTTTTTCGCGAAGATGTTGCATGGTTTGCAGTTGAAAGAGCAGTCAAATTTGTTCCTCACTGCGCTGTTCTGAGCAAATGATGTGTTGTTCATAATGAACTTCGTAGTCATCCATCTGCATATTCATGGGTGCAGCTACCTGATCAGTTTGCCTGTAACGCTGCAGTGTTGGCAATGTTGTAGTGTTTCATTGCTGAGGAAGATGAAAAATCCAGAGAGATTTGCCAATTTTTTCTTGAAAGCTCTCTTGGAACATCAAATGGTTTTCTATTGCGAACTGTAATGATGATGTTTGAGCACAATGATTTTGATCAACAACTTCCCTATATGAAGAATATTCAGTTTGAAGAGTAAAATTGTTTTTGTTCAGCAGGAAATCGATCGTATCTTCCTTATTAGGTAGGCATCATAATGTGAAATAGAGTAAATTGCACTTTACACTAGATAAAGTGTAGCTTGTTTAACGTATACTTTCACTTTACACCAACACCAGGTTATATCAAAACAAGTTTTTAGTTTGCATTAGGTTGTATCATATAATTAAAGAGAGATCTTGTAAAACATGAGTAAAATGTACGAAATCTTCTTGAATTTAGACTGTTTTACAACGTTTCTTCCAGATATTATGAATTTTTTTTATAGGGTTCTTGATGTATCCTGATGTTAAGTGGAACTTATTTTAAGATAACTTGTCTTGGTGTAAAGTGAAAATATATGCTAAATTTGGTGAAAGAAAAAGAAACATACTATGTTTTACCTGGTGTAAAGTGCAAAATACTCTATGAATTTTTACCGTTTTCTTTTGGAGCAAAACTTTATGAATTTTACTAAGCAATAAGCACCAAACAAAAAGAAAGATGCACTTGGAGAACGATTTTGCTATATCTCACTCGAAAGATTTTTTCTTATCTCTCACTCGATTTTCTTACTCAAATTTACAGTGCATTTTCTGGTAAGTTACAGTGTAATTTATGAAACTTACACTGTAACTTTTGTAAGTTACACTGTAATTTTTGAATCTTCGCATGTAAATTTTAAATTTTGTATTGGATTTGGTCTTTTTATTGAGGATATGGTAATTTAGTGTCCATTATGGTGTTTCTTAATTGCTTTTTGCTTTTTATTATATCTATCGGATTTTAATCTAAAGATTAAAAATCTGTGTGATACGATTATAAAAATCTTTCGAAAGATGTATAGGTACTCCCCTTGGAGAAACACATAAGCCTAATGAATTTAGATCTAGTCTAATTTGGACCCATCTATAGCCCATGCGTGGGAAGAACCAGGCCCATAGTTGATGATTTTTCTTTTATTTTCTAGCAGATCTGAAGGATTTATCTTTTATTTTCTAGCAGATCTGGAGGATTTATCTTTTTTACTTTCTAGAAGACCTGAAGGATTTATCTTTTATTTTCTAGCATATCTGGAGGATTTTTCTTTTATTTCCTAGCAGATATGGAGGATACACTATAAATGGCACCACTATAACAGAACATTGATATCCATGCCTAAATGCATTATCACTTAGTACCAATAAAATAATAAAAATATGAATTAATTAATGTGCTAGCTAGCCTATCCAAACCTCTCTCTATATATACACACACTATATATAACAAATACCATTTCACAATCACAGTGACTACATACATACATATACCATTGCAGTCATGGCGCTCATGAAGAACAATAGCATGATGGTTCTGTGCTTGGCAGTTCTTGTGCTTATGTCTGCCACTTCCATATCTTGCCATGCACCACCAGCAAGGAATAGTGATGGTACACCTTATTTCCCTTATCCCCTCTCAATCGATGTGTTCTTTTACAAAGATAGTATATAACTTCTACTCTTTCTTAGACTCTGTACCAACTTAAAAAATACTTGTAACCCGAAAATAATATAAATTGAAATTGGTGGATGAAATTATGCACCCGTAACTCTATCATCACACACGTGTGTCTTTGCAGTGTTGTTAATCTGCATATGTCTACTATTATAAAAATTAAAGATGTTTTTACCAGTATTTTGGTATATCATCCATGTTTGAGTCGGTTTTTAAGTTTATTCGTTTATAGAAATACAAATCCGTATTTGAGTTAAATTTTAAGTTCGTTTGCTTTTGGAAATACAAAATGAGTTGTATAAGCAATCTCTTAAAAAAAACTCGCATGCTAACTTGAGATAAAAGTCGGACTCCTAACTACATCTCATGATTTTCTAAAATAAAATATCCAAGCGAACTTCCATGGTGAATTTCACCCTAGCTAAACCGTATAACAATTACAAGATTAGCTAAACCGTATAACAATTACAAGATTAAAATAATCTTCACCCGTTGCAACGTACGTGTATTTTTTTCTAGTGCATAGAAAATATTTGTATGTCTTAATAACATTTTTGTGTTTCTCTTAAATAAAATCTTTACGAGACTAATGTGCTTCATTATGTGCAGGAACTATTTGCATCTATTATCCAGCTTGCACGATCGAGGGATGCGTGATAATGTGTGGAAAAGTTGTTGGCGCGAATACAGGCCATTGCGACAATTATGGAAATTGTTGTTGCCCGAATTTGACAAAATGATGGATACAACAAATCCAAAATAATGTGAAAGTTGTCTCATGCAGTGGTGAAAAAAAAACTAATATGTATCCCCTCATGGTCTAAATCAAGTTATTATTTGATCTTGGTCATGCACCATGTGCAAATGATGAAGTTATTTTGATGTTTTTTCTTTCCCGAATTTGTAAAATAGGATAATTGAAAATAAATCAGTTTACCCCTTGCAGCGTTGATGTTCTAGGCGTCGTAGAACATTTTCAATTACCTTATTTTGTGATGGTTGATAGACCATTCAATTTTTTCAGGGGATGATGGATGAAGAGTTCAATTGTGATATCTATTCACCTTTGGTCAAAGTAAAACTTTTATCTACTCATAGTCATATGAATAAATAGGGCCCCTAATTTTCCTAGTTTTTAAGAGCAGGTTCAATCGCTACTTCTCACTTCCTTATCAAGGGCCATGGAAACTATATGGTATGCATGTACAAGTAGCTAGACATAGTATGTATTTTCATTTTTGAGAGAATGTCTCGTCGTATTTTTATATCACTTAAATAGTAATATTTTAATAAAATGAAAAAAAATATGTTATATACCACCCTACAAAATGCAAGTTAGAATTCGATTTCTACGAGTTGTAAAAAACAAACTAAATAGTAAAACGTACTTTTACGGTCATATTTGTTTTTCTTCTAGAACTTATAAAAGTTAAATTTGATCATGATCGAATATTCGTGGAATGATACATCACATATTAATCTATGTTATTAATTGTTTTAGACTTTTTCCATAACTGTTTAGAAGATTGATCTCTTAACAATATTACACTTTCTGATCTATTGCGAAGATGTTGCATGCTTTGCAGTTGAAAGAGCAGTCAGATTTGTTCCTCACTGCGCTGTTCTGAGCAAACGATGTGTTGTTCATAATGAACTTAGTAGTCATCCATCTGCATATTCATGGGTGCAGCTACCTGATCAGTTTGCCTGTAACGCTGCAGTGTTGGCAATGTTGTAGTGTTTCATTGCTGAGGAAGATGAAAAAACCAGAGAGATTTGCCAAATTATTCTTGTATAAGCTCTCTTGGAACGTCAAATGGTTTTCTTTTGCGAACTGTAATGATGATGTTTGAGCAAAAATGATTTTGATCAACAACTTCCCTATATGAAGAATATTCAGTTTGAAGAGTAAAAATTGTTTTTGTTCAGCAGGAAATCGATCTTATCTTCCTTATTAGGTAGGCATCATAATATGAAATAGAGTAAATTGCACTTTAGACTAGATAGAGTGTAGCTTGTTTAACGTATGCTTTCACTTTACACCAGGTTATATCAAAACAAGTTTTACTTTGCATTAGGTTGCATCATATAATTAAAGATAAATCTTGTAAAATATGAGTAAAATGTACGAAAACTTCTTGAATTTAGACTATGTTTCACAACGCTTCTTCCAGATATTATGAAATTTTTATAGGGTTCTTGATGTACCCTGATGTTAACTGGAACTTATTTTAAGATAACTTGGTGTAAAGTGAAAATATATGCTAAATTTGGTGAAAGAAAAAGAAACATACTACTACCCGGTGTAAAGTGCAATATACAGTGAATTTTTACTGTTTTCTTTTGGAGCTAAACTTTATGAATTTTACTAAGCAATAAGCACCCAACAGAAATAAGGCAAATTTTGCTACAGGACACTTCTTATGTGTGGTTTTAGCCCTAGGACACTGCCCAAACTCACTTTTTGGGGAAAACACTCCATAAACGTGATAATTTACCAGTGGACACCGCGCCGATTAAAATAATAATTTCCAGTTAGGGAGGAGAGAGAAATCGCGTGAAATGTCAAAAATGCCCTTGGGCCCATATCATCGACACGGAGGGAAAAAGAAAAATGGAGAGAGAGAGTTAGTGTGTGTTTGCTGAGTCACTAGACCTGGAGATGGATGAAATAGGGTGGTCTAAATTGAAATGTAAAGTTAGTTGTTCTATAAATGAAAAGAATGGTTAAAGGATAACATAATATGAAAACTTTTAAGAATACATAGTACGAACTGTAATTTACTTTTTTTTCTTTAGCACAATTAAAGATGAGTTGTCTATTATTACCCGATACTCCTGTGATATACTAAGTCTTTAGCATAATTAAAGATAAGTTGTCCATTACCTGATAGTCTTGTGATATATTAAGTATTGTGGGGTCAGTGTACTTGGCTTTTACTAATAGTCTCATGATATGTTGATGCATGAAGATGCAGACTTCTACTAACACGGACTGATTAATTATGGTTAGATAGATTCAGCTAAAAAAAGATAAAATTAATGCCATCAATTTTGCTCAACAATAAAGCATTCGATTGTGGTCTCCTTCTCTCACTGCATGATATACGATTGTAGGTATTTCCGTAATTCTTACATGTTATTTTTTCTAAATATACGTTAATTTGGACTAATATTTTTTCTCATAATTAAATAGATAATAAATCATTTTTCATATTTCTCCTATAAAATGTGAAGAGGGCCATTTTATAATTTGAAAATTATATTATAAGTGTATGTAATTTAATGTGTAAGATATGAGCTTATAGTATAAGATTTAAATTTTTATAAAAATGTCGCACGATAGTAGATAGGTAATGAACTAAACAACCATAAAATATATAGAGAATCCATCGTGTGTTATTGATTTTGTCCTTATTCAACAATATGTCACTAGGTTTGTCAAGTTCTAATATGCCATCGCACTTTGCTTAACTTCTATAATATACCATTGTCGTCTAGTTAGCTTCCATTAATATTGTATAATTTTTTCATAATGACCGAAATAGCCATGGGACGAAAAATTCCAAATATCAGATTGTAAAACTTCCAAAGTTTGAGATGGATATCTTCTCTGCCTTGTTTATAATATGATATTTTGGAATATTCGGCTAAATTTTGGAATTTTTGTCCCAGGGATATTTCGGTCATTAGAACAAAATTATACAGTACTGACGAAGTCTAAATGGACGGCGATGGTATATTATAGAGGTTAAGCAAAATACGAATA
This sequence comes from Oryza sativa Japonica Group, assembly GCF_034140825.1. NCBI lineage: Eukaryota > Viridiplantae > Streptophyta > Magnoliopsida > Poales > Poaceae > Oryza > Oryza sativa. The sequence continues at coordinate 30,323,678 of NC_089040.1, read as the reverse complement.
GGGACAAAGTCAGTGCCATATTATAGAACAGGGACAAAGTCAGCGACACACAGTGAATTCTCTTAAAAAAATAATCTAGTCAAAAAAGTTTCTTCATTTTATTCAAAACAAAACTTTTTTTTTACCAAACACGTTAGGAGAACTTCGAAAGAAGGTAAGAAAAAAAAGGAGGTTTAATCATTAGCTCAAACACACGTGGGGAAAAGTTATTCGCATCCATGGTATGGTATATATTCAGATTAATCGATAATATACTAATATTATTAAAATTATTCTTCGTCTTAATACGGTGTAAAACTAAAACTTTAACCTTATATTCTTCTGTTGTTCCATATTCTTCTCGCTTTCTCATTCTTATTTATTTTTAATAATAATATTGCTACAATCAGCACTAGTACTTGCACATGAATACTACTCCAGCAGCTAACTCATATGTGTGTGCTCCATAATATGTAGTATTTATGTTTTTACATGAGTAAACAATAATTATTATATTTGTAATAATTATTATATTTGTTAATGATATTGTAATTATATAAGGTGCCTAACTAGTTTTCTAAGAAGTGGAAAGATATTTTTGTTAAACCTAATCTAGAATGCTATAAAGATTAATAATATTGAACGATATATAATCATATTTTTTTATAGATGAATTAGATATCAACACTTGTTAAGAATCCAATGCTCATAATGCTCTATATATAATGTTCAAGTGAGTATTCTATTTAGGATGTGTTTGGCAGATGGGTTATCAGAGATGGGATTGGGAAAGGGAAATGGATGAATGGCTAGGATCAACAATAAAGCATTGCTGCTTGAAATATATCATCTTATGTATCACTATTTTCACCGCTTGAATGGATATCAATTTGGGGTGGTGACTAGGCATCTAGCTACTCCCTTTGTCCAAGAATATGAGGATATTTAAATATGGTTATGATTGGTTGAGATGGGAAATTAGGCGAGAAAATTTAATGAGGATGATTATGATTGTTTGAGACGAGAAAATAGGTAGGTACTTTATATTCTTGGACAAATTTCGATATCCTGATGATTTATGGATAGGGGGAGTAATAAACGTTACAATGTTGAACTGTTGACCCAAGATAAAATGGTTAAAAGGCATCAGAAGCCACATAAGAGGATACTGTGTCGTGGTTAGAAAGGATTGGAAGCGACATGAGAGATCATTATGTCAGCTATTTTCTGTTAGGAAGGGGAGTAGGGGTTGGGAGGGTGCATGTGTGTTAGAGTTAGACCTAAAAAATTAAGTTGTACTGGTGTTTTTTACAAGCTCCAAAGTTGTATTTGTTATAATTTTCTCTACAAACTTTTGGCTAGCAAAGGTATTTTCTTTTATGTAGGATGTTTACGGAGATACTATGCGTGAGAATTGTCGAAACTGTTGCGTGTTGATTCATATTGGAGATTTATCTGGTGTTTTTTATAAGCTCCAAAGTTGTATTTGTTATAATTTTCTGTAAAAACTTTTGACCAGCAAAGGTATTTTTTCTTTTATGTAGGATGTTTACGGAGATGCTATGCGTTAAAAGCATGAGAATTGTCGAAACTGTTGCGTGTTGATTCAGATTGGTGATTTATCTCAATGTGGAATCATTCTTGCATGTGGTGATAAGTTCCGTTATATTTTAACAATTGCAAATAGTAAGCTATATAATGCTTCAATGAATGTTATTATCACTTTTGGAGATCAGGGAGAACTGAGCTATAGCACTAGTAGTGTTGTTATTCAGAGCGGCAATAAACTATCAATTCTTCTCCTTCGTCATGAAAATATAACAATTCAGGGCAAACAATTAGTAAACTTTAGTATTCAAGATACGATAGAAGATGCAGTGATTTACACGCTCAGCTACATTCTAAAGACAACCTACAAACTCAAGTATGAAGGAATCCGGTGTTCTTACAAATACTGCGTGCAACCTGCAAATTCTTACTTTAGAGGAGGCAACCCAGGGTATAAATTATTAAACTTACTTGTAATATATGATTTATTACTATTTTGAATTGTTAGAAATTTGTATTTGTCAAATAGAAATATATTCTGCAGTGTTGTTGGTATTCAACATATATAATGGTGTAGATATATTTTATCATAATTATTGTGCTGGAAATGATATCACAAAAGGTTCCGTCGTTTTAAATGGGCAATGTGAAGTTATTGGCATGAATTTGGCGCATTCAGCTGGTTGGACTATGGCTTTATGCCTCAGCGTCATAAAGATGAAATTGCACTGATATTTCCGAATGCAGCCGACAAGGTATATATTCTCAATATTTAAAATGAATGTGTACTGTAAAGATGTTTAAGTGTAATTTTCATTTTTAAGTTAAACTACTAAAATATTCATGCTTTGCAAGGAAAAGAAAATATATAATAATATGTCAGCCAAAATATTTTTTATCAAATATACTAGTATTACTTTTTTTTGCTTATTACTTTGAAATCAGATTGCGTTTTTTTAGCATACCAAAGGGGTTGATTCACTTTTTGTCATGCTACCTTGGTTTGCTCTTCTTTTTTGGACACATTTGGCATGGGGCTAGAACCTTGTTCCAACAAACATTAGACTATTGCATAATATCAACAAATGTCAGGGGCTAATGTGTAAAAGTGCAAAAGTAGCCACCCCTAATTCTTTTTATAGTAGTATAGATATATGGTACCCACTTGATTCAAACAAATATTAGACTATTGCATAATACCAGAAAATATCGTGTGCTAAAAAATGCAAAAAGTAGTGGTGCAAAGTAGCCACTACCACCACTAGTGCCTTTATACTCCAGTATACCAGTATATAGATATAGATAGATAGGAACTTAGGAAGTACTAAATTTGCATAGCAGACCTTTGCAGGCATCCAAGAGTATTTGAAGGCTAAAGGTGAAGTTGATGCTAATAAAACAATTGTTTAAAAGGTATTCTCGTGATGTCTGCTATCTCGAGTACTTGTTCTTGATGGCATTGCACTCCGTACTGCAATAACATGCATGCAATCATAGCCAATTATATAAATGCTCTGATCTTGGAATGTCTCTTTATCATTCATCTGTTGCTTCTTTCTAACTTTATCTAGGCATTATTAATAGTTTATTTTTCATTTTCCCTATGGTTGATTTTGATATTCTTTTCTGTAGTGCTGGTTAAATTACTTTCCTTACTTTTTCTGATATGACCTCATGTTCGCTTGTTTTTCTCTTGTATACGTACATACATGATCTCAGCAAATAGTTTGATATGCAGCTAGATGTTGCCACCGAGGTTTATCCTGTGCATGTTAGCAACAAATTTAATGGTTTTAACACCTACTCTCAGTTTGGATGGCACACAGTTGATTGATCTTGCCATTCTGTGAAATTTGCATCATACAAGGTTGGCTTTTAAATGTAGCGTTGATACAATGAAGCATGCAGTTAAGACTGTTTTCGGTTTATATGATAATAACTTCAATGTACCTTACTACGGAATTGTATCTGTCCTAATGACCATGTATATAGAACTCTATGATAATTAACATAAACTATCTACTTTTCAGGCTGGCGGAAAATCTTGCTAACAAATCACCATGGGAATCTTTTCAAAATATCAGAAGACCCTCCATCCAAAATTTTATTGCATGATTTTTCGCTTTTTCTTGAACCGAAAGCTTATCTTGTGCATGTTAGCAACAAATTTAATGCTTTACGCCGTGTTTAGTTCCAAAATAATCCTTCAAACTTTAAACTTTTCCATCACATCAAAACTTTCCTACACACACAAACTTCCAATTTTTCCATCACATCGTTCCAATTTCAACCAAACTTTCAATTTTGGTGTGAACTAAACACAGCCTTAACACCTACTGGCAGTTTGGATGGCACCCCAGAATTTCGGATGCTGGCTAATAGACACAGTTGATTAACCTTGCCATTCTATGAAATTTGCATCATAGAAGTTGGCTTTTAAATGTACTGTTGATACAATGATTGAAGCGTTGATACTGTTTTCGGTTTATATAACTTCAATGTTTCTTATTACGGAGTTGCATCTGTCCTGGTGACCAAGCATATATAGAACTCCAGGATAATTGACATAAACTCTAATTTTCAGGCTGGCAGAAAATCTGGCTGACAAATTAGCATGTGAACAGGGGCGGATCCAACGTGTGTGAAGGGGGACTCAAGTCCCCCATACACCCATAAGACTCATGGATACCCCCTGGAGCACCCCCTCGAATTTTTCACCATGAATAATAAACTAAAGGTTCCTACATAGCTAAAGGTGAAAGAAACTACGTAATTGAGTCCCCCTCCCTCCCCACCCAAAATTTTTTGTCCCTGGATCCGCCCCTACATGGGAAGCTTAGCGAAATCTCAGAAGGCACCTCTACCCACAAAATGCTAGTGCATGGTTTTTCGCTTTTTCCTGAACCGAAAGTTGGTGAATAGCTAGCTATTTGCACCTTCTATGAGCGTGCGTGTATTCCCTTCACTGTAGCCATATATCCTGATGCTTGTGAGAAGAATGAAAAAAGCTTCAACGCGCGATTTAAATACATTTATTTCTGAGTGTCAAGATTATTTCTGTCGTGTTTTAGAGAGAGTACCCTAAGGTTAATCTTGAAAAAAAAAAGAAGAGAGACTCAACTTTACGGAAACACCTTTTCAACGATCAAAAATTTCAACTTATGCAATCGACTTACTGGGTCAAAATTACACCCTCTGAGACCCAAAAATAGCCTAATGTTTGTCATCATTACACCCTTGACCTTGAGACAAAGACATGTATGTATATATATATTCAGAAAAGCATGATGATGATGTATGTATATAGTACACGGTTGCTGTTTGTGTAGCATTTTCTGAGTTACATGTTAGTAGCATTTCTGCAATCTCCCTGTATATGTCTTTGCCATTTCCTTTCCCGGCCAGCCTAATTTAATCAACAAATTCCCCAACATCATGCACATATGTATGTGCGTGGTCGGTACGAGTGGAACCGGCAATAATAGATACTCCCTCCATCCCAAAATATTTGACGTTGTTGACTTTTAAAAAATGTTTGACCGTTCGTCTTATTTAAAAAAATTAAGTAATTATTAATTCTTTTCCTATCATTTGATTTATTGTTAAATATACTTTTATATATACATATAGTTTTACACATTTTATAAAAAATTTTGAATAAGACGAACGGTTAAACATGTTTAAAAAAATCAACAGCGTCAAATATTTAGGGAAGGAAGGAGTAATAGCTAGTATCCTAATATCTGATATCAACAAGTTGAAGTCGATTAGAGAAATAATTATATCTCTCTGCATATTAAAGATTTAAAGTCAGCGAATGCTGCTACCTTGTTTCAGGCTTTCAGCTAGCCCAAGTGGCTCTCCGTGAACATATCAACAAGGAACTGACAGAAATGATAGATTCAAAGGTACATACACATAGTGGACTTGCAAGGACTATATATGAACAACACATTGTATATATACATTTGATTAATCTGTTCGTCGGCATCGTGAGTTTTCAGCTGAGGAGAGATATCTAGCCTACTAAACCCAACCTGATCCAAGCCCATTGTAAAGAAAGAAAACAAAATCAACTTTACACCTTTTCACACAAGAGTTCAACTTATGCAACTGAATTCTCTTAGAGTCAAATTAATTACACATATGATACAAAGCCTCATGTTTGTCAAAATTACACCCCTAGGACAAAGACATGTATGTGTGTATATTATATATAGTAAGCCCGAATTCATCTGCGCCGTCCGTGTGTGTCAAGATGTGTGCTGCTGAATCTTACCTTCCACCCACAAAATGAAGGACTACTATATGGGGAAGATTTGGAAAGGTACACAAGGCCAGTTAATTTTTTTCTCCCTTCCAACATTGCCCCCCATCCTCCCACACATTAGAGACGAGGAGTCACTGAGTCATGCTTGCCGGCAGGGGTGGTGCCGAGGGAATTAAATTTGAAAATATACCGCACATTCAATTTTATTTCAGGAATATTCAGGATGTCGATCTCGCATAACCATTGAGCGAAAATAGCGTAGACGTGACGTCGAGGGCGGTATCGCGCGGCGAAAGCCGCGCGAGACCGCGCGCTCTCGCGGAAAGAACGAGCGAGACCGAACGGTATCGCTGAAACAAAGAGCGACACCGATTCCTATATTTTTCATGCGATCTAATCAAAAGATCGTTCATGTGTTTTTATAATCGTCCATTTTATACTTGCATTCATGCTAGAATTTACCGTTATTACAGCGTAGGCACCGTAGTAACAGTGAAAATCACAGTAAAATACTGTTTATAGGTGCTGTGCTGGAACGATCTTGTCCATTCATTGTGAAATCAGATGCCTAAAATTTTCCCAATTGCTCTAAAATACTGTTTAGAGCAATTTTACTTGTGTGGATTATTTTGACATGTAATTTACTCTAACATAAATTACACTCACGGTACATGAACTTGTGTGGTGGGTGCAAATAGATACAACAACTTACAAATTGCTCACTTTGATATAATAACTTGGCTAGTTGGTGCGAACTGGGCCAAAATGATCCACACAAGTAAAATTGCTCTAAATTAGTGCACACTAATGACATAACAGCATATACATATAACTGTGATTTGGAGATCTTATTTCGAATCCAAATAAAAATGTGCAAAAGTTTATTTTTCATGTCCAGGGTACAATATTTGTTTCATTTTTTGGAAAAATTTGATCATCTATATAACTCGTCTAATTTTTATTTGTCTGTTCAAGACCAAGACAATTGTTATATGTACTATTAACTACTAAAAGAAAATTTTAATTTTCATGTTCATGTTCTGACACTTTCATTGAAAGTGTATTTTAACAATCAGGTATTTTTAATTATTTTGCTTTTTCGTTGGTCTAAATCTTGAAAGTATCATGCGACTAATAATATGTGTCAGTAAAAAATTTTGATGTGTAACAATAATTACACACTAGTACGTATCATATTACATCAATTTTACTTGTGTGGATTGGTTTGGCCCATCTTTGCATGAACTAGCCAAGTTATTGTACCGGAATAAGCAATTTACAAGTTATTGTACCTATTTGCACCCACCATACAAGTTTATATATCGTGAACGCAATTTACTCTTTTCCTTGAATACTTGGACAGGCAACAGTAGTATACTAATTTCTGATATCAACAAGTCGCAAGTCAGAGAGATCGTTGTATTATATTTCTCTGAATATTAAAATTAAAGTCAATGAATACTACTACTCCTACTTTATTTCAGACTTTCAGCTAGCCCGAGTGGGTCACCACGAACATATGGATGCATACATAGTCAAGAAGGAACGAACTGCAATGACAGATTGAAAGGCACATATGATCTGCAAAAGGACTATGTACTGTACGATATGAAAAAAAAAACAGCCGTATGTTTCAGAGAAAAACTCTGAAACTGGCCGCCGTTTTGCTTTGCCGCCGGTGGTTTCCATTGATAGAAGGTCATTATTGTTTCATCAGAGATGAGAATCAAATCAGTAGCGGTAAATAGGAGTACATATGTATGATTAAACAAAGACTGAGTTGCCATTGCTTAATCTGACTAACAGTATACACATGCATACCATGATGTTTTAAAGGATACAAAGAAACCATTTCTGTCTGAATCAATTAACCGGGTTCTCTGAAATCATCGACCAATGATGTCTTAAGCGAATACAAAGAATCATATCAATTTCTCCATGAGAAGTTAAGGACTCACATCACACCCATAACAAAAACATGTCGTTTTGGTGAAGAGGTGAAGAGATTCAGACAAACACCGTCCGTGAAAACTCTGACTGAATTATCGATCTTTGTCGAGCTACACTCAAAACTGAATTTCTTGTTTTTGGTCAGAGAAGGAAAAAAAAACTGAACGAATGAATGAGAATTAGGTCGGCAGGTGCCGACAACGTGAGTGCCATGCCGCCATGGTCGTCTCTGTGAAGTGAAGCTGACGAGCTCATGAGCTCGCATGTATTTCTAAGTCAAAATTAATGGAGCATTTTGGTCCAAGAAAAATTAATGCAGCAGGTATGTATATAATAATATCAGTAATGTTGTGCTGTATATATCTTGATCTGATCAGTGTGCAGTGGCTGGCTGGTTAAACAGAGAGAAGTTGTCAGCTAATTTTAGACTTAATTACCACTTTGTTGTATGAATATGTGATCAGCGAAGTGTAGAAACGCGTGTAATTTGAGTTAGTCACATTTGATTTGAGCGTTTCAACCAACAAGAGTCCAAGCCGAAGCTTGGCCATGTCGTTGGTCAACACGTCAAGACGTCAAGTAAGCCAATGGAGTAATTTCCATCGGCACAAACAAAGTATCTCTCTGTTGCAAACCGGATCCGGCTACATTGGGGACATCGACAATCTTGTTCCAGAAAATGATAAAAAATAACATGTCATCTTGAACAAGTTTGAAGTTAAATTGTAAGAAAAACTTATGGCATTAGAATCATAACTTCATGAGATTTTTAAATTTCTTATAATAAAATTTAGTGACTAAATATACATTTTGAAAACTGTCACAACATATGTAAAGTCCATAATTAGGTAACACCAGGGTCTTTGGTGAGGGATTACCCTTTTCCCATGGTAAGCCCAATGATTACTAAGGAAAACAAACAAATTTTACTTTTAAATATATTTTCTTCACTTTGTTGACATACATATTTTCATAAAAATATCTTTTTCTCACTTGGTTGATACACCGGATAGTACTCCCTTCATCCTAAAATATAAGGGATTTTAGACGGATGAGACATTTCCTAGTACAATGAATCTGGATATAGAGTATATCCAAATTCATAGGATTAGAAAATATCACATCCATCTAAAATCCCTTATATTTTAAGACAGAGAGAATACTCGGATAAACGGCCTACACATTGACAAAAAGCTCACGAGTACTACACCCTATCCTACAGTACAATGCCACTTACAGCAGGAACCACAGATAACTGACGTGCTTACGGCACATAATTTCCGCTGTAGTTTTGGATACTAGCTACCTCCGTTGTAAAATAATTACAAGTCTATGTTATTTAGCATATATTAAGGTTTGAGATAAAAACTATAATACCCCTCATTAAATGACGTATAAGTAAAAGTGGAAGGGTAGTTAAGAATAAAATAAAAATAATTTTAAATGAGAAGTAATTATGAGACAATTAATATTTTATTTAACAATTATTTTAAGATAGATTTGAATCCTAAAAGTAAAATTATTATGGAACGAAGGTAAATATGCCAGTCGATGTCCATTTGACCATATTTACCTACAAATAAATGGCAAATAAATACCAACATCATAGATACATATACACTTTTGTTCTTCACTTGTTTTAAATACTAAAATTTGTAGCTTATCCCAACGCTATCTATCTACTCCATATAAATATCTCCCCCCTCCTCTACAGTTTCCACTCCTCGCGCCTTCAATTAATTCGCTCTCCTCCTCCTCGTCGTCGTCGTCGTCGTCGCCATCGTCGTCGCGATCTCCATAGCTAGCTCTAGCGATGGGTTGCGCGTTCTCGTCGGCGGGGGCGCTGAGGCCGTTCGAGGGGGTGAGGGTGATCCACATCAACGGCTACGTGGAGGACTTCGACGCGCCGGTGACGGTGGGGCAGGTCACCGGCAAGCCGGCGGCGGGGGAGGGGCAGGGGCAGGGGAGGTACGTGCTGTGCTCGTCGGCGCACCTGCTGCAGCCGGGGCGGGGGCCGTTCAGGGCGGACGACCCACTGGAGGCCGGCACGGTGTACTTCCTCCTCCCGCAGTCCATCTTCCAGTCCGAGTCCTCCGCCGTCGACCTCGCCTGCCTCATGAACCGCCTCACCTCCCTCGCCCGCAAGGGCGCCGCCGCCGCCTCCAGCCCCGTCGAGGCCCTCTTCACCGCCGGAATTCACCACCCGCCGCAGCCCTCCTCCTCCTGCAGCAGCTCCAAGCCGGCGGCGGCGGCGGCGAGCTCGGGGTCGCCGGAACGGTGCTACCTCGCGGCGGCGGCGCGGCCGGCGGCGTGGAAGCCGCGGCTGGATCGCATCGACGAGTCCTTCGGCCGCGCATCCATGCGGAGCTCCTCCGCTCGCAGCACCGAGGCCTGAACATTTTTTTTCTTCCTCTTTTTTAATCTTTTTTCTCTTTATTATTTTATTTTCTTGTTACTTTTCTTAGTAGTAGTAGTAGTAGTAGTAGTAGAAGATGATAATTTCTGGATTTTTTTTTCTTTACAAAGTTAGTTTTCTGTTGTTTGTATATCCAAAAGGTGTAAATATAATCTAATTTGTAATGTTGGTTTGGATTGGATTCGGATCATCTGGTCTATCTTATCTAGCAACTTATCCATACTGTTAAATTGGAGGAGTTTCTTGATAAAATAAAAAGGAGAGGCGTTTTTTTTTTTTGGGTAGAAACTTTCTACAAAGAACACATAAACCCATAGATATGAAATGTTCAACAATAGCCGGTAGGTTAGGTGACGTTCCAACAGCTTGCCGTCTTTAGTCTGAATCTTTTTTGACTTTGACGTGCAAGTGGGACACCCCAACTTGCTTGACCTGAGTGGCCAGATAATTTCTTTTAATTAATTATTATTCAAGATGATAATTCTTTGAATTAATTTATCAAGATGATTGTGGTCACCCATTAGTGTTAACTAATATTAAATAAAGGTCACTCTGCTTGAATTTATTATTGTTAATGTTAACATCCTAATTGAGTTGGAGTATTGGACTTTCTCAAACAAAATTCCTCCTTTCAAGCAAGCATGCGTGAGATTAAAATAGTTACCTGAACCTGACTACACAAGCTACACAAAATATGCAGCCATTATTATTGTTCAAGTACAACATCAACGCCACTGTATTCTTTCAATTGGGACAAAATTACAGACACCGTTTTTCTTCACGTCTTCGTCAAAATGGATAGAATACAGCGTTCTACGACGATAACCCGGCGACAATTTCAAAGAGGAAAACGTACATGTGCCAATCTTCAGGCAATTCTTCCAGCCCTTACCAAGATTAGTATCAAGTACTTACATCAAGTTGGATGAGTAGTCTCTTTCAGAGTTTCCGTATCCTTGCTGTTCAGATTTCAGATTCAGACAGCAATCTGAATCTCTCTTTCATTAGGGAAAAAACACCTGTTAATCTGTCATGTATCCAGTACTAAGTTCGTGCAGTTATCTAAAAAAAGTACTGAGTTCGTGCAAATTACCCAACCAATCTTGATCAGCTTCAAGGCAATCTGGAGAAATCTTGGAGGCTCGTTTTCTTGCATTGTCATCGATGTTAGTTGACTCACCCTCGAAATATTGCGCCCCTTGATGACTAATTTAGCTTTTTTATTTATTAGGCCAACTGTTGCAGCCACCTCTGAATCTCTGAACATGGTTACTGCTACTGCTTGCTTAGGTGACTGAAACTTTTGTTCAGAAATTCAGTGTCCATCTCAACAAAACTATTTCAGGACTTTGCCAGGTCTTGTACGGTTATAGTGTGTGGCACTCAGAATGATCAAGAATCCCAACACACAGCAGATTCGCTAATTTGGTAAACTGACAGTGCAAAGTGAAGTCAGAACCTGAAAAAGAGAAACAAAATATCTCTGCCCGTTTTAGGTGCTTCTTCTTAGTTATAATATCTCGAGGAGGTCTTTTCCTTTGGTGCCGTTTTTTTTTTCTTACCTGAAAAGGAGAAACAGAATAACAGATGTGTGAAGTCTCTGAGGGTTATCATGCGGTAGCTTAGCTTTGAGCAAATTTTCTGAATTTTGGGGTTATTTTAATGGCAGTGGCAAGCAACACTGATCCACTGGTTGGGAAACGGATATGGAAGGCGAGGACTTTCTCAGCAACTGACGCAGATTTTTGACTGCTTTGTTAGGTAGAAGATCAACTTACGTAAGAGGAGTAAACAATACCGGTCGTACCCGAAATGATCTCATGTAAGCAACATTGACAATTTGTCATGCAGAATATAAAATATCACTATTCCTTCAGACATGAAGTTAGCATAATATATATTACTTCTTTAATAGATGATAGACAACATTGATATGCTTCTCTTCTTTTTTCCTTTTTTTTTCTAATTAGTGACAAGTGACTTAAAGGAAGACTTATTTTCCAGATTTTTTAAGTAAATATAAGAAATTTTTAGCCATGCGTCGCTTCTCTTCTTTTCTTCTTCTTTTCAGAATTAAGTAGAGAGTAATATACCAGCAAAAAAAAAAAAAGAGCATGAATAAACACTTCAAAGCTGTAGAGTTGGAAAAGTTACCGGCGCTGCATGCAACGAGACAAGCCTTTCTGAATCTTCTTCACAGTTGACTTGAGACTTTCAGAGTAGGACACAGAGCAGTGCCACATCTTGCAGTCTCCAATCCTCATCTGAAAGCATACAGCTTTGACGCTAGCTTAGCATACGATTCCTAGCAAAAATTATGTGAAAATGCGTCCCAATCAATCACCACCACTGATCACGTGATCAGTCACCTTCTTCCTTTCCTTAGGTAACCGGCATTTCCATCTGGTCAATATACGCCATAGTGTAAAACTTCACCACACTAGTGATATTTGGGTTTACAATGCATTCATCTTTCTTTCATTTGGATTTTTAAAGAAAAAAACTATCAATTTAATCTTTACAGTTAAATGGACTATGCACATGATTACAAAATTGATCCAATTATTCAATGAAATTTACGGCTCGCCGATTCGTTAAAAAAAATTGATCCAATGTTTTTTGTTTTATATTTCTTTATGGGCTAGTCCTTATAGAAACCCCTTGGGGATAGCCTCTTGCAACGTTAGATTGAAGCCAGTAATAACTTCACTTGACTCCACAAATCATGCAAATGTCACTACTATACTATGACACCACAAGCTCCTCAAATGCATGCATGCATGATGCCACATACCCCCAGTTGGCACCACTACAATAAATATTGCTATACATGCTAACATCTGTCACTCATGGATACTAATTAACTCCAGCCTAATTTGAGTATGCCAAATAAGGAACAGAACTAATGCTGGAGATAACAAAAAACGGAAGCATTGATTCTTGATGATATACTCTTGTAGTCGTGTCCCTATAAATCCCATGAAGAGGATATTGTCATTGTGGCAGTGACCAGCAACGATTCTCCTCTCATGGCGGCTATCAAGAACAACGGTGCCATGGTTCTGTGTTTTGCAACTCTGTTTGCTATGTCTGTTGTTTTCATGTCTTGCGATGCAACAGGAAGGCATAATGCTGGTAAGTTCCGGCCTATCCAGATCCATTTCTACTACTGTAGTACTTGTTCTCTCTGTTACTGTCTATGTTGCTGCAATGTTTATTCAGATATGCAGAAAAGTGAAGTGCATCTGACTTACTGATTGATACTGTTTGGTGGTCACCGTGCTTCATGATGTGCAGGTGTTCTGGACGATGCTGGCGTGTTGTGCTTCACTTGGCTGAACTGCACGAATGCTTCATGCCAAAAAGAATGTAAGGCTGGCAAATGGGATGCTAAGAAAAGCAGTTGCGGCGCAAGCGACGTTTGCTGTTGCCGAGCTGCAAAGTTGTTGGTGTTGGATGAGCAAGCTGTTAGATGAAATTTTGTGCCCAAATTCATCAAATCAGCAAGCTGTTAGACTTAGATGCGACGGGGAATAAATATATGTATGCAATTATGACCTGATTTGGTCAGCATGTCCAACAATGAAGTTGTTTGATGAAATTTTGTTCCCAAATTCATCAAACGAAATAAAGGAAGAAATTCAAATTTACCACCTTGAGACTCCTGAGGTACAAAATTGGATATATGGTCCCTAAAAATTGAAGTGTGACCGACCATAACTTGCTGAAAACAATCATTTTTCATCTATATGCATCATTTGTAGGAGGATGCAAGCTTTCAGCATTTTCTTCAACATTGACTTCAACATAGGACAGAGCAGTACTGTACCTTGAAGTCTCTTTCCACACACCCATCTCCATCCTTACATCCACAACACGTCGCCAATCCTCATTGGCAGCATACAAGTTTGACGCTAGCACATAATTCCCCCCGTATTCAGGCTCCATTTCGATCACATGATCGACCACCTTCCTCGCGAGAATGGCATTTCCTAGATCCCGACATGCTCCGGTCAATACACGCCATATTACAGGGTCAGGCCTCACTGGCATAGCCAGGACGAACTCAAATGCCTCTTCCAGCATACCAGATTTGCACAGCAGGTCCACCATGCTCCCATAGTGCTCCATCCAAGGTGTGATGTGATACTCTTCAACCATAGACTTGAACAATTGGCGCGCTTCATTGACGAGCCCCGAGTGACTGCAGGCATTGATCACGCTCAAGAATACAAGTTCATCAGGCTGGAAACCTTGTCTGAGCATCTGCGAAAACTGGACAAGCGCAGCCACCCCATGCCCGTGCACGGCGAGGGCCTGAATTATGGCTGTCCATGAGACCACTGTCCTTACAGTGATCGAGTCAAATATCTCACATGATCTCCTTACCCTCCCCATCTTACCATGCATATGTATGAGTGCGTTGGCGACACGGGTATTCTCCAAGAACCCATTTTCATGGGCATACTCCTCCACCCACTCCCCCAGCTCTGACCTGCAGTCCAACATTGTGCACGCTGAGATGACTGCAAGAAGGGTTACCTCGTCAACCTTGACCCCAGCAAGCCTCATTTGCTCGAACACTTGCAGTGCCTCTGCTGGCTTTCCATTCTCGCAGCAAGCATTGATCATGCAAGTCCAAGAAACCACGCTCTTCATACTCCCTATGCTGTCGAACACCATTCTCGCATTCACCAGCCGGCCGCATCTCCCGTACATGCTGACCAAAGCATTCAGCAAGGGCAAATCAAGAGCAGCGAGATTTCTCACCGCGTAGCCATGGATCTCTCTCCCATGCACCAAGCTCCTCAGCCGCGCGCACGCTGACAAGAGGATCGTGACGGAGACGTTGTCGGGCCGGGAAGAACCCGCCCGCGCCATGGTGGACGCCGTCACCAACGCGTGTTGGGGGAGCCCAGAACGCGCACAGGCAGACAACAGGGTGTTCCATAGCGGGACGTCCGGGCGGGGGATTTCGTCGAACAGCTTGCGCGCGGCGGCGAGGCTGCCGGAGGCCGCGTAGGACTTGACCAGAGCGGAGCAAAGGTGGAGAGACGAGGGGAGCACGCCGAGCTTCAGCGCTCGCGCGTGGATTTGGCAGGCGGACACGTCGGAGAGCGCGGCGAGGATGGCCGCGCCGGTGCGCAAGGCTGCGGCGGCGGTGGCGCTCATCGGTCATGGCGGCGGCGGCGGTGGCATTTGCAAGAAAAGCACAAGCATGTTTGGAAAATTGTATATTTTGCGGGTCTCATTTGCAAAGTTACCCATCTAACGCTCCCCGCCTCAATCTTGACCGCTCAAAATGGATCGAACGGTGTTCCGGGATCCTAGAGTGGACCAGAATATTGGGCCAAAGATGCAGGAGATTACATGGCCTAATGGCTAATGCCTAATGGGCTTTTGAACTAGAGTCAAGTTAGGACTGCTTAAACTGTTTTACTGTGTTTGACTGAAGATCACATACTGTACTTATTTGTGAGGATGAGACATACAAAATATCCATAAACAAGAACATAATACTCCTGTCATAATATTTGATGTTTAGTATAAAATTTAGTCGAATTTTATAACTCGAGCAATCAATTTTATATTTAAATAAGCTTATGAAATCTAATAAGCTCATGATTTTATGATAGTAACTTTTCAAGGCAAATATCTCACAATTCCCCTTTGTTTTACAAACCAGGCATTTGAGAGTTATTGATTGATAGAGCTTTAAAAGTAGGACCAAATCTTGTTCTAAACGTTAAATATTCATTATCGACTATCGAGTCGTGTGAGTAGCCCATGCATTCAGATTTGGACACATTAACTCCAGATCATTTCATAGAGGCTTCAAAGCCCACATATATTTTACAGCCAGGAGCACAAGTATAACAACATGGAAATACAGCATCGTACTGACTATTATTTTCTTTCTACTAAGCTACAAAAAATTACAGCATTCCTCAGCTTGAAGCTTTCAGAGGCAGACATAGCTCTAGCTCACCTGGAGCCACTTACATTAGTCTACTTAAATCCCATAGCTACCACTGGGATTCTCACAAGGTGACCTCGGTCCCCTTTCATGGTGATCTCTCCAAAACTGTAGGTGCCAGTCACTGACCTGGCCGTGAGGGTCGCCGTTATCTCTCTCGATGCGCCGGGGAGCACTGTCAGCGCTGGAGGTGAGACCTCCAGCGCGATCTCCGGCGACATTCTTGTCATGATGGTGTAGGTTTCGGCCTCGGCGGCCACGCTTGTAACTGTCCGCTTCACCGTCTGCGTGCCTCTAAGCTGGGAGATGGTGATTGAGGGGATGTTGAGATCATAGGGGCGCTGCTGCACCTTGGAGCTGGAGCTGCAAGTTGAACCAGTTATGTTTGATACTTCACTGTGTTCCACGTCGGGGATCGAACACAAAAATGTGATGTAATCTTGATGAGCTACCAACAAAAAAAAATTCAAACTTAGAATGGTCTTCAGATTATTGTCTGAATAACATGGAGCAGTTTGAATTTATTAAAAAATTGCATACGAAAAATTTAACTTACTTGCATCCAGAACAAGGCCAGGATCCAGGGCGGCTTTTGGGTTAACCGCACCACTGCCATAATCAAACGGCGTAGCCCGTGTAAGTGTCATAATTTCTGATGTAGAGTACTGTTGTGCTCTTAAAGGATGGCTCCCCTTGTCCAATGTATTAGATGTAGTCATCAAGGCAGATTTTATTGCTGAGGGACTCCACTTGGGGTTCTTCTGTTTTATTAGTGCCGCGATACCAGCAATATGTGGTGCAGCCATACTAGTTCCAGAAACCATTGCAAATCCTTCCCCTGGAATATGCATTGCCACAAGAGAAATATATTTTAGGTAAGCCACATGATTGACAAACGTCCATATGAATTACCACATAGAACAATCAAACATGCAAGGAAAATTTCAATGCAACCATAACATGCTTAAAAAGCTTTGTATGCTTCAAGGGATATAAAAGTACAGCAAAGCTTACCAGCATAATTGGCTTCATCAGTTCCATTAGGCGCCCATGCTGCCCATATAAGATTGCCAGGAGCGAGTATATCAGGCTTTAGAACATCAGCATCTTGAAAGCTAAAATCTTTTACATCCGGTCCTCGAGAAGAGAACAAGGCAACCTGGGGGGCAGAGTTGTATAGAGTTGGTGCCAAACCATCTGCAATAGCTGCTGTTGCTTGGAAGGTCGTGGCCCTTCCTGCCCAATCTCTTATTGTAGAAGAGTTGTAGTAGTCTATAAGATCCTACAGAACCAAAACTAATGTCACCTGACTATATCAAAAAAAAAACGTATTATCTAACTAACATGCATAGGTTTTCCCTACTATTCAATTATCATGTCATCCTACAATAGCAGGCATATACAATTCATGTCACTGCTCTTGAAGCATGTACATTCTAGGGGACTGACTTTCTGAGAGTAGCTCGACTAAAAAAGAAGACAACTATACGAGAATAGTTTGTGGGCACTGAACAGACACCAAAACTAGATGGATGGTTACACAAGAGCTATACAATCCACTACGCTACATAAATAGTTTTTTCTAGTTCATGTTTACATAAGACGTAGCCAGATAAAAGAAAAACATTCCAGATAAAAGAAAAAACATTAGAATCTGCAGCTTTTCAATACTCCACTCATGGTGTTCTGCCTACAGATGGCATCCATGATATCTACACACTGACACTTTTGGGGATGCAATACTTCCTCCGTCCCAAAATGTAAGCATTTTTTAGGTTGGCACGGGTATTAAGAAAGTATGTGAGAATGATTGAAGAAGGTGTGTGATTGGTTGAAAAGAGAAAGTAGGTGAAAAAGAATGGTTGTGATTGGTTGAGAGGAGAAGGTAGGTAGAAAAATAGCTTCATTTTGGGACAAAGTACTGTGCTAGAAATAGCTACATTTTGGGACGGAGGTAGTACCTTTGTTCTGCTGACATCTGTGATGAGAATACCAGGCATGCTGACAGGTACAGGATCAAATTTTGTTCCTGGGTAACTATTCTCCACAGCAACAATAAAACCAGCTGCACCAAGACTCCTAGCAGTCTCTGACACTTTCTTGATAGAAGCTGTCCCAGAAATATAGTTGAAAGAATATCCACACAAAAGAATTTTGCCCTGAATTTTCCTCTTATTCAAGAGTTCTGGCCTTTGGCAATCTAATGCACTGTACTTGGTGGCAGATGAACCCAGCAGAGCATCAGCCGCAGAAATCAGGCTGAATGATTTATTCTCATGGGTTGCAGCTGTAGCCAAATGAGAAAACTGTAAATTAACCACAAGTAGAAATTTCTATGTAACTGTCAGATTGCCTGCATTTGTTGACATGATTGCAATCTAGTAACATATTTGCTATGGGATGCAGTAACATATGACAGTGGAATTACAAAGGAAGAAAAACAGAGGATTGTCTCTTTCACACAAAGTATTTTCACAATGAGATAAAAAAACACAATTTCGTATAAAGATCTACCTACAGTCCTACACCCTACATAACAAAAAAAAATCAAGTGCAGCTGATGCTGCCCTATCATTCATACTTCTCTAAGGCTGTGTTCGGCAGCCCCTCTTCCCAACCCATCTCCCTCGTTTTCCGCGTGCACGCTTTTCAAACTGCTAAACGGTGCTTTTTTGCAAAATGTTTCTATACGAAAGTTGCTTAAAAAAAACAAATTAATCCATTTTTGAAAAAAAAAATAGTAAATACTTAATTAATCACCCGCTAATCGCTGCTCCGTTTCCGTGCGGGCACTTAGTGTTGGGAACCAGGGGTTCCGAACACACCCTAAGCGCAGACAACAACATTGAGTGATTTTTATTTATTTATTTATTTTGGGGGGGGGCGAAGTTAAAAGGTAGGCCACTTAGCTTAGGTCATTTTAATTCATTTTGTACAATTTTTGTTGCCCATGAATGCATATACCATACATGTAGTAATAGAAAACCAAAATTTGAGCTAAAATACATGAATAAACAGAACTTACGTGATACACCAAGTCCAGGAAGAAGTTTCCCATTTCCTAGCACCAAATGATTTTTGTATCTGCGGTCATCAACTCCAGCAGCAACAGTGGTTATCCATGGGCTGAATGATACCAGTGTTTTCGGAAATGGTCCTCCATTTCCTGCTGCTTGGGCAACAAACACCCCAGCTTTCACAGCGGAAAGAAGTGCAGCATCAAAAGGATTCAAAAATGTAGTCCGCGTAGCAGTTGGCGGGCTATTTGGGCCAACAGAAAGGTTGAGAATGTCAACACCATCCTGCACAGCCTGCAAAATGCAGATTGCCATCCATGCATTAGTTCCTACATATTGAAGGCTTGTGATAGTGACATGCATTACATAACTGGCAGATGTTGTTTCACTCATTTCTGCAATAGTCTATGAAGAAAACAACTACTATGGCAGATTCCAGAAATAATTGTTTTGAGTCACTATTGTCAGGTACTAAGTACTAACATGGCAGCACCTGCATTACAGTGGAAAGAAATTCAGATAAGTAACTCATATGTTATACCTGATCAATGGCTGCAACAACATCAGATACATAACCACCAAAAAGCCTGTAAAGGACTTTGTACACGGCTATCCTGTCAATCACAAACTCAGGAAAATCACAATCCGGAAGGAGAGCAAAAGCAAAGGGGAATAATAGATATTGATTAACAATAACGGCAAGATAGAAGGAAGTGAATTTCACTAGCACAAGGCTCACATTCATTGAGGTGATTTTTGTGCATTATTCTTAGTTGTTCAATGAGATCTTGAAATTAGAAAATGCTGAAGAAATGGAAACTTACCTAGCACGTGGAGCCATACCACTTGCTTTGCCAAATTCGTGACCATGCATTCGTACTGGAATCCCATTATTTCCAGCAGCAATTGCTGCTGTATGACTGTTTAAGGGAAAGCATCTTTGTATCAGATAACTAGATAAGTCATGCCATTCTTCTCAAGATGAAACACAACCAGAATAGCTAATTCTTTGGACAGAACAATTTTCATGTATGGCATTTTTCTTGGTATAAGAAACTAGAACAGAACATATATTAATTAGGAGCATGACCTTCCATGGCCATCGCCATCTAATGGAGATGCAAAATCGACATCAGGATTAAACGCTCCAGCAGCAATTGCAGCTTTTGCAAAATGCTGGGCACCAACTATCTTCCCATTACAAAAGCTTCTTCTTGTTACTGGATCCATCTCACATTTCCCCTTGTAATGAGGAACAGGCCCATAAGGATCAGTTTTGTGGGCAGAGAAGCTTGGATGTTGGGGGTAAATTCCTGAATCCACAAAGCCAATCACAACATCTTCACCAGCTCTATCGAAGCCACCACCCGTTGGCCATACCCCTGTTGGCAATCCAAGAAATTGTGGAGTGTGTGTCGTCAATTTCTGTATCTTCATATCTCTCTCCACATGCTTTACTCCTGGGGCTTTCCTTAGGAATTCAGCCTAACACAGTGAAAGATTGCTGTGTTCAGCCAAGATAATAATCTTAAACCAGGAAAGAAGAAAAGATATAAAAATGCTAAATACCTGTAAGGGTGACATGTGTACTGCAAAACCATTAATAAGATGATGGTAGCTATAAAGCTTCTCATAAGTTCCTTCTACCAAAAGTGAGTCTAGAAGCTTGTCATGGTACCTTCGTAGGTGGAGTGAGTATGAAGTCACAGCCTCACTGAAATCAGTAAATTGGAACATATACAAAATTGTCATGTTTCCACCACAACTCCACAAATACAAGCAAGCTGTGATTAAAAACTTAATGGGGGGATAATCAATTTCAATATCAGAGAGCTGAAAGACAGTAACAGTGGTGACCTTTTTTTTTTCTAATGAAGGCTTTCGAGCAGATATTCTTAACATGTTGGAAGACTCTTAACAGCTCAAACCTCACACACTACATATATGATATATCATAATGGGAAGAAAATGGAATCCATTTCAAGAAACATTTAGGAGGTGCACTTCCTCAGTAGCAAGCTCCAAGTGCAACAAGACATGTGAAATGCAATTCAACAATAAGAACTAACAAGTCCAATATGCCATGCAACCCAACATAGACTCCACAAATTCACCAAGAGTCAGCCAACACAAAATAAATGTTCGAAGGCATGGTGAAAAAACATCATCAATAGTAAACTACCTGGTAATTTCCATATCTTCATCCAAATCTATGGCGGTTGCAGGGAATCCTTCAACTCCACCTCTGTAGCTGACAACAGGTTCGCCTTCCATTGTAACAATGTACACATCATGTGTTCCAAGAACCACTTGTGGTACAATGATAAGAAGCAAACACGCGAGCTCAAGCGCCTTCATCTTCAGCAATATCCGAATTGCCACACCACAGAATCTTCCAAAGAATGGAACTGTCAGGGAAGTGCACTTACAAGTTACAAGTATGCATGACACTAGACATCAATTTGATGGTTTGGGAGAGTCAAGAGTACAACAACTACAGGAGTACAGGACTGCACTACTGACTGAGTAAAATCACTCACTACCCTAGTCATCCACTACTGGTCCCGGCAGTGCCCACAATTTCTTTGTGATACTGGAGTTGCCCACCTCACAAGCCTCTCATGGAGCACGCATTTACGGAACCTTATTAAATTAGGGCGGCCGATGACATTAAATGGCTCTTCAGAACGATTATACTCTACAGTCTACACTACAATATAGCGTACTGTAAACGGCTAGTCTGTGTGTACTCCGTATGCATTTTAATAGCTGCATTTTCTTTAGAACAGATTGATTTTGAAATGAAACTAAAAATTTATACCACTTTGCTAAAGGATCAAGCATGAGTTAAGATCTACTAGAACAGGCTGAACAAATATTATCTCACTGTAACCAATACTGCAAGCTGCTAAAAAAGGGTGAAACAACAAAATCAAAGATCAATATGAATAATATCATCATCTGGTAAAAAATACAGCCAAAACTAAAAGAAGGAAAAAAAAAAAGGTTTTCCTTCAAACAAAATACCGATGAAAAAATTTAAAAATTGGCAAAAGGAATCTCTAAACAGTATGGTCCTTTATCCTACTGTAGCTTAGCTCTATTACCAGGTAAACCACCAAAAGAGGAACAGCAAAAAAAAAAACGCGCGTCACGGAGAGAAAGAAAAATGTAAAACGAGAGATGAACAAACCTGTTTATTATTACCAAAAACCACGAAGGAGATCGCCTGAGAGGTCGGGCATTCCCCGGCGCCGCCGCTCCTCCTCCCGCCTCGATCAGCCCCCGAAAGCGGCGGATCACCCCCCGTCAGTCGCTTCGCCGCGCCTCGCGCAGCCGCATGCGGCGGCGCTACTCAGGCGGGGGGAGGAGGAGGATGCGGCGCGGCGCGACGAGGCTAGGGTTTGCGCGCCTCGGGAAGCGAGAGTGGTGGGAGAGTGGAGTGGAGTGGAGGTGTGTGCTAATGGCGTTGCTTTTGTTGTCTTTAATGGAGGAGGCAACCAAGCAAGGAACCTCAAATTCCCTCTTCTTTTTTTCCTTTTTTTTTGTTTTTTTTCGCGTGATACGTGGCGCATGCGGCTCACGTGGACCAGCCCTAGTGGGCCCCACATGCCAGTGTCTCCCGGTCCATGGACCGTGTCCGTCGCAAATGGAAACTGCTTACGTGGGCCCACATCCGCGGATGTGGGTCCCAGATGGCAGTAGCGGGTGGTGGGCCCCCTGGAGTCTAGAGGTGCGGTAGGTTTTGGACTCTTGCCATTGACGAGGAACAAGTGTCGGGGACCGTAGAACTGGATGCTCCATTGCTCCGGCGATGGGGGCCAACGCCGCCGCGGACGTGGTCGTCGGCGACATCTCCGGCGGCGGCCGGCGGTGGCTGGGGCCTGGGGGCGCAGTGCCGTGGAGATGAACGTTGGTAATGTCAGGGTACTTAGACACTGTTTAGATTGGACAAGTCTCTATCACATCAGATGTTTGGACACTAATTATAAATATTAAACGTTGACTATTAATAAAACCCATCCATAATTTTGGAGTAATTCGTGAGACGAATCTATTGAGTCTAATTAATCCATAATTAGCCTATGTGATGCTACAGTAAACATTCTCTAATTATGTATTAATTAGGCTTAAAAAATTTATCTCATAAATTAGCTTTCATTTATATAATTAGTTTTGTAAGTAGTCTATATTTAATACTCTAAATTAATATATAAATTTAGCTTTGAATTCTGGTGAAGTGGCTCTGCTTTTATGGATGAGTTTTTTCAGACTTTCAGTGATGGGCAGAGGGCACTGATGAGCTGATCACCACCGACATGTCAGTGACCTCGCGGCAGGCGCAAGATTATTCAGCAACGGCATTGAAGAAGCAACAGCACGTGAACGACACTGCGCGCTGCGCCGGTGGTGGTGGCGAGGTTGTTTTCATGTGGCTCCGACTGTCACCGATCAGATCAGGCTTTCTTTTTTAGGTTGAAACCAAACTAGGCTGACAGAATGTAGAATGTTTGAAAGCCCATGGGTTGCCATATTCACTACAAAACCGTTTTGGTTTATTAGAGAAAAAAATAATTTATAGGTAAAAATTTTATATACGTGTTTCTTGGTGATTTAAAAGCCAATACTGAGAAAGGAACTATATTGAAAATATTTTGAAATCAATCTCGAAATTAAGGTTGAGGGCATTCGATGGGGACATGATTAGCTATTTTTGGTTTTATCTTTGGCTGATTAGGGCACCCGATGGGGCATGAGAATGTTAGCAGCTCCGTCATTCGCTGGTTGGCTTATCTTTCACCGGCAAATTTTGAATTTAAAACTTCATTTTAAGTTGATTTTGAATTTTTCTTATCTAGCTTATTTTTGACTTTTTAAATCGCTAACTCTATATGAATAGAGTATAAAAGTTTTACCATAAATAAATTTTGGTCGTAGACGATGATAGGCCACAATATATGTAGTGTCTACTATATTGAAATTCTACTGTTATAAATCCTTTCTATCAATTAAATGTTTGCATTTTATTGCATCCATGGAGACAGCCAGTGATATTTTTACCCTAATTTCACTAATTATTTGCTAGTTCACGAGATTAACATATCATAGATTTAAAAATCACTAAAAAACTCAAAGTAGTCTTGTCTTCACCTGAGAAATTATGTAAGGGTCACTAAGTGCCCAGGGCGTGCAAACTGTTATAGCTTGCTTGAACTACTTTTGGATTTAGTACAATTTGCTACCTATACCTCGAACCTTTCTCCTAGAGAATTTGTCCAATAATCTCATAAAACAATGAAAAACATTTACAATTTGAGCATAATTTATTTGGTTAGATTCCTTACGAATGGAACGACTTATATATGTGTCCGTGTTTACGGGTAATTATTTCTTTATGCATGTGGCATAACGTTTTCTCTGAAATTGTCATGGCGGTATTGTTTTGCCACGCTAAAAAAGATTCAGGTCTTAAAATCAAAGTTTTAAAAATGTTTAATTTTAAAATTAAAAAGTTCAAAAGGTTAAAAAAAACATGGAATGGATGAGTACCAGTGTTGTTTCGCCATGCTAGCAATTTTTTTTTCTACGCGGTCTAATTGGTGTGACAACGTTTGTCTTACCACGTCATCTTGTCTGGCGTGGCATGACAAAATTGTCGTGCCCGTTGTGGGTGACGTGACAGTACTATTTTGCCACACCACGAGGGTTGACGTGCTAAAATGTTTAGATTTTGAAAATAAGTTTTAGAATTGTTTGATTTTAAAATAAAAAAAATCAAAAGTTTCAAAAAATAATAAAAAAATTATCGTTTCATACTATAAGTCGCTTTGATATTTTTCTTAATATTTAAGTTTGACAAAGTTTATAAAAAAACATAACAACATTTGTGACATAAAATAAACATATTATAAAAATATATTAAATGTTAATTTTAATGAATATAATTTGATGTTTATTTTATTAATTGTTTCTATAAATTTAATCAAACTTAAGAAATTTTTACTAGTATAAAGTCAAAATAACTTGCAATATGAAACGGAGGAGTATATTTCAATGCTCATTTTCCTACTTACCTATGTTATGTTTTTATTTTATTTGTACCCATGTTATGTTTTCATTCCCAACATGTAATCAGCCAAACCGTCGACTAATCATCATCACAATAATAATAAGAAAACAATGTAAGAATGCAATTTCATCAAACTGAAAGTTTATTACCAAAACCTTTATTAAACCGAATCTCTCTTTCTCTCTCGTTATCTTTTTCTTTCTTGGAGCGAAATTCATCGCTCCCCAAGAGTTGCGGCGTGTTCCAGTAGCAGCAGTCTCCAACTCCTCTTCTCTTCCCTTCCCCTCATCTCGCGCTCTCGCCTCCGCGCGGAGCTCGATTCCTAAACCCTACCTCGCCGCGCCGCCGCGCGCCGGGGAGATCGCCCTCGCCCTCCGCCATGCCGCCGCGCGAGGACCCCAACGGGGACGCCTCCTCCGCCTCCCCCTCGGACCCCGTCCCGCCTCCGCCGCAGCAGCCGCAGCCGCAGCCGGCCAAGGGCAAGGGGAAGAAGAAGGATGAGAAGAAGGACGACGACCTGGTGAGCTACCCACCCGCCCACCCCCGATTCGCCATCTCCTTCCCTCCCCCCATCTCTCTCTTACGGATTGCTTTGCGTGGTTGCAGTCGGAGGAGGACCAGGCGCTCAAGGAGCAGCTCGAGCTCTACGTGGTGCGGGCGCAGGACACCGATCCCGGCGTCCAGAAGCTCGCCCTCGAGAGCATGAGGTAACGAGGATTGTTCTGATGGTGTGGAACTGTATAATTCTGATTGTGCGTGATGCGTAGTTCAGGGATTTCTGTTTTGTGTCATCTGGTACCTCGTTTGGGTGGATGCATTTATCACACTACCTATTAGTTTATTACAAGTTCCATACATTATTCATAGTATGGTTTGGACGGATGATCATGTCATCTAGTAGACTATTATTAACTGCTAGGTATTTTGGTTGCACTGCTTACTTGTCCTGTGCAAGAGTTTGTTGTTCTGCAAACTTACAGTCCTGAGAATTGAAAATCCACATAAATTCTGCCCGAGTTATTGGTTTGGCTGCTTAATTGCTGGTGTTGCAAGAATGTAGATCTTCGGCACATTGTTGGAGGCTTGTTTATCCTTTTGCCCTTAAATCTTGGGTATAATACTACTTAATCACAATTACTATGAGGTCATGCTTTAACTGTTCAATTTCTCTAATCTCTACCGCGTCATAGTGAGATTGTTTGATCTGCTCAGCTGGAATGTCGCATCTGAGTGGCTACTGCTGCTATTGGTGGCATCACTTTGCATTGTTCAACCAGTTAGTGCATAGACAGTTTTCACATTTCTCTTATTGGTCTCTTGTTAATGGTGATTTATGCTTAACAGGCAGGAGATCCGTTCTGCGACAAGTTCAATGACCTCTGTCCCAAAGCCTCTCAAATTCCTTCGCCCGCACTATGGAACTCTCAAGGCTTACTTTGAGACAATGCCAGAATCTGATCTGAAGGTATCAATCAATCCTTGATCTCTCGGTTGAGTCACGGTTCAAATACTACTTGATGCTTATATGATATTCTTCAATTATTCTGCAGAAGTATATGGCTGATATTTTGTCAGTATTGGCCCTGACAATGTCCGCTGAAGGAGAAAGAGTATGTGAAAAATACCATTCTGATGTCTTTTCCTTGTGTCAATTTCCCAGTGCTTTTTTAATTTGCTTGCATGCTAACTTCTGAGAATGATTTACTTCTATAAATAGTCATACATTTTTTCGTGGGTTTTAAATGATAGACAGATAGAGTTCAACTTTTTCTCACCATTAACTGTACAGTATCAATCCTTCAAGAATTGGCTAATATGCCTTCTTTTATCGTTTCAGGAGAGCCTCAACTACCGAATGATAGGCTCTGAAGGTGACATTGGTTCATGGGGTCATGAATATGTGAGGTGACACCAATTTCCAGGCCTCCTAAATTGTTTAGCTTGCAATTTTATTAATGAGACAGTTGCTGCTTGTGAATCTTAATTGTAAAGATTTATTCCTGAGGTAGTTTATGATGAATTACCAAACAATTACCTTCATATCAGCTTATTTAGAATTTATGGTGTGGTCAAATATTTAACTGTTCTCAGTGTATTAAAAAAATATTGAATTGTACTCAAGAAATTATTGATAAAAAGTTATTCTTTTCAGGTCTTCTGTTGGAATACATATGTTTGTCTTTTGAATTTGAATTGGATTTTCTAACAATGTCAATGTCTCGCTTGCTAGAAACTTGGCTGGTGAAATTGCACAGGAATTCCAGAAGCGCCAGGTTGGACCCTAATCCATATCATCATATGAATTGCATAATGTATTTCTTCACCCCAATGAAAGAAGTATTTGAAATTTTGTTTTAATCCCTAACAAAACTCTAATTCCATTAACAATAGGTCATAAAGTCACAAGATAAGATTACCCTTATTTATATTATCCAAATCACTATATTCTTTAGTTTAGCATCCATTGTCTTGTCTAGCTGCTGTTGATTTCAATAACAAGTGTTTTAAGTGATCTTCCCTGAGACCCTTTTGACTTTTGTATCCCACATCTATACCGTACTGATTGTTATTTGGCAAGAATTGAGATAGCATGATTGCTATATAATTTTTTTTTTGTTCTGTTAGAAGCCACACACATGATTTCTTCTGTCAATTATGTTATCACACGTGCATGGACTAAGACAACACAAAGTTTAGGTGTGTGGACCTCATTTTTATAATCCTAACTTTTTTTTTCCACTTTGCAGGATGATGGCATGCCAACTGATTCCCTGAAGGAACTGGTGGAGCAAATCGTTTCATTCCACATGAAGGTCAATTCTGAGTCTAGTCCATGGGTGTCATTTGTTTTTCTTATTTCATCACAGATGTCTTGTTACACTCTGTGTAATGCATTAAATATTACTACCTCCGTCCCATATTACTTGTCGCTTTGAGTTTTTGTTTGTAAAATTTGATCATTCGTCTTATTCAAAATTTTTTAAAATTATCATTTATTTTATTTGTGACTTTCTTTATTATCAAAAGTACTTTAAGTATTACTTATCCTTTTTCATATTTACACAAATTTTTCAAATAAAACGAATGGGCAAACATTGAAAGAAAAAAGTCAAAGCGACAACTATTGCGGGATGGAGGTAGTAGCCAATAAACAACTAGTATCAATGGATGGACTGATGATATTGATTATTATTTATATTGCAGCATAATGCTGAACCTGAAGCTGTGGATCTTCTAATGGAGGTAAGTGAAACTTCTATTTTTAAACATATGAAAAATTGTTCGTTCTTTGTATTAAGAGTTTTCATTATTTGTTCATTGGTTCACAACTGATGTGTGATATCAAATTGCTTCATAGGTCGAAAAGCTTGATTTGCTAGTTAAGCACGTTGACTCCACGAACTACAAAAGGACCTGCTTGTACCTCACTAGTTCTTCTAAGTATGCCACTGAATTTGGTCTCACTTGATTAAAGCTTAGTATTATCTAGTTTTACTTAATTGAACTTCATTTACTCTTTTGTGTTGGGATGCAAACTTGCAGATATCTTCCTGCTCCTGATGACATGTCGGCACTTAAAATAGCTTTTGAGATTTACATGAAATTTGGAGATTTTGCAAATGCTTTGCGTATTGCACTTCTGCTTTATGACAAGGTGGGTGAATGAATATTGTCATGTCCTATTTGCTGTCCAGTACATTAGGGCACTGACAAATATTTCATTGA
The DNA here is from genome assembly GCF_034140825.1 of Oryza sativa Japonica Group. Lineage (NCBI taxonomy): Eukaryota > Viridiplantae > Streptophyta > Magnoliopsida > Poales > Poaceae > Oryza > Oryza sativa. Next base: position 30,294,725 of record NC_089040.1, on the reverse strand, counting down.
TTTGTAGTCCCTGGAGTTGAAGCCGATTTTTACAGCAACTGATGATTTTCAACTGAAGAAGCAATTCGCGTTTATCATAGCACGCCATGTGAGCCTCATCCCATGCACACAAATATTCAACAGAAGCAAAATTTCTGTTTGTGTTCTTGTCTACAATTCAGTATTATTGGTAGCCTGCATTGTTCACATTTCCTCTTTGCTTATGTGGTCAATGGTTTTTTTTCTCTTTGCTGAAGGGTTTAAGCATCGAGATTGATGATGACATAGCTGCTGATGAAAATGAGAAGGAGGCTTTGCAGGACATAATTTCTAATATTAAATTGAGTGAGGGGTACCTTACACTTGCACGAGATATTGAGGTCATGGAGCCAAAATCTCCAGAAGACATATATAAGGTTAACTTTTTTTTACCCAAATGTTATCTGCTGATTTCATGTTTCTACTTATTTCTTTGTTTATGGACCTGCTATTAATGATTAAAAAATGCATGCTAATTCATTAGGTTCATTTGATTGATGGCCGAGGGGCTACAAGCTCCAGTCTTGATTCCGCAAGACAGAATCTGGCGGCAACATTTGTCAATGCATTCGTGAATGCTGGATTTGGCCAGGTTAGTTATGCGAATTTCATCAAAGGTTTCCAGGGCAAGCAAGGTTCTCAACATTCTTGTTGCAGGATAAACTCATGACCACACCATCAGATTCTTCAAGCAGTGGTTCTTCTGGAAACTGGTTATTCAAGAACAAGGAACATGGGAAAGCTAGTGCAGCCGCTAGCCTGGTAGTGCAACTGCAACAGCTTGGTTTATTTCCATATACATGGCATTTAGGTTATTATGTGATCATGGTGCTGATAAAACAATCATTTTCAGGGAATGATTCTTCTGTGGGATTCTGATTCAGGACTTGCCCAACTTGACAAGTACCTGCACAGCAATGATATTCATGTTGTTGCTGGGGCTTTGCTAGGGATTGGAATTGTTTCTTGTGGTGTGAAGAGTGACTGTGATCCGGTATGTCCATCTTTTACCTCTCTCCACATCTTCTAAAACTTCTAATGCACAAGTCTCTGTACTGATGTTGTGACATCTTCTCCAGGCATTTGCTCTCATTTCTGAGTATTTCAGCAGGGATGAGTCAATTATACGAATTGGAGCAATCCTTGGTCTTGGTATTGCTTATGCTGGCTCCCAGAAAGAGGAGGTCAAATCCTTGGTCTTGGTCTTGCTATCCCACTGGTTAAAAAATATTAACCATGTGTTATTTTGTATTAACATGGTTTCCAAAAATTTCAGGTTAGAGAGAATCTCACAGCTTTTCTGACTGACTCCCAAGTACCTCTGGAGGTCTTGGTCTTCTCTGCCATCTCCTTAGGTTTGGTGTTCGTTGGTTCCTGTAATGAAGAGGTTGCACAGACAATCATATGCGTCTTAATGGAGCGTAGTGAACCAGAGCTTGCAGAGCCAATTATGCGCTTGCTTCCTGTTGCCCTTGGCCTTCTATATCTTGGAAAGCAGGTAATTTGATTGTATACTTATTCATACTCCCAAATTCTACATTTATGTTTTTATTGAGGTCAAGGACCGTATAGTACATATGAACATATTTACTGTGCATGACTGCCTTTCTACTGCTCTGTACATTGTTTCATGATTAATCTCACAACCAGTTTCTTGTTGATAATCTTTTGATGAGTTTGATAATCTTTTTCCATAATGAGTTTGATAATCTTTTGATGCTACTAAGCGATTATAGTTACCAGTTTTATGTATGCTTATCCTTGTTCATTTTGTCTATTATAATTGTTAATCTTAACTGCTCGCGGTCTACAAACTTGTAAGATGGATTCAATTTTCAGTACAAGAAGTTGTAAAATGCTCGAATCAGTGCATTGACTTGTGTAGTGCGTGTGAACCAAGGGTGAGAATAGTTCACATTTTGATTAATCAAATCATTTGAGTGCTGACTAGGATGCCATACCAGCAAGCATGTGAGTGCGCATAAGGCATGTGATCATTGCGAACAGTAACATGCCCTGCCGAAACTTGCCTCTTTCCTGATGGAGGCTACCTTCTCTTTGAATTATTTCATGCGACACGTGGGGCCCACTCATGCAGTGCGGCACCAATAGTGCAACCAGGCCACTGAGTTGTGAGATGAGGGATTTGCGCAGTGAGGAGGGAGATCAATCAGGATAAAGGAAACTGGAATTTGGTATGTATGGTGACTCATTCTGCTCATCATTATCAGGAACATCAGGCACTTCTATCAATCTTCTGCAAATTCCCCTAGCAAGATAATTTCCAAAAGGCATAGGAGAACTATCCCTATCTTTTCTGGATCACAAGATTTATGCATGCATTCAGCAGCATAACGCTCAGATTCGCTAACGTGGACTATTTTGGCCTTGGTTCGCGTGCACCATGCAAGTAGTTGAACTGGCTCAAATGTATTTTTAGTTCATTCATCCCAAGTACAATTTTATTCTTTTGGTAATTGCTTTTTTCTCTGGATTAAGCACTGTCAATTGTCTTGCATATGTAACATGCAACCTCTTCATGAACCTACACCGTCTGTTTTTAGCCAGTTTTATGTTAATATACTATTATACTCATTCTTGACTACTGTTCTCAGGAAAGTGTGGAGGCGACTGCAGAGGTTTCTAAAACCTTTGATGAGAAGATAAGGAATTATTGTGACGTGACATTGATGTCACTGGCATATGCTGGGACAGGGAACGTGCTTAAGGTGATTCCCAATTAACAGAAGAATTGTGCATAGGTTGTAGGATTACATTTTTTTAGCGCCTATTTGTTTTTGATGAATCTTCCCGTTTGATTTGCAGGTTCAGAAACTCCTTGGAATTTGCTCCGAGCATCTTGAGAAAGGTGAAACCCACCAAGGGCCAGCAGTTCTTGGAATCTCCCTAATTGCCATGGCTGAAGAATTAGGGGCGGAAATGGCTGTACGTTCCCTTGAGCGTCTTTTACAGTATGGCGAGCAGAATATTAGAAGGGCGGTTCCTCTAGCTCTGGGTTTGCTTTGCATATCCAATCCAAAGGTAACAGTTCTTTTTGTATACTAGTAGCATTAAATGTGTGCTATCTTCATGCCGTTGCACACAATCATTCAATTGAATTGTTGAGAAAGAACTATTTAATAGCATGCCGTGACAGTTAGTTTTGTACTCTGCTGCATCATCTATTTCAATTCAATACTCTTGAGAATGTGCTTTGTCAGATGACTATTATTTGATCCTGGTTATTCGAGGAAAATTAGTAGATTGTATCATTTGGCTAGATAAATATCTTATCTAGTTTTCTGATGTCTACATTTCTACCACTTGCCTGTCAATTAGGTAAATGTTATGGACACAATGAGTAGACTGAGCCATGATGCAGATGCGGAAGTTTCTATGGTTAGTAACCTCACCAGCAAAACCTACCATATTAATTTCTATGAGCATTGATTTTAATTTGATCAAACTGGTACATGCAGGCTGCAATCATCTCCCTGGGCTTGATAGGGGCTGGTACAAACAATGCCCGTATAGCTGGGATGCTTCGGAACCTCTCAAGTTATTATTACAAAGAAGCAGGACATCTGTTTTGTGTAAGTTCAAATCTAAAATAAACATTTTTATCTTTGTTTTGCCAGTTATTGTGATCTCATGCTGTTGCATTCAAGTTTCATATCAGTTCATTTCATTTGACTTCAGGTGAGGATTGCTCAAGGTCTTGTTCACCTTGGGAAGGGTTTGCTGACCCTTTCACCATATCACTCTGACCGGTTCCTTCTGTCCCCGTGAGTAACTTATAAAGTTGTTGAATCTCCTTCAATCTTATTGGAACCACATTTTCTAAGAGTATAAGTCCATTGTTCTTCACTTTTCAGCATAGCACTTGCTGGTCTTGTGACGGTTCTGCATGCCTGTCTTGACATGAAATCCATCATTCTGGGGAAGTACCATTACATGCTTTATATCCTTACCCTAGCTATGCAGGTATATATCTCGTTCAAAGATCTTGGTAGTGGGCATATAGCTAAACCAGTCACATGGATTCTCAGTTCTCTCTACTGTAACAGCCTAGGATGCTATTGACTGTGGATGAGGATCTCAAGCCCCTCTCTGTTCCGGTACGTGTTGGCCAAGCAGTTGATGTCGTCGGTCAGGCAGGTAGACCCAAGACAATCACTGGATTCCAGACACATTCAACGCCTGTATTACTTGCTGCAGGGGAGCGAGCAGAGCTGGCAACTGAAAAGTAAACTATAACATCTGGAGTACAATATTCTAATTTGTCAGTTGATCTTTGCTTATGCTTATGCTTATGCTCTTTCTATGTGCAGATATCTTCCACTGACACCAGTTCTTGAGGGTTTTGTGATCCTAAGGAAGAACCCAGAATACCATGAAGATTAAGGCCTGGAGTACTATGAAGAGGCTTGGATCAATATCTAATTGTCACACAAAGCGACGAACAAATAGCACGATGAAGACGATGCATACTAGATACGGTGAGGGCTGGGTTAACAGGAGTTCAGGTATAATGGGGCCAATATGACAGGAGAACTTTATAAGAACTAGGAATAGAATCGTTGGGTGTAATGGCATGGCCGAAAATGTTTTTGACTCGTTATACCAGAATGAAAATGACCCGAGAGTTTGTTGCCACGTCCATGTACATATGTACGACTACTCGCTTGTCTGATGTTCCCCTCCTTTTTTTTTTCTTTGGATTGATCGTTTTTTGTTTGGATCCTTTGTTACAGTGTCTAGCAGAAACGATGTACTTCATGTGATGTTTGCACTGAATACAGGATACAGCTGGGGATATCCTGATGGGTATACGCCAGCTACTACATGATGGCACTATGCTATCAAAGCTGCGCAATGCTTGTCCATATATGTTTGGACATCCTCCACGGCGTGTAATACCCAAAATACAAATTTACCTTTGAACTGTACTCGTTTATCTAATGTCATCGTTAACTGGTAATATACAAGCATGTCCTGAGAAATGAACAAATGAATTTCTGTTTTCCAGTCTTGTAAATTGCCAGTGCACTGTGCACAAGTGAGATCTGTGAAGACTGAAGAAGATACAACGTTTTGCTAACAAGAGCAAGCTGAATTAATGGCAGTTCTCAGATTATCACATCAAAGCTACTCTACTTTTAATCAGAAAAAAAAATGTTCAGATCAAGCTGCTGCTTCCATGGAGAGTACCACCTGAATACGTATCACCGAAAGGATTCGCCTGAGAAACACCAGCATACTGAGGCCACCCTGAGAATTGCTGTGGCATCCCTAACACCATTTGCTGCTGCTGCTCCTGCTGGAAATATTGCTGCTGCTGTGCCATCATCGACATCTGCACGTTGGTCGGTGGCGCGACACTTGTCGACATGGCGAACGGATCCCGAGGATGATCCATCTGGGCTCCTTGCTGCCTCCTTGATGCATCATCGTATAAGCTATCAAGCAGCAGCTTGTCGAACCCTCCAGCCTACAAGAGTCATTGAGTGCAAAAATTGGAAATGACTCTCAGTCACAGTATGATCAAAAGAATGGCATTGAGCAATAGAGAGTTCTTGAAATAAGCAATAGAGAGTTGTTGACTTACCAGCTTGCTCTCTGTCAGTAGTTGGTTGCTGCTGCTGTTGGTGGGTTCAGTGACCAACGCTAGCTCCCAACCTGACGATCCAAGCATGCCACCGAAGCCACTGCCTGCACCAGCAGATGTGTTGCTACCTGTTATAATCCAAAAGGATGTGATTATGCATGGATTTGGGAGAATTACTAGTGATTCTTGAATTATCTAATCGGGAGATAGTATAGGCAGATGCATGCTAATCACCTGGTGATACAATGGCCAGAGCCAGTGCATTGTTCTCTTCAAGCTGGGCGGCAGCAGGGTTCACTTCATTTAAACCCTGCAGTCCACCATAAATTGGATCAACTGCTACCATTTATTGCAGTAAATAGCTGATATGAATACAGTGTCATATTGCCAGGAGTTACCAATAAATCAGCGGTTGTGGTAGGTTCAGGTTCATCATCAACCTCAGCTGCAGGATGATGGGGTTCTTCTGGAGGTTCAGGTAAAATCTCCTCCTTAACAGGTTCTTCTAACACCTCAGGTAACGGTTGAGGAGGTTCTTCTTCCTTGTTTGGAATGAATTCAAGTTGTCGATATTCCTGTACAGTTTCATCAAGCCACTCAATCTTCTGTTCGATTTGTTTCGGGATTAAATACATTAGCTTAATGACTCACTACGGTCTTATTTGCAACAGGAGCAGTTCTAGGGGCTTCTCTGATGTACTCTTCCATTGTTCCAAGAAATGATGACGGCGGCTGAAGAAAGTACAGAGAAGTCCATTTGGCATTAGAATTCTCAGTGAAAACAAAACAATGATAGGCTAAGATAAAGGTAATTGCCTCTCTTAGGACTGGAAATTGGAAATTCCTGGCGAGTTCCAAACCCCTGCAGAGATCGTAGAAGTCGGACAGGCTTTTTGCCTGATATTCTAAAGCTCATTAGCTCTCCATATACATTTCTAGAGAATCAAAATGCATGCAACTCTACAGAATAATGAAAGCACACTGTGATTACGCGTACCAGATGTCCTGTTCTTCTGTAGATGTCGAAAGCTTTGATAGCATCAATTTTTGTCATGTCGAAGAACTACAACAGTTCAGAAATTTAATTTGATCAGGATCATATCCATTAGATCCATCGATGATTCAAATGCAGAGAAAGCTGGTAAATAATAAAAGGTACCATTTCGACAAGATTAATGATTCCATCATTGACTGCACAATAAATCTTGAAACTTTCCTTCAGCACCTGAGTAACATTTTCATTCATCATGAGCAAGAGCAATTCGGATAAATTGTTCTAACTAGTAGTATCTGAAGTTCAGATATCAGAATTAAGGTCAGCCACAATACCAGAGCTAATGCATACTGTATAAGATAGTTTCCAAATGCGGCTCCTTCAGGCTTCACACACAGTTACAGCATTGGTAAAAATGAGTCAGAAACTAATCTAGATCAAGCAGATAACATACCACAAAGTTAGGTGTGTACATTACCTGGCAGCCGACTAGCCGATAGAGCAGCTGCTGCAGTGCAGGAAGTTGCTCCAAGAGCTCATCCTTACCTAAGCTTCTAGTTCTACTCTGACCCTGAACATCATATTTCAATTGGTACATATTTCTCACCAAATGGAACAAACAAAACATCACAAGCAACAAGATCACTCATGCCGAACTATCACCACCGAATCATTCCCTGAAATTTAGAAGCCATAATCACAATTTCACAAACCTTTGGAGCTCCCTCTGCTGTCCTCAGACGCTCTGCTTCAATGTCGTATCTCAGAACTCTGAAGCACTCGAGCCTCTCCTCCAAGAACAGCGCGTACGTGCGCACCCACGCCGAGCAATCCCACGCTGAGCAAAGCAATTGGAGATTTCAAATTTGCAATCACAAAGAAATGAGAACGATCGGTGACAAAATTTTTTGAACCGATTGAGTTCATGTTAATCCAGTTCAGTTTATGCAGGAATTCAGATTGGATTGGGAGCTGACCCAGCGGGGTGGAGTCGTCCTTGAAGCTGGACATCTGCAGGCAATGGCCGCCGCGGCCGCGCCGGTAGCTGAGAAGCTCCTCCCGGAACGCGGCGTCGCCTTCCCGCAGCGCGCGGTGTATCACCACCAGCGTCTTGAGCGCCACCTGCATCACCATCCATCCACCCCCGTCGTCAGCAGATCACGCGGCGGCGAGCGATGAGGAAAACATTGGCGATGGCGGCGTACCACCCAGTTGTGCGTCTTGGAGAGACGGCGGGCGAGGGCGTGGACGCAGTAGGACACGTCGGCGAGCGGGCGGGCGCCGGACGCGGCGGCGATGATCTCTGCGGCGACGGCGACGGCAATCGAGTTAGCACGCGAGGTCGCGAGCGATGGATTGGGCGGCGGAGGCGAGGAGGAAGAAGAGGAGGAGAAGGAGGCGTACTGGAGAGGTGGCGCTCCTTGGGCGGGCGCTCGACGTGGTTGGTGGCCTTGACGACGGCGACGTCGAGGTCCTTGGAGTGCGCCCGGGCGAGGCCCACGGTGGTGGAGTCCTTGATCGCGCCGCACGCCTTGCGCCAGCTCTTCTGCACCGACGTCGTGCCCATCGTCTCCTCCTCCGCCGCCGCCGGCGATCCGCCGGTGCGAGTGCGTGCTGGTCGTCGTCGTCGTCGCCGCCGCGGCGAGGTCGAGTCGTGGCTCGCGAGTGGCTCCATTTTTTAAATTTTCGCCTCCATATATATATTTCTCATCCTCCCAAAATCACACTAAACTCCCTCACCTTTTCATTATTCCCAAACTTAGAACCATAAGCCATCCAAAATTGCAAGTGTTCTATCAGTCCAAAAATAATCGACGTTTAAGTAAAGATTGAAACTTTTGAAGATTTTGCCGTTGATGTTATACTAAAATAAATTTGTAAAATCTAGCAAATTTTACATTTTTCAAAGAAATTCCACACGTTTTTTTGTTTTTTTTAAAAGTAAACATATGAGTCATTATTATCAACATTTAAAAATTTGATCAAATCTTGTCCTAAAGTCAAATATTCATGAGCAGAGATAAAAAGGCTACGAAAAGTTGTGAAACTCACAGGGGTGTATTTGCGTATGAGAAACATTCTGGGATGATGGCACGACACAATCCGATAATGCGACGTGCGCAATTGATTCATAAACACTATTGGAATAATGGCGTGCCAGGCCGGCCGCCCATTGTAATTTGGAATTGGAATCAGTTGAAAAGATGCAATCTTAGACGATTTCTTCAGCTCACAAATCTGATCTGGTTGCAGTACAACCCTTGCTTACATCTGGTGTTCAGTGCTCATGCCAGCCATGCTCAACCAAGTGCTGCCATTAGCAAACAGCCATCTCGCCCTCAAATCTCAAATTTCAAGATGGGGCAATCACCAGTAGGATCAATACTAGCATGAATTGAGAAACAGTACATGGTAAATTTCAGATATTTGAACTCAGGTGAGACATGTGCAATCTTGCAAATACATGCCAATATATATATATATGAATCTGCTATGAAATGCATTTCAGTATGGGTTTCTTTCTTTTATCAGTTTATTATTATTACACAGTGCAATCACCACAATAGGGGAATCAATCAATCAATAAAATCATGTGCACTGTTGTTTTGTGGAGAAGGCATGTCAGCTGTAATCTAGTCTAACTCTACATTGTAGTACACCATGAATTTTGCTCCAATGTGCTTTTCACCACCTTGGCATAGGCACCTTTCTTTCAGCAAAATGTCCTTTTGTTGCTTTTAGAATTCCCAATTATAGAATAGGTGTGCTGCGACTTCCTTGTAGTTTAGCCATTAATATGTGCACCAACAGCGGAGATCGAATTTTTCAGATCCAAACTGATGGTCATTGTATACCAAACCTTGTAATGCTGGTTGTGTTTTCATAAGAAGACTCGTTTTCACCCTCCATTCTAACTTACGGTTGTCTGCATTGAATCCGAACGATCTGGGTTGTATATTTGTTGACTGCACTCTTCAACCACCTTTGTTGGAGCTTTTGCTTTAAGCAGCATCTCATTGTACTCTGCTTCTGGATCTGACAATGCTACAATAGCCCCGCCTGCCCCAATCGAAGCTTCTCCATTGTGCAGGACAACTGTTCTGATCACGATATTCAAGTCAAAAGTCTTGTTATATGAAAAGAATCCAACTGATCCTGAGTATATTCCTCTCGGACTAGTTTCAAGTGAATCAAGAATCTCCATGGATCTAACTTTCGGGGCCCCGGTCATTGAACCTCCTGGAAAGGCAGCCTTTACACAATCGACAGGGCTTAGGTCCGACATTTTGGTTCCACGAATGGTACTTACCATGGTATGTACAGTTTTATATGATTCCACATCCATGAGGCGAGGAACATGCACACTCCCAGGTTCACAAACCTTACCAAGATCGTTTCTTAGGAGGTCAACAATCATCAAGTTCTCAGCTTGATCTTTTTCACTGTTGAAACACATAAGAAAATATCAGTATTGTGAGGACTGGTAAAACCAAAATCATAATGTTTGAACAGTGAAAAAAGTATCTATCAGATACTTGCCTGTATTTCAACTGCAAACGTAGGCATTCATCTTCCTCTGGTGTTCTGCCACGTGCTATAGTACCTTTGATTGGCTTTGCTTCCAGAATTGCATTTCGGTCTAGTCGCAGAAACCTTTCAGGAGAAGAGCAACATATACTCAGGTTTTCTGAGGAGAAGTTAAGCCAAGCTGCATAAGGGGCTGGATTTTGTTTTCGCAATTTCAGGTAGAGTTTCAAAGCATCCATATAATCCGTTCTTCTCTTCATCTGAGTAGTTAAGCACAATTCATAGCTTTCTCCGTCTCTTATGTAATCCAGGCAACTCTGCACATCTCTGATATATTCATCTTTTGATTTCTCGATGACAAATCTTTGCTTATTCACACTGGATGATATGGTAAATGAGTTCCCATTGATCGACGAGTTTCCATTGATCGATAATCTTGGGGCCATGGCATCCATCCTGAGAAGCTTCTTCTCAGTATTTGCTAACCATAAACTATGTATTGAGTTTTGGTAATCTCCATCTCCATTACCAGAAGAATATTCATCATGTAATGATAAAATGTACACATCCCCATTGTTGTGATCAACCACAACTAGGTTATCAGCAAAGAAGAAGCATGCATCAGGGGTACTTGATTTTGCACTATTAGATGATGCATCGCATTCAACTTTAAGACCATATCTGGTACAAGTGGAAATGTAATGAACCATGTAAGAAAAAAGTGAAGCAACCATGTAAGTCAAACACGTGAAAGAGCACAGATTGAGAAAAAAAGTTGAATACTCCTTCATCCACAAAAAATAAAGCATATGTGTACTTACAAAAATCAAGCTAATTATGTTTTGAACAACAATAATCAGATTACACATAAACTTAGTGTACAAAACCTATAACAATAGATTCGTGTATTGCACCGTTTTGTAGCTATTAACAATAAATTTTGTGATAACTCAATGGTCAAATTTAATTCTGAAGACTATGCCAAATCAAAACAAGCCCTATAAAAGTGGACGGAAGGAGTAACAAACTACGCATATCCAGGAAAAAACAGTGGACATGTTAATTTTAAAAAATAAGCTAGCTGTGGATAAAACAAGACAGTACAACATATAATAACCAATTAACTATGCATATATATCCAATACAAGTTACAAAAGAGCATATGAATTGCAAAAACAAATCTGCATACCCTATGTATCCAACAAATCCACCATGGAAGTCAAATGGAAGTCCTTCATAATCCTTTTCAATGTATTGAATGGATTGCATCTCCTGTGGTGTAAATTAGTTGGAATTATAAAGCTTTAAACAACACAAACACATATAGCTAGATAGAGTCTGCTTAGCTGATAAGCTCAAGGATAGGATAATGTGCAGAATACAATTATACTGAGATGCCCAGAACAAAACAACATGTTTTCCCCCAACATTTCCGATAATAGTCAAACACATCATTGTGCTGGCATATGTGAATGGACCGAGATGACTCATACGTGCTGGTGAGAAATTTGCACTCGGACTTCCATAACCCACTTTCTTATAGCACAGCAGTTGGTCTCCTACTTCTAAGTAGCATAAAAGTTCTTATTTATGAACTAGCAAAATCAATCTGACTACATAATTGAATATAGCTCTTATAAAAAAAAAGTGGTCTCCTATCTACAAATGACATAAAACAAACTTCATATTTATGCACTAGCAAAATGAAAGTATGAAACTGACTACATAATTGAATATAGTACCAGAATACAAGGTTAGATTAAAATGTGAAGTTCTATATCTAGGTCCTAGGATACATAGATTTCAACCTATACCTTGTCAAGGAAATCCAAGAAACCATCCTTGAGAAAGTTTCTGACAGTACAACCATAAGCATCTCGAATAGTAAGGTTTCCTCCACAATTGGCTCTAGAACGAAATAGGAGGAATCAGAAATAACATGAAGGTTTATATAAATACATAGAGAATGTTTTTCTTCTGTTTCAGGAAAGTGCCTTCCTACCGTTGACTGGCAAGGTGAAATGTCATTTGCTTCCAAAGGGGCCCGCCCTTGCCGCCCATGAATGAAAATCGTGCCCTATTCTGCAAGTAGCACCACATCACAACTTTGAAGAAAAAACCTCTCAACTCATAAAAGTGGATGCATTGCCTTCATGAGGGGGAGAAAATGACAGGATAACAGTGATAAGTTTTGACACATCTACTACTCTCTGTCAAATAGGCACTGGTTTGAACCAACTCAATTCATGTACATAAAAAACTATCATTATCAATAACTTTATCTCATTTAATTTCTGCAGACTATATCTGCCAGAATGTCAGAATGAAGAAATTAAGTATATTGAATCAGGGGAATACTTTTTTTGTTTCTTCATGCAGTGAAGTTCCACATGTCCATGATCATCTAGTCATTTTTGTTAATAGACTCAAAACCCTTCAATCTTCGTTTAACATCAGATAAAATCTATACAGGACAGAACTAAACGATATTAAGAGCTAGCTGAATTAGCACCTGGTCAACTGATGAGCTATCCAGCCAAAATGTATCTTCAGCGCTATGATGGCCAAAAAGCACTGAAAAAATGTTTTCAGAGCCACCTATGCGATTGAGGAAGTTATCAATCTTTTTCCATTGCAACCGTAAGCATTTGTCCCCACTGCTTCGCTTTGGAAGAGCACAAGGCCCAACAGAATCCCAAAGTTTCAACCTTGCAGAATGTAACAAGTCATTTGCAACAAAGTTCTTGAGATCTGGAGAACTGATCTGCAGTACAATAAGAAAGTCAATAAGGTGGAGTCTAAAGGAGATGCGTGGAAAATACTTGTTCACATATAGTACTTGTAGTCTTCAAAAAATTTAGTACTTGGGATCTTTCCAGTTTACCAATACTGTGAACCTTTCTTTCCTGAAGCAATGGTGTCTGTAATCCAAAGTCAGTTGTTATCTTCTTGAAGTTTTGAAATATCTGTCTTCCATAATGAGTAGCAACACTCTCGGGGTGAAACTGAATTTGACGGTAATCAAATATAAGAATAGTGAAAAAAAGAAATAAAAAACATTGCAGAGATATAGACAGTATACCTGCACTCCATAGTGAGGCCTGGTAGAGTGCCTAACGCCCATGAGAACCCTGTAGCCATCTAACTCACTTGCATCGTTTATGCTGGGCATTTTTCCATCAGTGGTACTGCACTCTGACTGGTTTGTTACGAATAAGTTATCCAATGATCCCCACAAGGTACTGCTAGTTATATCAGGCTTATCGCTTTCAAGGAATGAGAGCATTTTTGGAGAAGCAGTCCATGCTATTGATATAAGATCCTCAGATAGAGAGTCTGGTTCTATTACAAGTGAGTGATAGCGCACTACCTGAAAAATAACAACTGTAAGTAGAGTGTTCTTTGCGGTGCATATAGAGGCTGAAACCCCAATAATATGGCTAGCAACATGAGTGGTACACTAACCTTGAATCCAGAGTTTATACCTGATGGGATGTGATTAAAGAGGTAGCATCCATTGTGTTCAAGTTCACTGACATAAAAAAAAGGGGTATCAAAATCAAGACATGTGTTAACTACTTAACTGAAAGAACACCTAGAACTTAGAAGATTATGCATGACACACACTAATCCATAGCAATTGCACAAGATAAAAAATAAATGCTGTACAGGTCAGAAAGCTGAAAGTATTAAGCATGTAATAGAGTTCAAGGCCTTACCTAAGCCGGCCATGTATAGCTTCAGGAGCATGGACGATTTTAGCACCATGGACAAATCCCAGGGCCTGCAGTGGTAAAACAAAACGGCCATTTCAGTTCAACCTACCACCAAATTGTCCATGAATTTTCCATTTTACAGGACTGATCATGAGTTCACAAGGATTAACACAAAAAAGGAATCGACCTGGTGGCCAAGGCAGACACCCAGGATGGGTATATCTCCACACTCGCAAAGTATCCGCAGGCCTATACCTGCATAGATACAAACGTAGAAATGGTGAACAAGCACAAGCAGCAATTTCTAATTCTGATTCCACACGATTGAACTGAAGTGGAGATGCTCACCTATGTCGCTAGGGCAGGCCGGAGATCCCGGGCCAGGCGAGATGACGATGTTGTCGAAGGCCCTCTCCTTGTACACCCACCTGTACACGTCCCTCCACGTCCACTCGTCGTTGCGCACCACCACCGGCGGCACTGGGAAAAAAAACACCGGCCATGGAAACGTTGAGCAAAAGCAGTGACAATCACAAGCCATGGTTTCACGAGAGGGAAGGCGAGGCGGAGGCTCACCGCCGTTGACGACGGAGAGCTCCTGGAAGATGTTGTAGGTGTAGCTGTCGTAGTTGTCGATCAGGAGCGTCCTCACCGGCGGCGGCGGGACCGCCCCGCCCCCGCCCCCGCCCCCGCCCGCGCCCCGCGGCGCCGCAACCCGACGGCGGTGGGAAGAATGGAGCCACGGCGCGGGGGCGCGGGGCGGCGGCGGGGTGGGGAGGCGGAGGGCGGCCATCGTTCTCCACACCGGCGTGGCGCGCGCGCGGCCGTGCGGTGGATCAGGGCGGGGAGGGGAGAAAAGGCGGCGGGTATTTTTTGGGGCGGTGGTTGGTTTGGTGGGGGGGAATGGTTATAAAAGGGTGAGAATCTGGGTTTGCGCTTTTTTGGCGACCGCACCTCCTATCGTCTTGGCGGCTGTGCCATCACTGCCGTCGCCGTCTCCCTCTCCAGAGAGAACGACAGCGTTGCCACTGACATATGGGCTATGAAGGTGGGACTCACCTATAAGAGCAAGGGCAATAGTATAGCCAATTAATAGTTCTAATTCATTTATAGTCAATCTAATAGCTCATTCATATAATAGTTACATACTGCACTATTAATACCCGGTCCCACTTATCATACACACAGTGCGTCTTGGAATCCGTGCTACAGCTGGCTACAAATCTACAATAGCAGACTATAAGCCAGTTGCAAATATATTTTAAGAAGATAAATAAGAAGAGAGAAGAGCAGCGTGCTACAGATTTGTAGCTAGCTGTAGCACAGACTACAAGACGCAGTGTATATATGACAGGTGGGACCAGATATTAATAGTGTATTACTGTGTAATTATTGTATGGACGAGCTATTAGATTGGCTATAAATGAATTGAAGCTAGTAGTTGGCTATACCATTAAACTTGCTCTAAGGAATCCACACTAACTTTACGTTAGAGGAGCTCGCTCCCCAAAGATGCTACTTCCTCCTCCCTCAAGTTCATTTAGAATTGTTTTATTTTCTACTCCATCCGTTTCAAAATATAATTCTTTTTAGACCTGACACGGTCTACTAGATGCTACTTTGACCAATAATATGTCAATATCTATAAAAGTAAGATGTTTTAAATGAAAAAAAGTTATATATATTATAATAATTTGTTTAATGATAAACATAGTAACATTAATTTTATATGATTGATCTTTTTATTTTTTTATTAATGGTCAAAGTTAAAAATATTTGACTTGCTACTGTACTAAAAATTGCTTATATTTTAGGACGTAGGGAGTACCATTTATTTTAAAACAAGTTTATTTTTATTGTAATTACTGTATTGGAGTTTATAAAAATATAGAATAATTATATTGGGAGTATATAAAATATAAAAATAGTTGTATTGGGATATGATATAACTGAGGTATTCTAATTCATTTTGTGTTTATTGGCATGTGTGATATTGTGAGATGGCTGACAAATGAATTTATTTCAGGATGGGGTTAGTAACTTCTATATGTATGAAATACAGTTTGAAATGTGTGCTAATGAAAATCAAGGTAAAATCTATATCTTAATTAGAACAAAAGGGGATCTTAGGTCATCATTTTTTTTTCAGTATGAATTTTTAATTCATTTTCCATTCAATCAAACTATTTTTTGTACTCGATCTGGTTGTAAATATTTGAGTATTTGACATTCAGAACTGTATTTTGTAGAACTCTAACTATCTAAGTTTATTACTATGATACTATAATTGTACTTCTCAAAACAAATCTAATAAGCATCAAATATTTATGAGACCATAGAAATGGCCAAAGCACAGGATTTCAATCTCCACCAACCCAAATACCCAATCTTCACCAACCCTACAGCATTTTGGTCCCTTCCAAGCTGAAAGCCTGCAACTTGGACAAGCCATTTCGATTGGAGTAAGACATAAGGAAATCTTGATTAGGGGAATCTCTGAACGTAGACAGGAAACCTTCCAGATTCAGGCGCAGTGGATAAACTTTACTCCATTTGACAATTTTAGAGCATCAGAGGTGTTTTAGCAGCTTCTATTCTCTGACGGCTTTGCAGGCGTCATATGGACATGATGGCTAACAAATTTCATCTCATAATCATTTCTCCCTGTTTGGTTTTTTTCTCTTCTTTTGCCTTTCAGAGGATTAAGATGAAAGAACAGAACAGAAAATACTACTACTCCATTAACTGGGGGTGATAACCTCATCATTTTTATAGCTGGAGAACTGGACAAAGATTATCTGATCCCCATAGCAACATGCCACTCTACAGGCATCTCTACCCTTTACATGATTAAAGTGCAGAAATGAAAAAGAGAGAAGCACATTTGCTTCTCTTTAGGAGGGGGAGAGTGAGGCCCCAAAAATGTCCATGGGAGGACTTTTATCATTTTCTACCTCTCTTTCTCTGAGGCTTGTTGAAGAAGAGAAGCCTGGCTAACATACTTCCCCTGCAAAGAACCAAAAACATAGACAAATACATAAGAAACTTTAGAGAGATGGGGAATAAAACTTGTGGAAATTGATTTGGAACAGTTATCAATTTTGCCTTTGCATAAGTTGTTTGCATAGGAATGAGTTCTTAGAACTTGCCTTGACCCGAGGCCGACATTCAGCATTCACCTTCCGCGATTGATACCGGGTCTTATTGGAGAGGAGGGGAGTGCACTGCTTCTGCTTGTGCCGCAATTTCAGCATGCTTCCTTCCCGGATAACACCGCTTGTATTATTATCTAAAAATAGATCAATGTCTGCAAGTTTAGCCTGCGATGAAGAATGTTAAAGTTTGTCAGTAACAGCAGATTTTTTTTTTTTTTTTTTGTAAAGGGTGAAACAGCAGTTTTCTTTAACGTGACAGTGCATGTTCATCAAAATTGGTACTTCCTCCGTTTCATATTATAAGACTTTCTAGCATTGCGCACATTCATATATATGTTAATGAATCTAGACGTATATGCATGCTTAGATTCATTAAACATCTATATGAATATGGGCAATACTAGAAAGTCTTATAACCTGAAACGGAGGTAATAGTAATTAGCAGTCAGACCAAAAGTTGATTTCACATAATCACTCCCCCATGATAGAATAAAAAAAACTTGATTTTCTGTTCTGGCATCTCCTTGTTCTAAATATTTTCAGAGTGGTTAGTACTAATTGTAATAACCCATTAGTTGAAGAAGGATTTACTTCAGACATAGACAAACAAAGGAGCCATATAACACTTATCGTGCTGAAGTTTTCTGTTCTTCTTATAGTTCTTCTTATAGGCTTTGAAAATTCCCTCTATAAATGAGACCATTATCAAGTTTCATGTTGTGCTTTTCATATACCATCTTGAGAATTTCCACATCATTACAATTATCAAGGATAAGTTTATATTTTCACATAAAAATAGGATGATTGGAATTGTGGATAATATGTTTTCCTTTTACATTTATATAGCAGAAATTTGAACGAACAAAATCTACGTATGGTCCCCTTCTCCTAAAGAAGTGTATTGACACAAAATTATGGTACACATGAGGATAACATAATAGAACTGCTGGCTTGATTCAAAAGAAAATAATAGTCCCAGAAGAAGAGAGTAATACTAACCAAATCATAAATGGTTTTTCAAGCACTTGTACAACATATGCCACACAAAAGCCTAAAGTTTTTATATGCCAAGCAGTATGAAACATAATTCTGAACTAAGGTATAATACAAGTATACAACACTTCAAAATTTCTTCTTATCATCTTAAAAGAGATTTAAGTCAAATGAGCTAGAAATACTTACATGCAAATCAGAGGAGGATCTTGGTGATTCAAGTGCATCGCAGCCAGCGAAAACAGAACCACTGTTACACCAAGCCTTCAGCACCTCTTCAGTGTTCAGATTCAGGCCCAATCCTATCTTTGGGTCCTTCAGCGCCGAAATTCCAGCATCACCATGATCAAAGCCCAGAGTTCCCTCATCACCAAACTTACATTCACCAACAGCAATGGCATTATCCCTTTCTATTTCCTTCAGTGACTTCTTCTTACTCTTCTTCTTCTTCTTATCTGAAGCCTGCAATGGCATCGGCACTGGCACCGGCATAGCCACCGATGGCGCAGGAGGCGCCGCGATTTCCTTCACTGGTATGGCAGGGCACATCCACCAATCACTCTCATCGTCATGCCGCTTCAGTGCTTGGCCGGCGTTGAGCCGGCCTTGCCGGAACCCGAGACCGAGCACCATGAGGCTTCTAATGTATGGATGTATGGCGGCGCTGGACAGGACGGCGTCGGCGCGGGACGCGGCTGCGGAGTTCTTCTCCATGCTGAGTTTGCCCATGATTCTATCGATGCCCTCGGCCACGCCGTCATCGACGGCGAGGAAAGAGTCGGCGTCGAATCCGTCTTCGTCTTCGAAATCAAGCTCCCCGAGGTAGTCGTCGTCGGTGACGTCGGCGTCGGCGTCGGGCGTTCCGGGCGACGGCGCCGCGTCGCGGAACTCCCTGAACACGCTGCTTACGGGCGCCGGCGACGAACAGCTCTTGATGGGGGCGGGGCACCGCGGCGTCGGCGGCGGCGGCGTGTCGCGGAGGAGGTGCGCGGCGCTGCCGTTCCCGAGGACGGGGAACGGCGGGAGGAGATCGGAGGAGGAGGGGTCGTCGGCGAGCGCGGTGGCGAGGCCGAGCAGCCGCGGCGGCGCCGTCCCGGCGCCCTTGATGACGGGGAACACGGAGGGGTACATGGACGCGAGCAGCGCCGCCGCCTCGTTGTACGTCTGGTTGGGCCGCTTCCGCGGCGTGCGCGCCCGCTTCAGCGACAGCGACGCCACCGACGACGACGACGAGTTCGACGCCTCCGACAGCGTCGACGACGCCGACGAGTGCGCCGCCGCCGACGAGCCACCGGGCGGCGCCGCCGCCTTTACCATCTCCAGGTCCAGCCGGAGGCCGGTGGGGATGCACGACGACGCCATCGGCGCGCCACCAAGATCGCAACCTTTTCCCCCCTCCAAACAAACAACAAGAAAAGAAAAAAGAAAATCGCTACTTGGGCGGATCAAATCAGAAAACACACCACTCCAACATCACGAGAAAAAGCAAGAAAAAGCACAAGAAATCAAAGAGATTCTAAACCCCCAAAACCCCCCACAAATATCCCACAAAACCAGCGGAAGAGATGAAAGGAAAGGTAAAAAAAAGAAAAACAAAAGAAAAGAAATGCCAAAGCGCGCGTGGAAACCGAGGAATTTCTTGTAGAGAAAGACACTGGCCGCTCTGTCTCCCCCTGCTTCTACCTAGAAGCCGGAGAAAAAAAGAAGAGTATATAAATATAAATTAAAAACGAAATCTTGGGAAAAAGCGATTAATTAAGGAGCCCTGCAAGCAACAGTGCGCTCATCAAAGAAGCATCAACAACAACACCAACACCAACCAGTTCACCACTACCAACCTCGAGGAATGGGCAAACTCAAAAAGTATAATTAACAACAAAGCCCACGCTTCGCCATTTGCTTTTGTTGGAGGATTCAGTTTCGTCAGGCTTTCTGCCCAAGAACAAACACGAGGAGCACAAAAAGGAAACTCCACTGGCAAAGCTGTAATCCTTTTTTTTTTTGTATTCTTGGAAGAAATCAAGAGCAGCTCACGGACACCACCAGGCATACAGGTCGATAATCGATCGATCGGCCGGCGGAGAAAGCAGGGCAAAAAAACTGGTTACAAATTTACAACTGGGATCCTCAACCGAAAAAACTCTGGAGACAGCAGGGCCGATAAAAATCTCCTAACCATTGGATCCTAAATTTTCAAGATTCAGCAACCACACAATAAACCGTATGACAACAGAATTACACAAAAACTGGAGAGGTTTAAGGAGTGGAGTAGAATCGAGAGGGTTTAGAGTCCATCAGAGAAAGAAGAGGCAGCCAATGTCTCTGAAGACATTAACACCATTAGTGCCATAGGAAGGGACAAACTTCTCTTTCAGTTGTCACTATCACACACCTTACCTCCCTGTGGACCCCACCTCCTCTCACGACATTTCTCCTCTTCTTCTTCCCTCTACCATTCTAGACTGACTGTGTTTAGTTCAACGCAAAATTTAAAATTTGATTAAATTTAGAGTCGATGTAACTAAAAAGTTGTGTGTATGAAATGTTTGATGTGATAGAAAGTTAAAAGTTTAGAAAAAATTTAGAACTAAACACACCCACAGCCCTATTCTACCCTCACACCTCATGCGTAGTGTAGTTAGCATCACCCCTACATACATGTGTTCTTCTGGTCCAAAGCTATGAGATACACGTGTGAGACTTTGCACACTGCGTCTGCGAGTCTGGCTGGCTCTCACGGTCACACGTAGTACGTGTGACTGACCTAGTACACCATCCCACGGCCAATGCGGCTCTCACTTGCTTTGCCCGTACTGCTGCTAACAGGGGAGGATGGAAAGGCACGTACTCCCTCCTTCCGTCCCATAAAAAACTAACCTTATATTAAATATGACATATTCTAGTACTATAAATTTAACATATATATGTCTAGATTTATCGTACTATAGTACGTCACATCTAATTATAAATTCGTTTTTATGAGACGAATGAAGTAGTAGTTAGCTCAAGCAATCGGCTCTATCCAAACGCATAGTTGTAAACGAAAAATAATATATAAATAAAATTTTTATATATATATTTTTATAACAATCTAAAAGGTAAAAGCTGAAAAATAAATTATGATAAAAAAAACTTCAAAATTTAAAATTTAGCTTATAAGTATAAATATAAGCGGAAAGATAGAATGAATGTCTCATCGCAGAGTGGAAAGGTGAAGATTACCTTCGTTCAATAATATGGACATATTTAAAAGATTTTAGTTTAGATTAAAATTAAGTAGAAAAGATTGTAGTTCTTCTATAACTTCTTAAATAAGTAGGAAAATGTGGTCGATCGAGGATAATGGAGAGAGAAATCAAACGAGGGGTGGTCAATAGTACAGTACTCCAGTACTCCATAATTTTTTATATTTTAATATAAATTTTAAATGATAGACTATTTGTATTCTGAAAAACAGAGTTGTAAACTGTGGTTTGCAGAATTGCATTGTAGCATGACTAGGACGCTCCATTTAGATTAGATTAGTAGCACTACTCCTACTGACACTGATAGGTTTACTGATTAATCATGTTATGGTAGTTGGCTAGTTGCCTGGGGTCTTCT
Organism: Oryza sativa Japonica Group; assembly: GCF_034140825.1. NCBI lineage: Eukaryota > Viridiplantae > Streptophyta > Magnoliopsida > Poales > Poaceae > Oryza > Oryza sativa. The sequence goes on along the minus strand of NC_089040.1, from coordinate 30,273,110 downwards.
TCTCCTCCCCTGATGGGCTCATGGTGTCACCATTCAATTAACCACAAGTACTGGGCAAATGATCATGGAAACAATCATGAACACAACACAACAACACAACAGAACAGAAGGTACTCGTTTCTTCCATTGAATATTCTTTCCACCAGCCAGCGGCTGAGATAGCACGCCGGCTGCTGCCGAGATTAACAAATTCAGGCAGGAGGAACCAACGAATCTGAATGATCCATCAGTCCACATACTTTGGAGGTGACGTTTTTTGTCACAATCGCGTAGCCACCATGGCGCTCAATATTTTTCAGATACCATCAATCCTGAGAATATTTTTTCTGCCATAATTAGGCCTTTGGTCTTCTGCAACCCATGTCCTAATGACTTCCTTGCCAAATCATCATAACAGTATACCACAGGGTTAGCAGCACATAGAAAGCAGTTAGTCCCAAATATCACCCCCACAGCAACCTCCTAAACCTTATAAACAAGTCAAGCGGTCAAGCCTTTTGTGAAAACATGATGTACAGATTCACAGTTAGTACAGTTTCTAGTGGAAGTCAAATTGCACAACTTTTTTTCTGAATACCACCAAATTGTACAGCATTCATAATTGTTATTCCAATGGTACTCCATTGACCCAGGTATCTGTACATTTGACACCCATTAAACCTTTTCCAGAAGTATGAATATCATTGATTTCAGCTTAGGTCAGTTTGTATTAGCAGGTAGTATTTCCTTTTCTTGATAGGTCAGCTTAGGTCAGTTTAAGATGCACTTGATATTGCAGTGACAAGGGGTATGCGGTTTTAATTCGAGGTTTCGTGTTTAATCTCTAACACGCTCATAATTTTTTTAAAAAAAATATTTGGAGGGACGTTTCTCACTCAAATCTCGTTTATTTTTCATGATTTGCTGGCAGATTCCTTACCCCGATGACAGATGCCAAATCCATTATTTACTATATAATCTCCAGGGAAGCAGATTTGAGGCCGATTGACTAAGTGGTATTATTTCTTAATTAACTTCAATCATGTTCTTACCACACGCTAAATCTAGCCTTAAAATAGCCAGGTCTCTTCAAGGCCCTCTAGGAATCCTAAACAAGAAAATTTATACTATAAAGGAGCATTTATTAGGCTAGACTGTATCAGCACTAACCTGCCACCAATGGCTAACAGCTAGCTTATCATCCACTAATAAAGTTTATTGATTATTTTCTCTTCATAGGCTTATTACAAGGCAATTCGTAATGTCCTATGATGAAAAGGAATTCCATGATAACTAGAAAGCAATGACCCAATTCAGGGAAGTTTTCCCTTGATGATTGTAACGGTGGCAAAACTTTTTTTATTTTAGAATTGGCACAGTGAACATCAGAGAATGAGAGTGGAGCTAGGTGAAGTGCTCTCACAAAAATAAATTAGAGATGTGGAGTTGGGTATGAGTTAGAGATGTGAACTGCCATGGTGTTCGACTAATTGCGTGACCGAAGCAGAGGGGATGTGCGGACCGCTCACGCCGAAGCGAGTGGGGGCATTGCAGATTTCCAAAAGTAAATTTCATAAAGCTACAGTTAATTTAACCAGACTATTGTAAAACTATAAATTTAAATTGGTATATCACAAGCTACATATTTAATACATAATTTATCACGAAACTATAGATTTAAGATAAAGTGGTATAAAACTACATATTTAGTAACAAAATTATCATAAAACTATAGCATTTATATATTAAAAATAACATTAATGCTAGGAGTTTAAACTCTAATATAATGTAGTTTTGTGATAATATCAATATTAAATCTATAGTTTTATAATACTTGATATTAAATCTATCGTCTTATGAAAAAAAAAAGATGCTAAATTTGCAATTTTATGATAGTTTGGTCAAAGTACATATAGTTTTGTGAAAGGGATTATCTAAAAAAATGTCGCAAGTTTTTTCTTTATAAAACTTTTAAAATATAACTATATTGTAACTACACTGTAACTCATATGTAACTTATATGTGACTAGAATACAACTATCATAAAAAAAAAATTGGCGTGGTGGTAGCACACTTCCTCAATGAACTAAGGGCGTAAGGTAAAACCGTCGACAGTAATATAGCAAAATTCCGTTTGTGAAATTTAGTTTTCCCAATCCCTTCTTTCTATAAAGTGGCCAAAAGCTCAAACCTCGTGCTTCCACATCATCATCAAATTGTGAATCGTTTGATGAATACATTAGATCACTTCTTAGACGTTGGATGGAATGCAGCATAGAGCCCAACCCATTAGTCACCGGGTGAGTCTCTTCGCCTCATCAGTGCCAAATATAGCTCACATGAACACATTGGCTCATTTCTATACACATCTACATGTATCCAGCCTGTCAATCCGTATAAAAGAGCTTTATGGCTGAACGCCCCTTCAGTTGACATGTGCTACTTAAATATCTACAAATTTTGGATAGGGCTGCTAAAAAGAATTTCTCCAAAAAAAACTATTTGTTTTTTCATGAGATGGTAACTCCTATCTAATAAATTGATGTTAACTAAGTCCGCAGCAATGCGCGGAGCATCCTCTAGTATATAAGAATATACTAAGCGGGCCAGGAGTGTACAAGAATACTCCTGGGCCAATTCTTGGGCCGACATTCTCACCAAAGTGGACCGTTTGGATTATTTGGCCCGGCCGCTCTCCGACAATTCTTTCCCCAATTATTCCATTCTCTCTCCTCCATCTTCCGGTTGCCTCGCTATCCTCTCCACCTCTCCCACCACCACCCAAGCAGCCAAGGCGGAGGAGGGGAGCCGGCCGGCGACGCGCGCGCCACCATCCCAGCGACGATGCCGCAGCTGAGCCTGACCACCAACGTGCCCGTCGACGCCGTCGTCGCCGCCGACATCATCAAGGACTGCTCCAAGGCGCTCGCCAGGATCATCGGCAAGCCCGAATCCGTACGCGCCCCCCACCTGCTCGGCGGAATGCCGCGGCCGTTCTCTGCTCTGCTCCTCCTGCCTTCCTTCTGCTGATGCCGCGGCCTCCGTGGCTTTTTCCTTGTATGGCCCCGCAGTACGTCATGGTGTCGATCAGCGGGTCGGTGCCCATGTCGTTCGCCGCCAGCGAGGAGCCGGCGGCCTACGGCGAGCTCATGTCCATTGGCGGCATCGGCCCCGGCGTCAACGGAAAGCTGAGCGCCGCTCTCGCCGAGATCCTCGAGACCAAGCTCTCCGTCAGCAGGTCTAGGTTCTACGTCAAATTTGACGATGTCAAGGTTGCAATCTTTCTTCAGCTCACTTCTTGTTTCCCCATTTTTCCTCTTCTAACTTCTCCTTCCACTCGAGCTTAAGTTCTAATACTGACACAGTGATGACTGATGACACTGCTTCTAGTCAATTTTTCCTTAATCCCGTTGCGACTGCTTGCTGCTGTGGTCTGAACAACATTTTGCTCCACTGCATTTTAACTTCATTTTTGTTCTTACAGGGATTCAATTTGGGGTTCAATGGGTCGACATTCTGAGGCCAAGTCCGTCAAAAGTTGGATTGCTGCGTCGAATCAATAAAATTCTAAGGCTAAATGTTACATGTCATGTGTATCATTCCGTTGCACTTTCGACATCATCCATGAATGTGTTTCGTTTATGTGAGAGACCGAACTTTGCCTGCTTTATTTCAATCAAAAATAGCATCGAAGTCTGTTTGCTGAAAACTCAGTCCTTAATTGCCGTACTAAACAAAATGCAGAGTTCCAGGTAGTTGAGATAGTCTTTAAAACAAACAAAGGTAGCTGAGGTGTCTTAGCAGTTTCCAGAATACATCAGTTGCAAACTGCAGGGAGCTTTATACCAGAGTATCAGTATAGAGTATACTAGACAGTTTGGACAGGAATACCATGCAAACTGCAGATCTACTGCTCTTTGAAAGGAACACATGTTAAGCTGCAAACCGCCCTAAAACCAAGCATGTCTCAGCAAGTCAGCATAGCAAATATATGTGTAAACGTGGCCACTTGAAAGTTGACACTTCATAGTGTAATATAAGAGCATCTAACATTACAAGCCTTGATAATACCGAATTCTGCTTCACGTACTCATACAACACATTAGTCCATATACTACAAGTAGAGGTCCACAGGAAGAACAACTCCAGAATGCTGTCTTATTCGCACATATTTACATAAGAGGTCACCTGGGCGACATCGCCATAGCTTAAGCTTGATAGGCGCGACAATCGCGAATAAGATTTATACAAAAAACCAACATGTGAAGATCTTAGTGTAGCACGTTGCCTTCACATGTTCGTTCTTGCCTGTCACATATTCACTCCTGCAACAACCTCTGGGTGATAGTGGAGCATCTCCTGCCACATCATCTCCCGGATCATATCCACGCCAAGATTTTCATCGATGTCGAGATCGATGGGCACTTGAGCAGGAGGGTTTGCGCTTGGATCATACAGTGGAGACATGTAAGGGTGCTCCAGAGCTTCAGTGACACTAATCCTTTTGGAGGGATCAAAGACGAGCATCTTCTGCAACAGATCAATGGCAAGAGGATGTGCTTGCGGGTACATACTGGTGAGGGGGATGCCAGGAGTGTATGGAAGGGTCTTGATATACTTGCGGGCCTTTGGGTTGTCAATGAACTCAATGTCAGCTTCACTCATGGTGCCGAGAACGTTGACTATGAGCTTGAGCTGATTGAGGCACTCAGTTCCTGGAAATATTGGCTTGCGGCCAAGAAGCTCAGCAAAGATGCAGCCAACAGACCAGACATCTATGGAGGTTCCGTAATTGTCGCAGCAGAGCAGCAGCTCAGGAGCCCTATACCACCGGGTCACGACATATTCAGTCATAAACTGGCCTTTAGTGTTGTTTGTGCGAGCCAAACCAAAGTCGCAGATCTTCAGATCGCAGTTTGCATTAACCAGGAGGTTCCCTGGTTTCAGGTCTCGATGGAGTATCCCTGCTGAATGGAGGTACTTCAGACCTCGGAGTAGCTACAACAATCAACCCAAAAGAAAAACTTAATAGATGTAAAAGAATAGGAAGAAAATGTAAATGTAAAAGAATAGGCAGAAAATGTAAAACACTTAATAGGAAAAAGTATGTCAGAAATTGCAACGTGAATAGGCAGAAAATGTAAAAATTCTCATAATAGCAAGGTAAAAGAATTTAAAAGGCAGATTGACTAGGAAGCTTTTGGCCTACAAGAAAGTCTAACTTCACTTCACACGCAAAAGCTTGCCTTAAAGAGTGCACATAAGAAGTTTAAATGCCAACCTCATGCAAATCTCCTTGCACACATATAGTAGAGCATTGAATTGATTTCAGAATATTATTTCAGTATTCCTAAGCAAAAGCACCATATAGAAGCAGTACCAGAAGCTTCTATCAGGCATATTGAAGCTGACTACTATTTTGCTCACACTTCACAATCATTATACTACATAATACATCTTGTCAGGTAGTTTCTAATCAATATCAAACAATTTAGTGTCATTATGACCTCTCATAATTTCTGATTTCAAAGCTATGGTCCAGGTTAGCATTGGTTTCCTGAGGATATCTAGTCCCTAGTTCCCAGATTCTGACTAGTGGAGTTCTATCCTAAAACCGTAAGTGCATCGCATCAATTGCTGTTCCTTGTCTTCCTTTTTTTCTAATGGCACAGTAGAACAATAGCTTCAAATGCTGCATTATCCGATTCAGGCCTAAGTTCAGGGGTGAATTATTTCAGAAACAAATGTAGATAAATGCTGACTCGTCCCAAATGCTGTGAATTTCCCCAGATATGAAAACTAGTAGCTAGTTAATGAATCCATTGGAAAGCATTAGATTATGGCCAAAACACTATAACAAGCACTAAATATTATCATGAATATTCGACCTAAAAGCCAGAGTGTACCAACAGCTGTACTAAAAAAAAGGGATATGGCTCACTTGTATCTTTATCTGATAATAGAAGAAATGAAACTAGGCAGCAACAGCAACATGCCAGCAGCTGCAATAGGTAATGACAACCTACTGGACTAATAGATGGATTTGAACCATCAAAACAGGCTCATTTTCACTTCTCAGGAGCAAGAAGTACATCACATTCATCAATATCATACGTCATGGTGGAACCGCTGCTTATAACATTTCTTTTGGAACAATTAATAAATGAAATATTATGTGAACAGGAAGTAAACAAGAATAAAAATGGAAACAATGGTATGAGCCTTACCTGAAAAAGGAAATATTGACAGTGGTCATTAGAAAGAGGTTGAGATGATTTAATTATCTGGTGTAGATCTGTGTCCATGAGTTCATAAACCAAGTATACATCTTTGAAACTCCTTCTGTGTACTGGCATCATTATATCTTTCAAGGCAATAACATTTTCATGGCGCAAGTGTCGCAGTAGTTTCAGCTCCCTTAGGGTCCTCAGTGCATCCACACGGTTGTCAAAGACATTGTTGATCTTCTTTATTGCAACTTTTTCGTTGGTTGCACGGTTTATAGAGGAGCAAACTATTCCATAAGCCCCTCTTCCGATGGGCTTGATTGGCACATACTTGGTGTCAATCTCAAATAGCGTTTGCCACATTGTGTAGTAATGCTTCCCTTGGTTTCCCATGCCATTAGGAGGGTCCACCATCATCGCCATCTTGTACTAAGGAAAATAAACATTTAGATAACTCAGTAGAAGATAATTTGTCAAAATCAGGAAGGGGAGAAAATGCAGATTATATATATTCTTATCGAAACCGCATAAAAGAGATGGTTCTATGCTTGCTGTTTACAGCCACATACTTCTATCCTTGCTTCCTAGAGCAAGACAAGATCTCATGGCATCTGAAACACCTAAGGGCACCCACAATGGTTATCTATAAGCTCTCTACAAGAGATCCATGTCAGCATATTTTCCTACTTGGAAGAGATTAAATGAAGAGAGAGAGCAAAGCTATCTACTAACATGGAGATAGTCTATAGAGAAAAACGAGGCAATGGATTAGAGAGCTATAGATACCCATGTAGACATACCATTGAAGTGGTTTACTATTAATCTAGTCTATTGTTGAGGTGTACATGTTTTATAGATAGCACCTTACTTTACCATTGCGGGTGCTCTAAGAGCAGAGTTTGTAAATAGGAACAATTCATCATTTACATTGGATATGATCAAATCTACTTTGGATATTGCAGACAATAACTGTAATATTCAATGCTTTCAGACAGTGACACCTATGATTCGTTTCCATATCAAATCCCATCCCAACTATACTTATGTTCTCCTGTTCTATTCCCAAGAACAGAGGAAGTAATAAAACAAAGTTAATCCTCTAGCCACATCAGCTGATTTAGAAGTATTAAATTGTTAGCGGTATGCTCGTAATCCTGCATAATCCTTCCCAATTAACACGACAATTATGAAGTGTGTACATAACCAAGCCTCACTAATTGGAGTATTTCAAGCAAGTTGCATGCTGCTACCTTGAATTCCAATCCAACCGAGGAAAGAAATTCCAGAGCAGCAGGTGAGGGGGGTGGTGTCAATTCGTGGCGAAATTGAGTTGAATTCGGCACCTGCTGCAGATCACGTCTGACGCACAGCTAGCCCGAAAATTCAGATCGAGTACGGTAGTACGGAAATGGAACCCCTCCCCAACGGCCTCCAATAACCACCCCCTCCCCCCATCCGCATTGATTGCGCGCGCAAATCCCACCCGGGGAAGCGTAGAAACGGGACAGAGCCTCCCCCTCCCCCTCCCCCTACGACGCCGACGCCGACGGATCGAATCGGCTCGCCGCGAAAAGCACACCCACCCACCTCGCCGACGCGGCGTCGTGACAGAAGTACTGGAGGAGGAGGTGAGGCGGCGAGGAATTTATCCCACTTACATGAACGGGGAGGAGGCGAGGCGCGCGTCGGGGAGAGCACGCCACGCGCTACGCCTCTCGCCAGTACATGCAGCGTCGAATCGAAGGCGGCAGCTATAGCTCCCGCTCGAGCGAGCGCGGCGGCGGCGGGCGGCGCGGATCTGGAGGCGGAAGCCGGCGGGGAGGGGAGGCGAGAGCACCGCCCACCTATTTTGAAGAGAGAGAGAGAGAGAGAGAGAGGAGGAGGAGGAGGAGGAGGACGAGAGAAGGGAAGGGGGTGGAATGGGAAATGGAGGTGGAGGGGAAGAGGAAGAGGAGAACACGCGGCACTTAGATGTCACCGCGCGAGAGGAGGGAGCGACCACCGCACGGACTCCCCCACTTGCCACTCTCGCCGTCGCCGCGGCCTATGTACTCTCCTACTACTAGCAATAGTGGAGTAGGAGTAGGATTATATATATCCACATCCACATCATCGCTTGATTTAATTGTCCACTTTCCCGTGCGCCGAATTCGGAAAAGTCGTCTAGATCGTCTCCGCCTCCAGCTAGCGACTCCGTCTTCTTCTGCCGCAGCCGCCGCCCGCGCCTCTTGGCTTCTTCCTCCGGCGAGCTACCGGCCTCCTGTTCCGTTCCCGTTAATTTTTTCCTAAGCCGCGAGGATTAGAGCAAATTAAATTTAATAGTATAGCCCACTACTAACTCCAATTCATTTATAGCCAATCTAACAGCCAATTCTTACGATAATTGTTTACTATACTTTTAGTATATGGCCCCACATGTCATACATACATTGTGTCTTAAAGTCTGTATTTTTCTCTCATCTTTTATCTTATTATAAAATATGTTTGTACCTGGCTAATAGTCTGTTATTGTACCTGCTCTTATATATATGCGTGAAAAACACGGTTTCTCCAACAACTTTATAGAACAAATTAGTATAAACCTAATTTGTTGTTAGGTTTATAATGTATGTATACTAAGGGAGTGTTTGAGGAGAAGGGGATTGAGGAGATTGGGAAGATACGCAAAACGAGGTGAGCCATTAGCTCATGATTAATTAAGTATTAACTATTTTAAATTCCAAAAATGAATTAATATGATTTTTTAAAGCAACTTTCCTATTGAAATTTTTTGTAAAAAACGCACCGTTTAGTAGTTTGAAAAGCGTGCGCGCGGAAAACGAGAGCCAATCTCCCCTATCACCCCTAAACGAACGATGCCTAATTCCTAATTCGTACCGTAAATGTTAATCGTTTCGTTCACGGCTCACCTGATTCAATTTGCGTTGCGTCATTGTTAGGGAGCTAGTCAGATATCGAAACGTACGACGATCGAGCGAAGAGTATATATGTGGTGATGGCGGCGGCGTCGACCGGCGATGATGACGGCGAGACGAGAGAGTATGCATGCCATGCATGTATGCAATGCATCCAAGGGACGTTTTGCTCGATTTGGCAGGCGGTTACGCCGCTTTTTCGATGATCTAGTTAATGTCCAACAAGTATATTAAGGAAACACACCACTTAGTGCTGCATGGTGCATGCATTGCATCAGCCGTACCGTACGTATGGGTGATGTGACGAAGCTAAGTACGGAGTACTGTTAATGGCAAATTGGCACTGGATCACATCGGAGTGAACGTGCAGAGTTGGGCAGCTTCGAACCGATGACAGCTTTGCCGTTGCTATTCCTTCTTAGGCTATCTCCAACGATGAAACCCAAAATACAAGACCCATTTCACGTTTGTATAGCACTACAGTCAAAGAGTTTAATACTTTTTTTTTGTCTTCTCCAACAATAAGACCTAAAAGAGAACCCTTACTGCAAATAGGTCTTCAGGAGAGAGGATACTCAGATTTAGGTTATGCCTCTTATAACACGCAAAATGGGTCTTCTGTATAGGTACTCTGTTGGAGGCTGAAATAGTACTATCGGAGACTCATTTTGGGTTTGGGTGCCCTTATGGGTCACTTGTTGGAGACAGTCTTAGCTACTAGCTTCAGTAGTACTACTGTTTTATTAGCTGTACTGCTAGGTAACCCTCCATTCCAAAATATAAGACATAACCATCCCTAACCTAAAGATCAAGAAAATAATTATTATCATCTTGTAGTTTGGATCATCCTAATAAATACAATGCATGCATCCAATAGAATTAGAGAACATGAGAGTGGAGAATTTTAAAAAGTAATAATTTAATGGAAAATTGGTCATAGTTAATTGCCTACATGCATGCATACCTTGTACTCACTCCGTGCTCGTAAAGGAAGTCGTTTAGGACAATGTTTAAGTCAAACATTGGGAATATAAATCATGAATAACTCTCAAATTATTGAGTTTGAAAATGTAAAAATTATATGAATAGAATTTTCTTGAAAAATACTTTCACAAAAGTATATATATATATATATATATATATATCACTTTTCAATAAATATTTTTATAGAAACAACAAGTCAAAGTTGTGTTTTGGAGACCGTGTCGTTGTCCTAAACAACTTCCTTTACAAGTACGGAGGGAGTACTATTGAACATCTAAAAAAATGATTGTGCCTTATATTATGGAATGGAGGGAGTACTTAGGGCAGTCCCAACCCATAGTGTCCATAAGTAGTGTCTATGGTGCCATGTCAATAAGACATCATAATAGAAACTACACTCTACAATCCATGGTTTCTTAAAGTGGGCCATTAATAAATATATCATCTCTCTTCTCTACCAATCATATTTATTCTTCATCTATTATGAAGACACTATTCTCTCCCAATGCAAAACTTGATAGTGTCTAGTGTATAGGTTCTCGTGTTGAAGCTGTGTCTTGCATGAGACCTAGTTTCTTCCTCTCTTCACACTCTCTCTTAATTAATATAGTGTCACATAAGCTAAAAGTCCTACATGGCAATATAGTTAATGCCATATACACCATCCTAAGTGGAGGGTTGGGATTGCCCTTATTGTTTGCCCATTATTCCTTAATAAGCCAAAACAATTTTGTTAGACTTTGCTCTAGGATCACCTAGGTTAGATCTAGTCGGGTGGTTCTATTTGGGTTTGATGAACGACATTGTAGATGAAAGGGAGAGGGTTTAGATACCGACCGGTTGAGGAGTTCGTGGAGGAAGAGGCGCCGGACATCGTCGTTGTCGTCGCGGCTTGACGTGGATGCGGCGCCGGTGAGGTCGACGGTGATGACGGCTGCGGCAGTGGTGGTCGTAGACGTCCCGGCGATGAGGCGTGGCGCGGCGGTGGCGTTTCCCGTCACTGGCTGCGCCCCCTCTCGATCGGATTAGGGTTTTGTGGGGTGGAGTTGGCGGCGGCGGTGAATCTCGTACCATGTGCCGTGCCGGCCTCCACCCCTCTTTTATATGGCGCAGTGTGACGGGGGCCCACCAGCCATTGGGCTGGGCGCCCCCGATCAGGGCGCGGTCAAGGCCCCCTTGAGCCGTTGGGCTCAAGGGGAGAGATATCTATCTAACATTCTCCCCCTTGATCTCACTTTTTCTTTTAGCTTTTTCTATTCCATCACAGATTTGTAAATAGAGCATGTTTCATCGTCACGGTCAATCGCCGATGGATTCGACAGCCACTATACACATCTCTATTCAGAAACAGATACTTTACTTTTGGGCCCTGTAGTCCAGGATTCATAAGGCTTCCCTTAAACCCATGCCGGCTACATGTTCCTTGAACACGTTGGGTGGTAGGCCTTTCGTGAGCGGATCCGCGAGCATCCTTTCTGTTTTAATGTGCTCGAGACTGATTGTTTGATCCCGGACTTTGTCCTTCACAACATAGTACTTTATGTCAATGTGTTTGGCAGCACCACTTGACTGATTGTTGTGAGCGTACATTACTGCGGGTTCGTTGTCGCAGTATAACTTTAGTGGTTTCTCAATACTGTCAACCACCTTTAAACCGGGTATGAACTTCTTTAGCCAGTTCACCTGCCCCGTTGCCTCATAGCATGCTATAAACTCGGCATACATAGTAGACCCTGCAGTGATAGTCTGTTTTGAGCTTTTCCATGAAATAGCTCCTCCTGCCAGGGTAAACACGTATCCCGATGTTGACTTTGTATTATCTTTTGCAAAGTCAGAATCTGAGTACCCCACTATCTGGAGTGATTCTGATCTTCTGTAAGACAGCATGAGGCCTTTTGTTCCTTGCAAATAACGCAAGACTTTCTTTACCAATTTCCAGTGCTCTAGGCCTGGATTACTCTGAAATCTGCCAAGTAACCCGGTAACAAATGCCAAGTCAGGTCGTGTGCACACTTGCGCGTACTGTAGGCTTCCTACAGCTGACGCATATGGCTTTGTTTTCATTTCATTGAGCTCATACTGATTTCTGGGACATTGCGATGCCCCATACTTTTCGCCTTTCATTATAGGAGCAGGTGTAGCACTGCATCTGTACATGTTGAATTTCTTCAACACCTTTTCTATATATGTCTTTTGAGAAAGTCCCAATGCATACTTTGTTCTATCTCGGTGAATCTCTATGCCCAAAACATATGAAGCCTCACCGAGGTCTTTCATGTCAAAGTTTGAGGACAAGAATTTCTTTGTTTCCTGCAGTAGACTGACATCACTACTAGCCAGTAGAATGTCATCCACATACAGAATTAGGAAAATAAATCTCCCATTCTTAAACTTTGAATAAATACAGTTGTCCTCGACATTCTCTTGAAACCCAAATTTCTTTATTGTCCCATCAAACTTCAAGTACCACTGTCTCGAAGCTTGCTTTAATCCATAAATGGATCTCTTTAGACGACATCCCATATTTTCGTTTCCTTTCATGACAAAACCTTTCGGTTGCGCCATGTATACTTTTTCCTCCAAATCTCCATTTAGAAATGCCGTTTTTACATCCATCTGATGTAATTCCAAATCATAATGTGCCACTAGTGCCATTATAATCCTGAAGGAATCTTTACAAGAGACTGGAGAAAATGTCTCATTGTAATCAATCCCTTCTCGTTGCGTGAAGCCTTTTGCCACAAGTCGCGCTTTAAACTTTTCTATATTCCCTCTGGAGTCATATTTGGTTTTGTAGACCCATTTACAGCCTACTGTTTTGGCTCCTTTAGGAATTTCTTCTAAATCCCAAACATCGTTTAGTTTCATTGATTTCATTTCATCTTTCATGGCTTCCAACCATTCAGATGAGCGAGCGCTTCTCATGGCCTCTTCATATGAGGTGGGATCATCCTCCATATGCGACTCTTCTATATTATAAACTTTATAGTCATCACGGATAGCCGATCTTCTGACTCTTTCAGACCTTCTAGGGGCCTGCACATTTGGCACATCCTGTACCTGAGGCTCTTGATGAGTCTCCTGTACTGGCACATTATCTATTTGAGGCTGTTGTAGCTCCTCCTCTGGTGTGGCAACCATTTCTGTTGAATCCTGTATAACAGGTTCCTCACTCTCATTCATTGTTGCCACAGGAGGGGTAACAACAGGTGCTGGTACCTCAATGACAGGCATTGCAGGCACAACATCAGCAGGTAGAGAGAAGAAAGGTTCCTGAGTCGACGGAGCGGGTACAGACACCCGCCTCTCCTCAAGATCAATTTCTCGAACTACCGAGCTCCCCCTAATCATTTCGTCTTCCAAGAAGACGGCGTGTCTCGTTTCTACAAACTTTGTATAACTGTTTGGACAGTAGAAACGATAGCCTTTTGATCTTTCAGGATAGCCAATAAAATGGCAACTGACTGTTTTGGGGTCCAACTTCCCAATATTTGGGTTAAATACTTTGGCCTCTGCAGGACTCCCCCACACACGGAGGTGAGTTAGCGAGGGTACTCTCCCTGTCCATAGCTCATACGGTGTTTTGGGCACCGATTTGCTTGGAACTCTGTTGAGAATATGAATGGCGGTTTTTAACGCCTCCATCCATAAACCGAGTGGTAGTGTGGAGTAGCTCATCATGCTGCGCACCATATCCATAAGGGTACGGTTGCGCCTTTCAGCTACCCCATTCTGTTGAGGTTCGCCCGGTGTTGAATACTGGGCTACTATTCCATTCTCTAGCAAGAACCTTGCAAAAGGTCCAGGGACTTGCCCATAAGGCGTATGTCGACCATAGTACTCCCCCCCACGGTCAGATCTTACTACTTTAATCTTTATATCATGCTGATTTTCAACTTCAGCTTTGAATATCTTAAATTTATCCAGTGCTTCTGATCGCTCTTTAATTGGATAAATATAACCATAGCGGGAGTAATCATCTGTGAATGTTATGAACGAGTCATAGCCATCCACACTTTTCACAGGAAATGGACCACAAATATCTGTATGAATGATCTCTAAAATTCCCGCGCTTCGTTTTGCACCCTTTTTGATGCTCTTTACAAATTTTCCTTTAATGCATTCTATGCATTGTTCTAAGTCTGAGAACTCCAATGGAGGAAGAATTTCATTCTTAACTAGTCTCTCAATTCTCCCCCTCGAAATATGGCCCAAACGACAGTGCCATAATTTCGATGAGACATCGGGAGTTCGCTTTCTTTTCTTGTTTTCTTTTGTCAACGAGGACACAACATTCACATTCTCAGAAAGAGATAACAAATAAAGCTCGTCTCGCAACACAGCAAGACCAATACATGCATTATTATGCCATAGTTCACATTTGCCACTTCCAAAGCGGCAATCATATCCATCAAAATCCAACTTTGATACACTTATTAAGTTCCTTTGCAAAGAAGGAACATAAAAGACATCTCGAAGTAAAAGTATGAAGCCATTCGCGAGCTCTAGAGGAAGATCTCCAACAGCTTCAACTTTTTCTTCAACTCCATTGGCAACTCTAATGGTGCTTTCTCTTCTTTGCGTAGTCCTCGTCGAACGGAATGCCTTTAAACAATTACAAGCATGAATAGTTGCTCCAGAATCAATCCACCATGTGGATCTAGAGTAACCAACATAATGAGATTCATTTACAAATGTAATAATGTTCTCACCTTTCTTTGCCATGATCATTTTCAAAAAGTCAGGACAATCTTTCTTGTAGTGTCCTGTCTTCTTGCAGTGGAGACATTGATCTTTCTCAACAGCGAACTGTTGTTGTTGAGGCAGATGCTGAGACTGTTTACCTTTTGAGGTGGGAGACTTGTGGTTCTTTTTCTTATCTTTAACATAGTTTATTGAACCACCATTTGATTCTTTGATTCTCTCCTCCTCTTGCACACAATTAGCAATGAGCTTCTCAAAGTTCCATTTCTCTGGACTTATGTTGTAGTTGACAATAAAATTGTCAAACTGCTTTGGCAATGAGGCCATAACCAGATGGACCAGAAAGTCATCTGTTATGCCCAAATCCATTGGCTTCAATTTGGAAGCCATGTTGCTCATTCTAAGT
This sequence comes from Oryza sativa Japonica Group, assembly GCF_034140825.1. Taxonomy (NCBI): domain Eukaryota; kingdom Viridiplantae; phylum Streptophyta; class Magnoliopsida; order Poales; family Poaceae; genus Oryza; species Oryza sativa. Next base: position 30,257,895 of record NC_089040.1, on the reverse strand, counting down.
ATGTGGTCTCTAACACCACCTCCATGGTACCTTTCTGTCACAAGCTGCTTGATCAGCTGTGTAGCATAAGTCTTTGAAGAGCCAGTAAACTGACTCTTTATTCTTTCAAGGTACTCTGAGACAGCGTCACACTCTGGGATCGAGCCCAATATGGTAGGCTCAATCGTATTCTTTACCACAGCCAAACATTTCTTGTTGGCTAAGGACCATTTCTTTTGTTCAATGTCATACGACATGACGAGAGGAGCATTGTCCCTCTGTCTCTTTTGCCAGTCAGCATCTGACTCATTTTCACCTCTGACAAGGTCAGCAGGTTCTATAGGACATGGGGTAGTCAATACCCAGTCCACCTCTCCCAAGATAAAAGCAAGGTCGAGTTTTCTTTTCCATTCTGCGTAGTTATCTCCTTTTAGGGTCGGAATATCTTTAATGCAACCCATCAAGGAGTAGCCACCTGAAATAATCATGTGCGGTGAGAACAAAATTAACATTAAAATATTATGCATTAAGCCTACATCACCGTTGGGCAGAATTAGACATAACACATATAACCATAACTATAATATTGCAATTAACAACGTTGGTCAGAAAATTACAACATCATAGCACATAATTAATGTTCCTAAAATTAAATTCTCCCGTTGGTTCGAAATTTAATTTTAGAAACACTAATTTTCATCAATTTCATCTATTTGCAGCGGAAGACTATATAAAATCATATGAACAGTAGCAAAATCTCTGTAATTCTCTCTCTGTGAAAATTCTCCCGTTGGTTCAAATTTAAACAGAGGTAAAACATGCAAAAATCTATTCAAAATTCTATTGAAATTTGCATGAAAAATTGACAAAATAAAATGGAAAAATTGCTACTGTTCTCTTTTATTCATTTTCGGCCCCGGAGGGACCTTATATGGACTTTTTCCGGCCTTTGCCGGTCGGCCCATGGCCACCTTGCGCGCGGGCGAGCGCCCCCTCCCCTCCCCCAGGCCGCAACCTGGGCCTGGGCCGGGAAAGCCGCCGCCGCGCGCTCCCCACTTGGGCCGATTTCGGTCCGGCCGCCGCCGGCCGTCCGATCTTAGGGTTTGCGATCGGACGGCCGGGCGCCGAAAACGGGGATCAAAACCCCTCGTGCCCCGGCCGGCCGCCGAAACCCTAGCTTCTCCTCTCTTTCTCTCTCTCGGGCGGGCGCGGTCGCGCCGAGCGGCGTCGCCGACGCCGGCGGCCCTCGCGCCGCTGCGCCATGGCCGGCGCTCCTTTCTTTTCTCTTCTCCGCTCCCCCCACCGTCTCTAACCCCCACCGTGTGAGAGAGAGATGGCGACGACGGAGATGGCGGCGCCGCCGCGGGCCCCCTCGCCGGCACGCGCGTGCAGGTGCGCGCGCGGCCGTCGAGTGGCTCCTAGGCGGCGCCTCTTTGCCCCTCCCCCCCTCCGTTGCCGGCGTCGACGACGGCCGGCGACGAGGTAAGAATTAGGGTTAGGGTTTTTGGTTCTTTTGATCCGTGCGGATCTTGTGCTTTTCTTTCTTTGGATTTCTTTCCCCGAAACGATCTAAACACTAGGGTTGCTCTGATACCATTGTTAGACTTTGCTCTAGGATCACCTAGGTTAGATCTAGTCGGGTGGTTCTATTTGGGTTTGATGAACGACATTGTAGATGAAAGGGAGAGGGTTTAGATACCGATCGGTTGAGGAGTTCGTGGAGGAAGAGGCGCCGGACATCGTCGTTGTCATCGCGGCTTGACGTGGATGCGGCGCCGGTGAGGTCGACGGTGATGACGGCTGCGGCAGTGGTGGTCGTAGACGTCCCGGCGATGAGGCGTGGCGCGGCGGTGGCGTTTCCCGTCACTGGCTGCGCCCCCTCTCGATCGGATTAGGGTTTTGTGGGGTGGAGTTGGCGGCGGCGGTGAATCTCGTACCATGTGCCGTGCCGGCCTCCACCCCTCTTTTATATGGCGCAGTGTGACGGGGGCCCACCAGCCATTGGGCTGGGCGCCCCCGATCAGGGCGCGGTCAAGGCCCCCTTGAGCCGTTGGGCTCAAGGGGAGAGAGATCTATCTAACAAATTTATCAAGGAATAAAAAATAATTTATAAGTAAAACATTTATATATGTGTTTTAGTGATTTAAAAGGCAACGCTGAAATAAACTACTCTGAAAGTACCTTAAAATCGACATCAAAATTAAATTTACAATTTAAATTTTGCTTTGGCTTCGACTTATTAGGGCATTCAATGGGGATCCTACATACTAGTGATGTCATTGCCCATGAAGCTACAACGATCAAAATAAACAAACTTAGGTGTGAAATATGACACTGTCCATTTATTTTGAGACAGTGAGTAGATCGTATGAAAATGAAGATGGAAAGGCATTGATGCTGTTGTCTCCGTAGATCTCTTTTGTTTTTTCCTTTCGTTGGCTTGTGCAAAAACAAAATCCTCTGAATATATGTAGTATTCTTTAGATCCCAAAACGAGGCCCCAGTCGTGTTAAAGATTGCGGTAATGCAAATGCGGTTGTTGTCTCTGTCAGCCGGCACTCACCACATCAGCCACAGCTAGCTTCCCAGCTCTTTCCATGTCAAAAAAAGAACATATTTTTTCAGCTCTTTCTGTCACGCCATACATGTGCCAGTATCATGCCAGTGAATGGGCACACAGCTGACGTCTTGCTGACTCCATGTCCGAGCCACTACACCCTCTGAATGGCCAGTTTTTTCAGGGCCTAATTAATTAATTCGATCCGTAGTACTACCGAAAATTCAATCTAAACTTTGAAATCATCAGCAAATATTCATAGGGCTTATGATTCTCAAATCAAAGGAACAGAAAACGTAAAGGATTAAGATGTCACCTACACTCCATCCTTCAGAAATTTTTCCAAGAGCTCTCATCTTATCCTAAGAATCTATGAAATAAATTTGCAAGACTACAATCCTCAGGAAATTGGTAGTGTCCATTTCTATAAAACGAACAATACATACAATGGAAAAAAAAAATCTAATGATTCAGTTCCTACAATAATTCTATAAAAGTACTTAAAATTTAATAATCTTACTTGGCTAGTAGCCTAGTACTACTCCTACTTGCCACAGCAAAAAAGTTTTCTTTTCAGCTCCCCTCGTCAGAAGAAAAAAGGCACGAGAAATGGGGTTCGCTTTCAGCTACAGGCAGGCCGCAGGCACCACTCCACTGCTACTTCCCCTTTTCTTTTTCAGGCCTCTCACAGTGTAAGCTACGGGGCTCGTACCCCTAGCCTAAAAAATTTACCCCAAGACACTCACCCCACAGTGTAAGCATCCATATATGTGTGGCTTAATTGGATGGAGACAGGTGAAGGAAACGAAGCCCACAGTGCCTGTTACCCCAAATACGTTACCTCAAGCCCACTGACGAAATTTATTCCCCACCTACCCTTCCACCTAGCGACTCGTCTTCTCCTCCACTCCATCACCGTGGCCTACCTCTCCTGCCGCGCCGCCGCTCTGCTTCTCCCGCGCCTCCTCGCCTCCCACACCGCCGCGCCTCCTTCTCCTCTCCTCCCAAGCAGCAGCAGCAGGAGATGGGGCGGTCTACGGCGGTCGGCGGCGGCGGCTTCCGCGGCGCGGTCTTTGGCGGCACGGTCTGCGGCATTCTTGGCAACGACTCACCATCGTGTGGGCGGCTGGCGGTTCTTGGCAGCGCGCGGCGAAGACTCGGCGGAGGCGGACTCGAGCAGCTGCTCCATCCACGGCCGCCGCTCTGCTTCTTCTCCCTCGCCGCGCCTCCTTCCCCTCCCTCTCTGTCTGCCGCCCCTCCCCTCTCCCTTTCCCACTCCGTCGCGGCGATGGTGAAGGGCCATGGTTTGGTTGCGTTGCAAATCCATCCATTCACTCCCTTGCGCCGTCATGGTCTTCATCGCCACCACCACAGCGGCACTGGCACCGGCGTCATGGCGCGGCCGCCGCCCGCGTCACACTCAACGCCATCGGAGAGACGCTTTGCCACAGCTGAATGTACACAGAAAAAACATAATATTCTCTCTCTCTCTTTGTTTTTTGATCTATTTGTGTTCTTCGATTTGTTTGCATGGTTCTGATTTGATTTTGATTTTGATTTGTATTTGTGTTGAAGCAACTGGAAGTGTTCTAGGCCCCTCCCCGGCAGCCACCGGCTCGTCGTCGGCACCCCGACCCAGCCTCCCGCGCCAAGCCCGCCGCCCCCAGGAGGGCGGTTCGGGGATTTCACCAGGCGAAATCGATGTGAGGGCAGAGCTCGGCCAGGAACGATGCCCACAGTGCACGCGCCTTGCTTTTTCGGCGCCGCGCGCTTCCTCGCTTCGACGAAGTTTCGCGCTCCTTAGCTTAGGGACAAGTCGCCAAGTGAGGTCCCAGGCGCATGCTCCACGTAGACCAAAAGCTGAGCTGGCGCGACGAGGTTACGCGCCAACTCAGTGAGGCCTCAGAGGTTGGTGCACTGCACTACTGTATTTCCTATTCATCTAGTAGAACACTAGGTAGACCTGGGACTTGGGCTGTACTTTATCGGGCCGGCCCAAGTCACGTCGGCCCACACGGTATAAAAATCCTGGCCCGTTTTGGCACTAAGCACGATGGGCCCAAGTCCCACATCAACTAGGCACAATTTCCATCTCTGCAGGGCCCAATGGACCAACTATAAGGCTGTAGCTAATTCAACCAAGTAAAAAAAAAGCTCTTTCTTTTAAGACAAGACTATTCGGAAAGCAATGATTATTTTCGAAATCAAGCTCTCTCACGAAATTTCTGGCAGTGTACGGCAAATCAGGTCGAAAACTAAATCTCTGCGGACTAAAAGGAACATATGATTAATTAAATGTCAGCTGTAGCAATTTTAAAAAATAGATTAATATGTATTTTAAAAATAAACTTTACTATAATTTTGTTTTAAAAATGTGGACACAAGAGTTGGAACACAAATTTTGACAATTTGACTCTTTCCAAAAACTAATTTTACAAATGAATCGTGGCCAAAACTTATTTTAAAAATGACACTTTTTGTTTAGCGTCAAATCGTATGTCGCTAAACTTAGACACCTCAGTGCTACGTCAATTGGCGCAGAATATCGTGTCACCGCGGACGAGAGACTGAGTCGGCGTGCCAACGTGCATTCAGCGTCGTTCTATTTGGCGTTGAGGTGTCTAATTTCAGCGCCATACGATTTGACGCTGAACAAAAGCGTCATTTTTTAAATAAGTTTGGGCACGATTTATTTGTAAAATTAGTTTTCGAAAAGGGTTAAATTGTCAAAAATTTGTGGAAGTTGGAAAGGCGGAGGAAAGGACACAGCCGAAAGTTTCTGAAAAAAAAAAAAAACTATGAGCAACAGTAGGGGAGTTGTTGAGTAGTGCGATGCGATGCGGTGGGAGGTGGCAGGCGGCGACCGGCGAGATCGATGGGTTCTTCGTCTTCCACCTCCCTCGTCTCCCTCCTCCTCCCCTGCCTCCTCTCCTTGCTCCTCATCCGCCTCTCCACCCACCTCAACCCTGACCCGACCGCCGCCGCGCCCCGCTTCAAGAGGACCCCTCCCTTCCCCCTCCGCTTCCGCCATGACGGCGCCTTCAAGATCCTCCAGGTCCGTCCGTCGCTTCAAGCTCACCTCCACTCGCTAGCTAGCTAGCTCAGCGAGCTTCGCCTGATGGCCTTCGAGATTTACCTCTGGTTGCTCACCGGGCGCGGCTTCTGTTCTGTGCGTGTGTTTGCTATGCTATAGGTGGCGGACATGCACTTCGGCAACGGCGCCGCCACGCGGTGCCGGGACGTGGCGCCGGAGGTGGGCGGCGCGCGCTGCTCCGACCTCAACACCACGCGGTTCCTGCGGCGGGTCATCGAGGCCGAGAGGCCCGACCTCATCGCCTTCACCGGTGCGTTTTTCCCCCTCCTATCCCCGCTCCGCTCTTGGTGGCGATCTGCTTCGCGCTTGCTCATCTGGTCGCTGCCCATTAGTGGCGGTCCTTGCTAATCATGTGCAAAACTTAGTGCTATTGATATGTGATTGGTTGATTTTTTTTTTCACTCTCAAAGTCATGGAACTAGTACTAAATGTGAGTGTTAATTTACAAGCAACATAACAGTTACTCACAACAAAAACAAATTAGTTAATGCTCCATGTAGTAGTAGCTTAGTAGAGTTAGCTGGCAGAATGTCTGAATAATTGTGTTTACATTCAGAGGGGTTGGGTGGAATATCTCGCCAAATCACTTGTTGTTTGCCTATGTTCGCAATTGTGGAGAAGTATCTCCGGCAATCCACTCGTGTATTTTCACGACCCAAATGAAATTACTTAGCAACTAGCAAAGTTCTGTGAATCCATGCTTTGGGTTTTCTGCTGTTACTGAATTAGTGGCAGAGTAGAATCACATGCAGTTTCCAAAAAAGTTTGACTACATCTCTTCTTCTGGGGGTAAAGAGGTTACCTTTTTGAATCTCTACGTTACGTGTTTTTTTAAATTTCCTTCACCAACAAAAAGGGGGTCAATCTGGTTTGCATTGAATGCTTGTGTTGTTTTTAATCAGGAGACAATATATTTGGGGGCAGTGCATCTGATGCAGCTGAGTCACTACTCAAAGCAATTAGCCCTGCAATCGAGTATAAAGTACCATGGGCTGCCATTTTAGGAAATCATGACCAGGAGTCCACTATGACCAGAGAGGAACTGATGGTGTTCATGTCCCTGATGGATTACTCGGTATCTCAAGTAAACCCTCCTGGTTCTTTGGTACATGGGTTTGGCAACTATCATGTCAGCATACATGGGCCGTTTGGTTCTGAGTTTGTCAATACTAGTTTACTTAACCTTTACTTCCTGGATAGTGGTGATCGTGAAGTGGTCAATGGAGTAAAAACCTATGGATGGATCAAAGAATCTCAACTTGCTTGGCTTCGTGCTACCTCACAGGAGCTTCAGGTACCGCTGATGATAATTACTAGCATAATCACAGCACCCAAGATTTTATTGGAATATATCTCCGTCATTGTGAAAGGGGGAAAATGCCTTTGTTCATTACTTCTGTGTTTCTTCTTTTACAAACTTATGATGTACATGTAAATCTGCATTGAGCTGCATTCTCTGGTCAAATATTTTATCATTTGCCTGAGCAAAACACACACCCATTAGTTAATCTCAGATTATTGGTTTTCATATATCAGTGTTTTTTTTCGAATTACAAATACAGTACTTTTGAATCTATGCTTCTGAGTTCTGACTCACGGTACTTTTGACAGCAAAACTTGCATGCTCCTGCATTTGCATTCTTTCACATCCCAATTCCAGAAGTCAGAGGGCTGTGGTATACAGGTTTCAAGGGCCAGTATCAGGAAGGGGTGGCTTGCTCAACTGTAAACTCCGGTGTTCTTGGCACCCTAACCTCCATGGGAGATGTGAAAGCTGTCTTTCTTGGCCATGACCATCTTAATGATTTTTGTGGCGACCTTAATGGGATATGGTTCTGTTATGGTGGTGGCTTTGGTTATCATGCCTATGGAAGACCTCATTGGCCAAGAAGAGCTCGGGTAATTCATACTGAACTCAAGAAAGGGCAGAAATCATTGGTGGAAGTCGAGTCGATCCACACCTGGAAGCTGTTAGATGATGAAAAACTAACTAAAATTGATGAGCAGGTTCTTTGGAGACACAGCAGCATATGATTATGACCACTATGTATAATGTATGTGCATCTGTGAACACAACATGTTGTAACATTCTGCATGTAGTACAACCCCTTCATTCTTGTAGGCGAGTAGATTGATTATTGGCAACTGATTTTGCCATGCACATGTTTCACATTTGGTGATATTGTATGATGTTCGATTTTTGTTGTATACCACAAAGCTAATGACGTATCGGCCCATGAGTTCTACCAAATGGCCACTTTTTTCTCCCATTTTCATGAAGTTGTATATGAATAAACCTTGTGTTTTACTATATTCATCCCTGAAAATGTGTATATATTTCGTCGTTTATTCAGTGAGCTCACAGATACCTACACCCCTCTTGTTATAAATATTTGACTACCAATACTTTCTTAAATATTTACTAGTTAAGTAGAAGGAAAAAGAATGTTTTGCATAGATTTGTCTAGAGAAGTGTTGTCATGATATACTAGATTTTATAAACTCACTCTAATACAAAATTGATGGTCATATTTGAGAAAAAACGTATTGATGGCCATAGTTTTAAATTTTGATAAATTCTTATCCTAAGCGTACAATATTTATGACTAGTAGATAGTATTTATTTTCAACATCGTGAATTTGAATACATTCGCTTTGGGTCATTTTTGAGATAGTTGAAATAATGATTGATGGACTAGCTTTATAGTTAGTCATTTGTGAGTATGAACGAATGAATTAACTAGTACAATGTTGAAAAATTATATTAAAAAAAGTATTCTAACATACTTTTCTCATAACTTTTTATATGAAAGTGAAACACACTGTTTAGGAGCTTGTGAAATGTGCAAATGAAAATTCTGAAATCAGAAAAGAACAGGCAGCCTTGCCAACTCAGAAAATCTCGAATTGTTCCTGGCTTGTGGTATCCAAGTTCACTGCAGCTTTGCCAACTCAGCCCGGAACACGTCGACGTGTTCGTCCGTCACGCACCACGCCACCGCGTTCACGCCGTCGCTGCCGTTCGACCTCGAGCACGGTAGGCATGGCAAGCAGGACGGCATCACCGTCACCTCCATGCGGGGTATCACCCTGGCTGGCTTCCCGCCGCCGAAGTCGATACCGTCGAGGCCGAGGCCCGCCCAGCTCGACACGTACAGGCGGTGCATCGGGCCGACGAAGAGCCCCTCGCCGCCGCCGCCGTCGACGCCCTGCTTCCCTCTCAGCTTGTTCCGGAGGAGTTCCTCCGGTATCCGCTCCTTGGCGTCGTTGACGAGCTTCACCACGTCGACGATGTCGCCGTACGCCACCGCGTCCGCCGTGGACGCCACCACCTGCCGCGTGATGCAGTTGCCGTAGTACCCGTCCTTGGCTCCGATGTGCGGCCGTGCGTTGACCGCGAACAAGAGCACCGCGGGAGCGTCACTGCGGCAGCGGCGGCCGTGGATCGCGCGGGTGCGGCACTGCCATATCGCGGCGGTGACCACGTCGAACACGGAGCAGCGCCGCCGGCCGCCGCCGCCACCGTTCCGGCTCACGAACTCGGCCTTGACACGGTTGACGAAGCTCCATGGGATCATAATGTCGCAGTAGGCGAAGTCGACGTGCTTCTAGTCGGCAAGCGGCGCCTTCAGTGCGACGGGAGCCAGCTGGTCGGGGATTTCAGGCATGGACTCATCGTACCTGACCAGGCCAGGGTTCACTTTATCGGTTAGGCCGATCGTGTCGGAGGTTACTGAAATCCCGAAATTTCGAAAATTTATTGAACAACATTTAGTTGAATTTAAATAAATATGACAAAAAATTATAAAAAAATAAAAAAATCGACTGAAGTAATATCGTATCGGAGGGGAATGTTCCAACCCTGTACCTGACCGGAATGACGGACGGCGACGGGAGCCCACAGGCGAGCTCGCCGACGGCTCGCAGAAACTGCGCCAACCCGTAGGTGTCAGCCACGCCATGGTTCCATGTCACCCCGACGACGAACCCGCCGCACTCAAACTCGGTCACCTGCATCATCAACAGCGGATCGGACATCCAGCATGACTCCCCACCATACCAGATAGCAAGGTCGGCCAACGGCAAGTCGCCGTCGCCGTCGTCGACGTCCTCCAGCGTGCAGCTCGCCGTCGCCGCGACGAACGGCAGGCCCCCGCCCTCGCCGGTGCACGACAACACGACGTTGTCGTCGTCGCCGGCGGCGACGACGTGGCCGGCTAAGGGGTAGTAGTGAACGAGAGCACGTGACAGTGCCCGTCGTACGGTCTCGGCCGGGCGGTGGACACGACTCCGCCGCCGCCGCCGCTCGAAGACGAGGAACGCCGTGAATGACAGTCCGAGGCGGGACTTGTCGGCGGAGGTGAGGCGGATGGTCGCCGCCGCCGGTGTCGGCTCCGACGACGGGGTGACGAGCACCGGTGGCCCGGACTTGGATACCACAATGTCCTTCATCTTCTAGGCTGGGAACGTTGGGTTATTTCACTAGATATAAGAGTGGAATAATGCCCACGGCCATGTTATGTTACCTCTCGCGTCGCCGCCGGCCGCGGCCACGGCCAGGGCATGTTGCCTCTTCCCTGAGTTTCTACTCCATCTCCATCGGTTTCCTCCACTATCAAACCAGACAAGACTGCGTGGGGAGTGGATTCTAATCCCTCGAGGGTATCCTCTTATATTTTTTTTCCCTTCCAAATTCGATGCAAATAGTTGTGAAAAAAATCTGAAAAAAATGTCAATGGAGAGTATAATGATACCTACTAGTCCACCAAAATTCATGTTCAAATTCAATCTACACATCGAGAAAAAAAAGGACAAATTTAGATATAAACAATACGCTACTATTCATACGTTGAATTTGTCTTTTTTATATCTCAACGTGTAAATTGAGTTTCGACTTAAAATTTTATGGAGTTGTATATATGTGTTGTATGAATGTTGTCAAATTTTTTTAGAATTTTTCATAACCGTTTAGATGATTTTTAAGCAAACGAGGGAATATCCCCTCGAGAGATTAGAATAGTTCCCCGGCTGTGTGTGCTCACGATGTAAAAGAAAAGAAAAAAAAAAGACTTGATCTGTTCCACACCGGGTGGTCTGGGTGGCATCTATGATGCGGTCCAGAGAAAAATGTATGCTTGTCAATGATTCCAGAATCCGATTAAAAAGGAAGCAAAATATCTATAAGTCGTTTTTGCTCCTTTTTTTTAATAAAAAATCATAGTACAATTTCAGATTTACGACACCTAAGGGCTAAGAGCTAAGTTTAATAGTATAGCCAACTACTAGTTCCAATTCATTTATAACTAATCTAATAGGTAATAGCTCATTCATACAATAGTTACATACTACACTATTAATACATGGTCCCACCTATCATACACACACTGTGTCTTGGAGTCCGTGCTACAGCTGGCTACAAATTTGTAGCCCGCTGCTCTCCTCTCTCCTCATTTATCTCCTTAAAAAATGTTTACAGCTGACTTATAGCCTGCTATTGTACCTGCTCTAAGTAATATGGGCATCCAAGCACAAGCCACAAGATGAAACATAGGACTAAATAATGAGGTGGAGGAGAGAAGAAAGATGAGAGAGAAATAGTCACCTCTTATGCAAGAGGCAACCCCTACACAAACTTCAATATACATGTGAGAGTGTTAGAGATATTAGGGATTGTGTGCATTTAATTATTTATGTCATGCATAAAATTGGATGTGGTAGTCACCTCTATCTACGACACATGAAGCTTCATGTGCTGCAACTGACGAGTGGGGCCCTACAGCTGACTCCGCCCTATCCTTCTCTAATCGCGAACTGGATATATACACCCCTCGCTGTTGCGTGCAGTAGAAGTAGATGGTAATAAACTCGATCAGTGTTATATATGTTACGTGGCATGTAGCTCTTAGGCTGACAACCCTTGGTTGAGCAAAGAGGTGTTATTATGGGCTGGTTTGGTTTGTGGCCTGAATTGGCTTTGCCAATATTTAACAATTTCAATAGTGTTTAGTGTCTATTTAGTTTGAAGCCAAATTTTGACATGTCTAAAGAAATAGGCTATTTTAATAGTGAAATTGGGTTGTTTTGGCTTCAATCCGAACACAACTTTACCTTGCCAAGATTAACCATACCAAAACTTAGCAAAATTTGATATTGACAAAAATTGGTAAGTTCAATTTAAGTCACAAAACAAACCAGCTCTATGTTATAAATAGCACTCAAATCAAATAACACAGCGTACATTCTACTAGTCTTCTCTCTCGCATTCCCCTCGGTCTTGCCTGGCATAGACAGGCAACCGCCGGCCGTCCACGCGACTATGATCTCGCCGAACACCGCCAACACGGTCCTCGGCGTCCTAGGTGCGTCATCGCCTCATCGGCATCTTAATTTTAGCTTTCTTCAAATCCCGCGTTTCATTAACTTTGTGTTGATCTTTTTCCTCGATCGATCTCATCTTGCAGGTAATGTAGTGGCCCTCGTTCGGTACTTGTCCCCAGTGTAAGAATCAAAATTCATGTGTGTATATAAATATTCGATTCATTTCACTTCAACCTATGTACATGATCGTGCAGGCTGGCGTGCAACCGCACAACATGCCCATCATCATTAGCGCCCCTGGCATGGTAACTCAGCTCGCCTACATCTCCCTCTTTCTCGCCACGTCTGTTGCCGCCTCATCCTCCTCCTCGTCGACATTGTTGCCTTCGTCGGTGTACTCGTTGCGCTCGTCCTCTCCCTCTCCCACACCCACAAAATCCGTGCCATGATAATTGGGATCATCATCATCCTTATTGGCACAGGCATGTACACATCCCCACTTACCGTCATGGTAAGTAAACTTCACTTATGGCCGAATATAACACAATGGTTTAAGTCACACGAATGCACCATGCCACCGTGTCCACGCCGTTCGACAGAACGGAATCACCGTCACCTCCATTGTAGGGATCACCCTCACTAGCCCCTCGTAGTCGAGGCCGAGGCCGCCCCAGCTCAACACGTAAAGGCAGTGCATCGCGCCGACGAGGAGCTCTCGCCTCCACCAGGGAGGAATGCAGGAAGCAAAATGAGTGGGGCCGATAGTCTACTCCTAGTTAGAATAAGTAAATAAAAATATGATAGGGGGGCATTTGCCCCCCGTGCTATCTAGAATTGAGTAGGGGCCAAGGCCCCCCATTGAGTATACTCTAGGTCCGTCCTTGGCCTCCGCCCTACGCCCGTGGCCGCCATCTCTACTTGTTATAAATTTTATATGGTTTGGTACGGCTTGCCACGGTTACCGCGTGGTAACCGTGCTTACCACTGGGGTGCGGTAACCCTGGCCCGACGGTTTGAGAAACCCTACCTACCTCCTCATGCCTGTTGCTGCCTCATCACATCTCTTCCCCTCCTTATGCCTGTCGCTGTAGCTATTTAAATGCTGCCTCATCACATCTCTTCCCGTCCTTATGCCTACCACTGCCTCACAAGCAAGCCAGTCTCTCTCACAAGCATCATCACATGTTTCATCTCTCTTTCACTCTTGGCATTGCAGATTTCATCTTCTTGCGTGTTTCTTGCTCGTTCCATCTCTCTTTCACTCTTTGCTCCCATGGCGACCACCTTTGAACATGTAGTTACCGAGCTGTTTCAGATCCTTTTGGTGTAGCTCGGTCTTTTCCTTCTTGGCACAGGGGTCGTACCGCTGCAGCAGACCTCCGTAGGAGGGCAGCAAAGCCAGTGCGTGGAAACTCTCGGTTTCAAAAAATACCGTTTCTTGAGCACTTTTTGGTGCTTACAATGTTTATTTGTGGTTTATTGATTTGCTTTGTCCGCTTTCATCTCAAAGCTGATGGAGAGCTGTCGGCTCTCCTCTGCTTACGAGGGTGAAGCTTAGGGTGCTAATGTTCGTAGCAGTCGCAACTTCATTAGCATCAACTGTTTTAGCTGCATTTACCTTTTATTACTTGATAGAAATTAAAGCATCTATTTTTGCGTGTTTGGGTGTGGGAATTAGGATTTCTGTTTATGTTTCATATGTTTTCTGTGGAGCATTCTGTATTTTTATATATTATTATTTGTATAGGACTGTAGTCTACTCAAATTAGAGGGGTGGGTACTTCGGGAATGAAGAATGTAAAGAGATTAGAAGTGTGTGTACTTCGGGAGCGGTATGGAGTATGTGACGTGTGGGGTCTAATGTACTTGTGGTGTACTTCTACTAATGTACTTGCGGTGGTGTAATGTACGAATGATGTATGGATTATGTACTTCTACTAATGTAGTTGTGGTGGTGTAATGTACGTATGATTTATGAATGACTTACCATGAATGAAGAACGATTAACGTTCTCCTTTGCTTTATTGCAATGTTTTGAATGGAAGATTAGATTAAATCTATTATACTTCTACTGTAATAATCTTCTGGACACCCATCATCTCTCCGTTAACAACAAAGTACACCAATGGAACAATGGCTGAGATCGGGTCCACGCCTCAGCCACTACCCCACACCTGACACCTCGTCCATCTACCTCACGAGCTGGCATGCTATATAAACCCCAAGCTCAGGCTGAGCAACTGTCACACCCCGAAGTTCTCCTCCCAAGCCTAAAATTTAATTTATAAGAGACCCTAAGAAAATACCGGTGCAAAGCAAGAGTAAACCCTGTTAAATCAATGCAAATAATAATCGGAGTGGGCATGTGGAATTTTTCTTGAGTTCTACATGTCGAAATTCACTAACAGGATTTTTAGTGGAATTTTCAGAGCGCTCGAAATAATTTTAACCAATTAAAATTGAGCAAGCAATATTTTAATTCCAGGGAAAATTCTTTTCTCCTTTTTCTTTTTCTTTTTCCCTTCCTTTTCCGAATGGGCCGCCGGCCCATTCTCTCCTTTCCTCCCCCTCCTCCCTGCTGGGCCGGCCGCAGGCCGAGGCCCAGCCAGGCCGCCCCGCCGCCCTCCTCTCCCGGGGTCGCCGACAGGTGGGGCCCACCTGTCGGGTCCTTCCCCAACCTCCCGCCGCGCCCGCAACCGCCGCCGCGCCCACGTCTCCGCCTCCTTCGGGCCACGTCGACCACGCCCGCGCGTGCGCCGCGTTCCCCGCGCCCACTCCCCTCTCTCACCCGCTCGCGCCCGCGCCCGAGATGGCCGGGATTCGATTTTCGAATCCCGCCTCTCTCTCCTCCCCCACTTCCCACGTTGGCCAGCGAAGTCCCGCCTCTCCCGGCCACGTCCGGCCCTCCCCTCCCCTATTTAAGCTTCTCCGTCGCTCCCTCTCGCTTTTTTCCCATTTCGCCGAACTCCCTCGTGCTCCCCATCGCTCCCGCGCCGTGCAACCACCCGCCGCCGCCGTCTCCGCTACTCCGGCCGCCGTTAGCCGCCGCTAGGCTCGCCGCCGCACCGCGCCGTCGCCGCCGTCGGGTTCGCGTGGCCGAGATCCACCCCGTCCACCCCTCCTTCGTCGAGGTTCGTCGCCGGAGCGCCATTCCCATCGTGCGTTGGTGAGGGTCGCCATGTCCGCCGCTTTCGGCCGGCATTCCCGTCTCCTATGGCCCCTCTCTTCCTCTCTAACCTCTTTCTTTTCGTTCTTTAGGTCGTCCCGGTCGCCGTCCGCCGCATGTCGACCTCCCTCCGTCGCTCCTCGTCGCCGGACGCCGCCGTCCCCTCCGGTGAGGACTCCCTCCCCTTTCCTTTTCTTCCCCAATTCCCCGTGCGTCGCCGCCGCTCGCGCTCGCCGTCGCCTTCGGTCGTTGCCGCCGTCCGCTGCCGCCGCTTTCGCGTCGCTTTTGCGCCGTCGCCTCCACCGCCGGATGCCGTCGCCGGCAACGCGACGCGCGCGTGCCGCCGCCGCTAGCCCTGGCCGGCCAGTCGGCTTTGATGCCGAGCCGAGCCCGGCGGCCGCCTCTATCGCCGCCCGTCCGATCGTCCCGGGGCGATCTGGGCCGTCGGTCTCGTGGACCGGCGATGGACCACCTGCGTGGTCCCGGTCCATGGTGAACCGCTCTCCCCTGAGCCGCTGACCAGTGGGCCCCGCTTGCCGGCGCCGCACCCCCTCCGTGCTGACGTCAGCCCTGGAAAATATTGCGCAGTAAAATATTTAAGGATTTTTGTTATAGTAATAAACATGGTGAATCTTCTAAAATTCATAACTAATTCATCCGAGCTCCGTTTAAGCCCATTCAAGTCTCAGTAAATCAAGAAAAATATGTAGAATCCATTAAAAATGGTTTTGTTCCCTGTTTCAGTAGTCTTATAGCCTGTTTGCATTGTTTGCCTTGTATGTCGCTAGATTCCGTTTCCTCCGACGCTCCGGTGTACTTCGAAATAGTCGCCGAGGTTCCTCCAGCAGCAGAGCAAGGCAAGTCATGCTTGTCACTTGAACATGTTGATCCTATATTGCAAATGCTCTATTGTTTTCCTTCAAATATTGCATTGTTTTATAATGTTACTATGGGGTGTTTACCTATTGTCATAACCATGCTATTGTTGTACCATGTCCCTTTGTCAACTTGGGGTCATAACATGACTAGAGATTGGGCTAGGGATTGCTTAGCCATGCTTAGTTCAACTAGTTCACAATGGGGAAAATCCTATTAATGTTTAGACTGTTGGTTCTAATGGTTTTGTTGGATTAGTGCCACCGCTTTGGTGTTAGTTAATTAAAATAAATCACATGGTGGGCTGTGGGTGCATGGTTTCGCTGGTCGCACCCATGGCAGTTAAGGACCGGTTCGCGGGATGCCCTGGAAGAACTTATCGTACTTACCACAAGCCAGCGTGGGCAACGGCTGGGCTTGTAGCGTAGCTTTCCTCTAGCCGACGCATCCAGGCAAGGGTGGGCGTGATGGAGTTTGGATGGGCCCTGCGACGGCCTATGCGGCTTCCGGATTCACCTAGGCATGAGAGGGGACTGCCCGCTGCTTTGCGAGGAGTGGGGGTGAAACCTGAGGTGTGGTGTGCTTGGTTAGAGGGGGTTATGCGAAGGGTCCTGTCATGGCCTCTTTCCGGTATGTCGTGGTGGCATGTCGGCGCACGGAAACGTGTCGTGGGGCTGTGTCTTGTGGGTACAGTTGTACACCTCTGATCAGAGTAAAAATATTCGAATAGTCGTGCCCGCGGTTATGGGCGGTCAACCAGATTCACCGTGATTAATCTTACCCTAGTGTAATCTTTTGAAATTGGATAGTTTAGGTGGATGGTTGGGCCTGTTGCAACGTGGGATAGCGTTGGACAGTGGATAGTTAATATTGATTAATTATTACAACTGTTTAAATCTTTCAACTTCTGTTTATAAATGCTCGCTTTATGCAAATGAACCACTCCAGCTCTTCTTTGATAATTCCCTGCATCATACCCCTATTCCGGTATGACTTGCTGAGTACAGTGGGTAGTACTCAGTCTTGCTCTATTTTTTCCCAACCCCAGAGCTCGAGTATGTGTCAGATGAAGGTTTCTCCGAGGAGTAGGCTTCGTCCGTGCCGTCGAGGATGCCTGTGGAGTGGTGTTCCCGCTGCAGTTCTAGTCAAGGCTTAGCTCCTGTTGTCTTTCTTTTCTTCCGCTGCATTTGTGTAAGACTTTTATGATGTTTGTAAGACATGGATCTGAATGTCAACATTGTCGTTTGTGTACCCCGGCCGGTCCTGGACGGGGATTTTAATGCACATTCTGCTTGGAATTCTACTCGGGAATTTCTGAGCGTGACAGCAACACAGTGCACAACTCATCTTCTCTCGCATTCCCTTCTCTCCTGGCTGAGCAACACAGCGCACAACTCGTTTTCTCTCGCATTCCCTTCTCTCCTGGCTGAGCAACACAGCGCACAACTCATTTCTCTCACATTCCCTTCTCTCGCATCCTTCTCTCGCATTCCCCTACTCATCTTCTCTGGCACTGGTACCGGCGCCGTCAGCCACTAGTACATCACGTCGCCGCTTACTGCCACTGCTAGTCATGACGGACCAAACAATTTGAGGCGCACTCTGTGAAGTGCATTGCTATAGTATATGCCTATCCCTTTATTGGGCCTTGTTGTATCCTCATGATAGAATGGGCTTACCCATACTGAACACACACAATGTGTCTGAGTGGAGTACTGGTTGCTCAGATGGAAGATTTGGAGAGTTAATTTTTCTACTGGAATGGCTTCATGTGTTCCAGCCTTCCAGGTCGAATGAATGGTCGATCCAATCCCTATTGAATTTTTCCTTCCAGGGAACATCCATGATATGGGGTGAAAGTTGACATCAATGTGCGTCGTTCTTTAAAGTTTGAATGACGATAACTTTTTACGAGAAATACACCATATAGCAAGTACTAGTATATATTAGCAGTATAAACGATATAACAATATATATTGATTTGATGTTCCACTTGATTTTTGCGGTATAAATTCAAAAAAAGGTATATTTGTAATTTTTTTAATGTTATTCCCAGGCGGCATTTTCATTCGCATTGGCACTAGTAGCGTTCCCCCACTCCCGGTCGATCGAAATCCCTGTTCAGCCGAACCCCATTCCTTCGTCAGCAACCGCTGTCACCAGTCATCCACGCGCGCCACACCACCCGCTGACACCCACCCAGAAGGCCACAATGATATGGGAGCTACAATGTGTCAACGATGATGCCCTCTATTGACCTTCTTCCCTAGTGCCATCGGCTGCCTCCACCAACCTGGTTGCACGTACGAGGCCGGGAAGGGGTATCGGCGCTGACGAAGAAGTAGTAAGGCATCGCCCCAAGACGCTGCCACGGATGTGGTGGAGACCAGGAGGAGGTGCCCAACGACCACCGCCAGATCCCCTTCCTGGAGCCGCCCTTGCAGATCTAGAGGCACTGCCCAGTGCCCACATCCAGTTTGCGCGGGGATGAGTTGGAGGCTGGGAGGAGATGTGCGGTGGAGGTCCCCTCACCGGCCGGAGAGCATCTTATCTGGAGAGAGATCAACGCGGTGGATGCGGCGAGAGTAGTCCTCACTCCTCAGTCCTTCATCTTCATCTTCAAGTCCTGATCAACTAGTATGATTCTTGTGTTGCTTTTATCGTTGTGTACAGCAATTGAGATCTAAAATTTCAAATGACTGACTCAAAACTGGGAGAACAAAACCGAAAAAAAAATTCTAGTACGGTGTTTACATATATGTTGCCTTTTCTCGTCTGAATTTTAAAGTGCGGACAATTCAACTCTTCTGAATGGTCGTCTCGACAATTTGTTGGCGTTGAATGACTTAATTTTCGTAATTATGGCAGATGATTTATTTTTTTCTTCTTTTAAGTTTTCTACTATATGATGCTTGTTCGGCTCTGGCCCTGGGGAGGCAGCATGCATTTCGTGTTCAAATTAAGTCACCTAAGTCACTGACATGTGAGTTTTCTTTGCTATGGACCAACGTATCAGTGACTCTAAAGTCCTCTTTTTTGCATGGAAAGGAGATGGTTTGCACTTCGCAGCAACATAGTTGTTTGAACCGTGAAAAGTTGAACGGAAAATCTTTCATAGGTCTTTAGGGGTTGTTTGGTTCATGACCAAATATTGCCACACCTCAACTTAAGGAAGCTTTTTGAATAAGTTAGTCATGCATTTGGTTCATTGCCACACTTGTGGCTAGATTTTTTTTCTAGCACTTTGGTCCCACGCGTCATTGTCTCAGGAAAATGTAGCAAGGTTGTGGATTACTAGCCGAAGTGTCGTGCCAAATTTGTTGGCCTAACCTTAGACAAACTTGGCAAGAAAACTATGACAACCCTATGCAATGTTAGTATATGAGTCAAACAACCCCTTAGTTTTTCGTGGGTCATGCCGTCACGGTGATCTTTAATTTTTCTTGTTACAGCAACATGAGAAGATGGTTTGCATCAACATGAGCTGAAAGTTGACTGAAAAATCTTTCATAGGGCTGAACATTTCAGCGGAAAAAGTTGGTTCTTTCATTAGGTTTTTTTTTCTTGCGAATCTGTTCAGCTTGTTGTTATGGATGCTATGATTGTCTTATGGAAATTACTGACCCTGTTGTTTTTTTTCTTTTATTTTTGTCAGTTATATTTATCAATTTACTCTTAATCCTGTAAATTTTTAAGATTGCTGAAAACCGGGTGATATTAGCCGGTTTTCGTATGACGCTAACCGAAAGTCGTCGGTTTTTACCAAATTTTGGTTGGATTTCGGTACACCGGTGAGAATCGATTTTTACTTCGAAATTGAAAAGTTAAACCCTACTTCATACCACAAGCTTAAAACGTTAGTATATTTATAACGATTTACGAGAAGCAATATCATAATTCGCTTTTGGTCTGAAAGTGTAAGGAGATTGAAAACAGAGGGATAGATATACAGGGGGTAGCAGATCAGACGGCTGTGATGCTGCCACATCACCCTCCTATAGTCCTACGCTCTCCCCTCACCCGTCAGGCCGTCACCCGTCTCCCTCCTCGTGTCCATTTCCACCCTCCAAACCGGAAAGCAGGAGATCGAAATCCTAGGGGCTAGGGTTCTCTCCCACCCCTAGAGGTGGCCAAACGGGCCGGGCCAAAACGGGCGGCCCGAGGCACGGCGGAACCTGTAGCCGGCACGGCCCGGCACGGCCTGCTACAGTAACGGGCCGTGCCGGCACAGCACGAGTAGCCGTGCCGTGCTTGGGCCGCCGGCCGAGCCCGCGGGCCGGCACGGCACGGCACGGCTACTGTAGTAAGTCCGCATCTCATCCTTCCGCAAGTCCGTATCTCATCCCTCCCAACTGACGGCCCAGCCCGCTAGCCGCCTCCGCAAGTCCGTTGAGCACCCCTCCTAGCTGATGGCCCAGCCCGCCAGCCACCTCCGCAAGTCCGCATCGCATCCCTCCGCGCCATTTCGGTTCCTGGGCCAACCGTGCCCCGTCCACGGCCCATTTTTCATTCACGGGCCCGTACTGACACGGCGGGCCACACGCATGCCGTGCCGGCACGGGCACGGCCCGGCCATCCACGGGCCGTGCTTGGGCCGGCGGCTCGGCACGTGGGTCGGGACGGCACGGCCCGTTTCATGAGCCATGCCTAACGGGCCGTGCCGAAACGGGCCGTGCCGGACCCGTGCCCGTGCCGTGCCGGGCCGGGCCGCCCGTTTGGCCACCTCTACCCACCCCGCATCCCCATCGTCCGATCCGATCCCACCCAAACCCCCAACCTCCGCCATGTCCCACCACGACGGCAGCAAGCCCTACCAGCCACGCCGGGGCCCCGAGCGCCCCCCTCCTCCGGCCCCGGCGGACGATGCGGCGGCGCACGTCGCGCCCACGGTCGACCACCTCGCCGCGGTGGCCGCCGAGGCCGAGGCGATGGCCCGCTTCGAGGAGGAGCACCGCGCCCTGGGGGCGGAGGAGGAGTATGAGGAGGAGGAGGATGAGTTGGAGGAGGAGGAGGAGGAGATGGAGGAGGATGAGGACGCGCAACATCATGAGGGGGTGGGCGGCGAGGTGGCTGTCCCGATGGACGCGGAGGCCGCCGCGCAGCTGGACCCGCACGGCGGGATGCTCGCCGCCTCCGGCGCTGTCCAGCCCATGGCGTCCAACCAACTCACCCTCTCGTTCCAGGGCGAGGTCTACGTCTTCGACTCTGTCTCCCCTGACAAGGTCGTTTGCCTCTCATGCGCTTGGCCTTGTTTGTTTGTCATGTGTGTTTCGGTATAGACTGGGATTGATGTTGCAAAAAAAAAAAGGCTGAGTGTTCGATTACTTCTCGCAGGTTCAAGCAGTGCTCTTGCTACTCGGTGGAAGGGAGCTGAACCCAGGTTTGGGCTCTGGAGCATCGTCATCTGCGCCATACAGTAAGGTTGGCACGGGTGATGGTGAACTGTCTTTCTTTGTAGTATCAGTTCATTATGTTTGACAGGATTGTGCACTCTGGAGTTCATTGTGTATTTTTTTTCCCTTGGTTTCAGAGGTTGAATTTTCCACACCGGGTGGCATCTTTGATGCGGTTCAGAGAAAAGCGGAAGGAGCGCAACTTTGATAAGAAGATCCGGTATTCTGTTCGGAAGGAAGTTGCACTTAGGTTGGTGCTAGCTTAGCATTGGCTGTGGATGTTTATACGTACTGAAATGCTATAGAATTTTGTTCCTATTTGAATGCTGATTGACCTGAATTAGGAAGAGTCAAGCGTGCTGTATTTGATCTGTGAGTAATACACTCTGCTAACAATGTACTTAATATAGTGGAAGTGAACTGAATAATATAATCTAAACTTGGCAACTTATACATTGTATTTGTACCAAAAGCGTGTTTTAGTTTTGAGTTGTCTGGCTGCTTTTATTAAGCTATTCTCCCTCTGTTTCATATTGTAAGTCGTTCTGACTTTTTTCGTAGTCAAACTTCTTCAAGTTTAACCAAGTTTATAGACAAATTTAGCAACATGTACAACACCAAATTAGTTTTGTTAGAACTAACATTTACAATATTTTGATAATAAGTTTGTTTTGTGTTGAAAATATTGCTATATTTTTATATAAACTTAGTCAAACTTAAAGATCAAAGTATCAGTGTCAAAGCGACTTATAATATGAAACGGAGGTAGTACCTTTTTAAGTATCAGTGTCTTTCTTGTGGTTACTTTCAGTTTTGATATTACCGTGGCAGATAGTAGGATTTATATTTTGCTGTTATTCATGTTTTCTAAATTACCTCTGCTTAGATTATGTACAGGAAATCTTCATAGTTTAAAATATTTTCTATGTATGTGTAGGATGCAGCGCAATAGAGGTCAGTTTACATCTTCAAAACCAAAGGGTGATGAAGCAACATCGGAATTGACAGCTTCAGATGGCTCCCCAAACTGGGGATCAGTGGAAGGTCGGCCTCCCTCTGCTGCTGAGTAAGTAGAGAAAAATCCCATTTTTTTTGGTTCTTGGTTTATGACTTTTCCAGCAATATTTCTTGATGTGTGAAACATCCTTTACATATTTATTAGCAAGGTGTTGACAATCAATCCATGCTTGGAATCGTGTGCTCTAGTGTATTGCATTGTATAGATGCTATGAACTGTGGATCAATCCCATTTTTTACTTGGCTAACTTTAGTTGAACAATTTGCATGTAAGTTTGATATAGATATCTTTGTTATACTTATCATACATGCAAATATGCTTCTTTTTTGTATGGTGTATGCCAGGTTATTACTACCTTTTTATCATTGTGGTTTCTCTAAGCATATGAAACATCATTTATAAATTTTGGTGATTGCTATTTTTTTTTCAGATGCCATCACTGTGGTATAAATGCAAAGGCTACACCTATGATGCGTCGTGGACCTGATGGGCCAAGAACATTATGCAATGCCTGTGGCCTCATGTGGGCAAACAAGGTACCTATAAATGTTTAGTAGTACCATTGCATAGCTAGATTTAAGTCAGCATAGAAACTCAAGAGTTATAACTTATAAGTCAAACTTTGTGATAGATCATAGATGTAGCAAAATATTATAACTTCTAAGAACTGAAGACCGACTTAATATTAAGATTCTATCAGCAATTTTTTGCTAGGATCATTTTTGTTGAAATTGTTTAAGTTACATTATTAATTTGCACTTTATAAGCTATTATCGTGACATATTTAAAGCACCAGTTACTCACACTTGTCTTGACTTATTTCTATGTATATCTATATATGCAATTGAAGGTTAAAATGCCAAGTTCAAGGTGTCATGCCAACTTGGTATGCAGTTTGTTATTTGAGTATAGGTTGTTGGGATGAGTTTTGTTGAAGTTTCTAGTATACAATCCAATGCAATGAAGTTAGATGCATGGTGCTGATGTTTGAATATGTAATCTATTTAGTGAGTTCTGTCTGTTCTTGAACAAGTTTCACACTATCATTAATATTAGTCTTAACAATCTGATGTGCTTCCTGGTGCATGGAAAGTTTCATAGCTGAGCATTTTGTTAATTGGCAATAAGAGTTTTAAACTTTATTTGTTGACAAACACAGGAAATTGTTGGTAATCCATAATCCAAATCCATAAATGGTCTGTTATACACTTACACTGAAAGCATGGGTCTTTTAAACTATGCTTCACATTGCTTTCTCTTTCTGTTTGTTTTTAGTAATCCATACATCAAGTGATCAAAGTACTTAGATCTTATCTTTAAATTTTTGACACCTTACCTCATAAATGTGGAATCTCTGTTTTTCTACTAAAAACAAATCTCTTTTTTTTTTTTGTAGGGGATGTTGAGGGACCTATCAAAAGCACCTCCCACACCTATTCAAGTTGTGGCATCAGTTAATGATGGTGTAAGTCATTTTCCCCCATTAGCTGCACATCTATTTACATACTTTTTGAGGATTCTAATTTTCACAATAAGTTGAAAGTGAAATGACTCTTTGGCTCAGATGAGTTGAATCCTTGTTTCGTTATCTAGCTTACTGATGATTGTAGCCATTTTTAAGCAGTTGCTGAAAATTTTGGAGAAATTAATCAAAATATTGGTCCACAATGGCTTCTCAATATTTTCTTAACTTTTATGAAGGTAAATCAAGTTATGGTCCATTGCCAGGGGATTAAAAAACTGTGGCTCTAGCTATTCCATTCTAAATTTGAGGATATTAGATAGTGTGATATACTGATATTGTTTCCTGTTATACTGGTCACTGGTGTGACTGGTTGACTTTCAATCCATAGTTGTAAACTTAAAATCATGACACATAATTGGTTTAGCTATGGGAAGATTTAATGCTGACGGTTGGGCATCTTTGCATGTTATTTTCTTCTCTCCTTGGTATTCAAAATATGAAAGCTGTCCTATAACTGTGGCTTTTGTTTACTGCCGGTTAAATATGAACTTGTTTTCCTTTATTTGCACTGGCAGCCTGAGGCTAGCTTCAGCATCAATATACTGTAGTTTACATTTGTTTCTGACGGCAGTATGGCTTATAATGATGTGGCCATTTAAGAATTTTAGGGGTTGTTTTGTTTTGAGGAATTGGATGGCCAATGGACCATCAGATACTCCCAAGTCTCACTTTTTTGTTCGGTTCGAGGAATGGAATGTGTTGGTCCATAACCACCTCATCCCTCGATATGTGATTGATTCCTCGAAAGAAACAGCCTAAGTTATGGCCCATTTCAGGCATCAAGTATAATGTCCTAAAAGTTTCTGTATCCTGTTACAACCAACAAATTCTCTTTTCCGGTCTCTGTAGCTTCTTCAATATGCCTTGATATTTCAAACAAATCAATTTTTGAAGCTTCTGCTACTTTTCCTCCACAGAATGGAAGTGCTGCAGCACCTACCACCGAGCAAGAAATTCCTGCACCAGCCACTGTCAATGGCCACGAATCATCAACGTGAGTATAGCGATGTTTGTCTTGTGGAGGATCGCGAACATCATGCCGGCATTATATCCATGTAGTTTAACTGTCTGTACTATAACTTGATGAGAACCTGTTAGGTACCTAGGCCATTTCTTTACCATCATTTAGGGTTTGAATGTTGTTCTGCATATGTTGTAAGCCATGAAAAATCATGCTTCCGGTCATTATGGCCGTAGCAATTTTATTTCTTGTTAGACTCTTGGGTGGAAGTGAGAACAGAGAAGGTGATGAAGTGAATATTTTACTTGTGTCTTGTAGTTATTTATATTTATCTCAAAATTGATTTATCCCATACAGCTGTTTCGTTTGTTACCGTTTTGCTGGCCAACCGTTGGAAGTTTCCAAAAATATAAAGGGCTCCTTTGGAACGAAATAATTTTACACGAACCAGTTCAATTCTCGTGAAAAATCGTTGATCAAATGATAGTAAAAGTTTACCGGAGAAAATACTCAAATCCACTTTGAAGAATACCCCTTGAAGAGGTCCCCCTTTGTCGTTCAAGATGCCGTTCGGTTATTTGGATATAAAGATACTTGCGAGAAACAAGAGCGATCCCGGGTGTGTTTGTTTACTTTGTTGAAGAAAAAAGAAATTAAAAAAAGTTACTTTCTCCATTCTATAATATAAGACGCATAAGTATTTTAATATTTAACTTTTAAAACATCTAACTAATAATTAGTATAATATAAATATACATTTTATTTGTTGAAAATGATATTATTTGATTGTCACTCAAATTTACTTTTATATTGCTATAGTTTTGTTATAGCATACGAGAAATTATAAGCCAAACATTAGTATTAAACTAATAAAGATTATGTTAAGTATGATTGTCTTATATTATTTATATTATGGGATAAAGAGATTGCTTTGTTGAAGAAAAAAATATCAAAAAAGCAGAAGTACTACTTTCTATATCCTAAAATATACTACTGTTATGAGAGTAAGACATAATCATTTTTTTCTTATATCTCATAATATAATGTACATGCATACATACATTAACTATCACTTCTTAATTCTTTGTATTTGGTTTATTTTAAATCTTCCACAAGTCCCTTAATAATCATATAGTCGAGTCTTATGGTATCGAGGGAGTACTACGAGATGAATCTTAATTTTAAAAGTAAAACAATACGAGATGAATCTTAATTTAAAAAGTAAAATAATACGATGGGACGAATTAAGCCCTGATTAGTTTTTACGTAAAAACTTTTCACCTTATCATATCGAATGTTTGAATACATGCATGGAGTATTAAATATAGAAAAAAAAAATAACTACACAGATTATGTAAATACAATACGAATCTTTTAAGCCTAATCGCGCCATGATTTGACAATGGGTGGGTTCGGATGAGATTGCCGTGGCTTCAGCTTCACAGCACAACAACTACAGCACTAGCAGTAAATTTTGTGCTGCTAGTACTGTTGATATAGCCAACAGCAGTTCAACAGCTGCAATATGTAGCTCAAGTGAACACGGCCAATGTGGTCATACAGTAAACATTTGCTAATGACGAATTAATTAGGCTTAATAAAAACGTCTCACAGTTTATATGTATAATATGATGTTTAATAATTTAAATGTGTGTCCGTATATCCTATGATAGGGCTACACACAAACAGGGAACCCGATCAGCAGCCGTGCACGTGTCCCATACGCCGTTTCACACTTTTTTTCTAGACGCTTCCTTCCCTTGCCGCTACCGCCTCGTGCGCCGCAGCCCGCAGCCTAGCCTACCCTCTCTCTCTCCCCCCTCCTCAAGCTGTGCGCGATTCGCTTCCTCACTCCCAAACCCTAACCCCACCGCGACGCTCCCCCCCATGGCTGACGTCATCGACCCCGCCTCCACCGAGGCCCCCCGCGCGCGCCGCCCGCCGCCGCCTCCGCCCGACAGCCCGGAGGGCCGCTCGCCGCCGCTCCCGCCCCCGCCCCCCGGTGGCCCGCCGCAGCCGGCGGCCACCCGCAAGCGGAGCCGCTCGCCACCGCCGCCTCCCCCGCCGCCCTCCCTCCCGCCGCCCCCGCCGCTCGGCTCGTCGCGCCCCGAGCGCTACCGCGACAACCACCACCGGGGAGGAGGCGGTGGCCGGGGTGGGGGTAGTTCCAGCCCCCCGCCGTATCGGAGTGGCCGCCGCCACTCCCCGTCGAGGAGATCCCCTTCGCCGCCGTTCAAGAGGTCGCGGCGGGACGACGGGTACGACCGCCGTGGCGGCCGTGGGAGCCCGCCGCCGCGGTACGGGTACGGCGACAGGAGGTGAGGGGTTTCTTCTTGGTCATTTGGTCGAAATCTGTACTGGATTGGTGGTTAGTTCTTCGAGGCTCTGCGGTTTCATCGCGTGTGCTTGGGTGATGTGTTGGGTAGGTATGGATATGACCACGAGCGTGGTGGAGGCAGAGGTGGGTATGATGATGACCGATACCATGGCAGGTATCAAAATCGCGCAGCAGGTGAGGATTCTTCTCCTCGGGCAAAGTTTCGTTTCGATCTCAGAAGTAAGCTGTTTGAGTAGCACAGCATGAGCGAACCCCAAATGGTATGAGGGAAATTGATTATTTGCCTGTAGTTAGTTCCCCACCAAATTAGATTGGTTTTGATGATCTACAACATAGTTTAGTGAAAACTATCAGATCCTTTGCTCCATAGTCAGTATGAGTTTACTGAATTCAAGTGAACAGCATGGGGCTGTTCTACTTGGTAAACATTAGCAACCTTGCTTTGTTAGCACTTGCTAATGTACTCCCTGCGGTCATAAATATTTGACGTTTAGAACAAAATTCGGTTGAATTTTCAAAATTCCGACTGTAATTTCCCAAATGCTTAGTTTTAAAACAAAATAAAATGTTGTATATAGATTTTCCTTGAAAAGTACTATCATAATATAAAAAGTTATTAGATTTTATAAACTTATTTCTACTACAAAATTGATGGTTGTAATTTTAAATTTTGACCAAATCTTGTCCTAAATGTTAAATATTTATGGCAGGGAGGTTCAGGATTTCAGATCTGTAGATGTTGGGTGTTAGGGCTATTAGCTCTTTGATTTGTTTGGTGTGTTATAGTTGTAGTAAGAATTTTACCACTATCTTCTAATTTGTTCCTGCTTCGAATCATTCTAGTCGGGATGAAGACAAAGTATATGCATGGCTGTTTTTTTTTACTTTAGCTAGCACTTACACTCCTCATTTAGAACATAGATTCTTGATACTTGTGAATATGTTCTGACAATTCGATTTCAATGTCAGATTGGGCCGATTCAGGGTTTGGGGCATCCAATGATGGTCCTGGAATTACCCAAAGGTACTTATTCCTTTACCATGTTTACTCTTTCTGATTGTTAGGCACTTTGATGTTGTCTCCTGGGTACTGTAACTATGTAGCGATCGACAATACTGGAGCTAATTGCCACTACTATTGGGAAATGCAAATTAAGCCTTCTATGCTAGATGCTGTAAGGCATCGTTAACAGATAGAGAATCTTCTCAGAAAATTCTCCAAATTTGATGTTTGAAATCTGACTGATTCTTTGAGAACTGTGAGCCTGTAGTTAAGCTATCAGCTTGAAATCCTTTACTGCAGCACTACATACTCCGGAACCTTGTTACTGTTATTAGCCACCAGCAAGCCAGCTCAATTTACAGTTAGTGCCACCACAAAAGGACTCTTCCCAGTTATATGTAAGCTATACCACCCAGATATTCAGCTACACCTTGAAGGCATAAGAAGCATATGCTTTTGGATACAATCAAATGGAGAATCTGATGGGAATATTCTTTATCTGTTAACAACAAACAAAGGCTCAGAGGCTTTATTTGAATCTCTAGTAGTGGATTTCTTTTTCTTTCTTTTTTTTAATTCTATACCATGTTATCTTAAATATACATTGATAACTCCATGGAACACAACACTTCCAATGCTAATTTGCATAAGTAGATGTTATCATGTTAACACTATGCATTTTTGTCCTATTGATGGTAGACTGTTAGATTGTGTTAACATTGTTAACAGGAAAAAGGTGAGGGATTCTTGTTTTCTTCTCTTGTATATCTTCTTTTGCCACTATTTAGTTGCTGAAATATGTTCATCAATTTATGATACTTGTTCAGAGGAACGAAATGGATGAATTGCTTCCTATGTAACATGAAATCATTGAAGCATGATCACGCTTGTTAGGAGTAGTTGATGCTTGGGCTTTTCATTAGAAAATTATAATTTAGTGTTTTTAGTGTTAATTCTCTATAATACTGGGCTTGCTAATCAATTTTGTATTCTGTTGAATTGTAGCCTTTTATTTTAGTGATGCTATTAATAAACCTGAGGGTCTTTTCTTGGATTTGGTTGCTGGCATTGAGAAATTAGATTCGTTCTCCTTATCTTTGCTTCCCGTAGTTGTCATCTGAAGGAATTCTAGAATTTTCTTGGACAAAAACAATAGCGGAAAGATAGTAATTGGAATCAGCTGATGGATGGGCAGAAGTTATTGGTATACCCCATCAACCATCACATGGTTGTAATGACTTCTTCAAGTTTTTAAGAAATAACAATTATTCTATGCTGATAATACTTTTGGTGGCAACGCATGTAATTAGCAAATGTTTATTCAGTTGTTTCCTCTAGTTATGTGTATGTCACATTTACATTTATCATTGAGTGTTATTGTGTGCTTAAGGTGTCTTAGTTAGGAAGAACATGAAATGTTAGAGAAGGTAGACCATGTTGCTAAGGAAGATAATATTTAGTTAGTTATTGGTCAGGATTTTTTTTAATTAGGAGAATCTTTTGCCCGACCAATGCAGTTGTTCCTGGTGACCGATTTGCATAAAACATTGTAATGAGTGGCAGTTCATATGAAGGCCACATGTTAGATGACATCTCTGTAGGGAGAGGTGGATTGCCTTCTTTTTTGTTATTTGTAAAAAAATATTCAACATGCATACCTTTTAAACTGATCTTTGAACTGTTGAAACAGATTTATGAAAACTTCTATTGCAGATTAAAGAAATCTGAACTGTTGTCACATTTAAACTTGTTTTCAAATATTGTTCCCTCCATTCATTTTGACGAGCTAACCGTTCTAACATATTGAGCAGAGGATTGGGATATAGTTTCATGAGTTTCTCTTAGTGTATTTCTGTTATCTTATATGATTATGCATCTTTTCAGGGAAGGACTGATGACTTACAAACAGTTCATCCAAGTTCTTGAGGATGATATTTCACCTGCTGAAGCTGAGAAACGGTAAATGCACAACACTTACTGATTATATCTTTGTGCTACCTTTTTAGTATTGATGGGCTATGTCTGTTTAAAAAGGTATCAAGAATACAGGACAGAGTACATCACTACTCAAAAACGTGCTTATTTTGACCTTAACAAGAATGATGATCGGTAAGTCAAAATGATTTAGCTGTACACAACTAGGAACAAAAATGGTCCACTTGCTTTAACTGACATTTCATTTGCTTTCACTTGCAGGTTGAAAGACAAGTACCATCCGACCAACTTGTCATCTGTTATTGACAGGTGGAGTTGAATTCCTTTTTATTGAGCCTGTTCCCTTATGCATTCATAAACATTATTATGTTGTGGAAAAAATTTTCTTGCAGAACAATACCCTTTATACTGCTCATCTTAACTCCTTTTACATTTTTGTTAAGTAAATTTCAGAAAACTACAGGTGCTTTGACCAAATTATCACAAAAGTATAGATTTAAGGCGCTGTATCACAAAACTACATATTTGATTTCGAAGTTATCACAAAACTGCAGATATTACAATTTAAATCCCTAGTACTACTGTTATGTTAGAGTTATAAATGTTGTAGTTTCGTCTAACTGCAACTTTTCCATATAATGCAGGAGGAATGATAGTTGTAAGGCAACAGCAAAGGATTTCTTTCATGATTTGCAAAATGGAACTCTGGACCTGTGAGTTATATCTGCACAGCTTGTGTTATGATGATCTTCTGGACTTCTTGTTTATACCTTGATTTTTTACTGAGCAGTGGCCCTGGAATAACTGCGGCTGCA
The DNA here is from genome assembly GCF_034140825.1 of Oryza sativa Japonica Group. Classification (NCBI taxonomy): domain Eukaryota; kingdom Viridiplantae; phylum Streptophyta; class Magnoliopsida; order Poales; family Poaceae; genus Oryza; species Oryza sativa. Next base: position 30,226,917 of record NC_089040.1, on the reverse strand, counting down.
GCAAGTGGCAGTGATGGAAATTCTGATGATGATGGAGACAGTGACAAGAGAAGAAAGCATGGCAGGGGTTCCTCAAAAGAAACAGACCCTCTTTCTGGTGCTCCCGTGGCTCATCCAGTTAGCTCTGAATCTCGACGGGTTCAAGTTGACATTGAACAAGCTCTAGCCCTTGTGCGTAAGCTTGACACTGAGAAGGGTATTGTGGGGAATATCCTATCAAGTGGCGATCATGACAAATCAGATGTAGACAAGTCTCATATTGGATCTATGGGGCCTATAATTATAATCCGAGGCTTAACCACTGTCAAAGGCCTTGAAGGTGTTGAGCTCCTAGATACTCTTCTTACCTATTTATGGCGTATTCATGGTGTTGATTACTATGGCATGTCTGAGACAAATGAAGCAAAAGGCAGTCGCCATGTCAGAGCAGACAATAAGACGTCTAATACAACCAATATTAATGCCGCTGACTGGGAAAAGAAGGTGGATACTTTCTGGCAAGAAAGGCTGAGAGGTCAGGACCCCATGGTAATATTAGCAGCCAAGGACAAAATCGATGCAGCAGCTGTGGAAGTTCTGGAACCTTATGTCAGGAAGATAAGGGATGAAAAATATGGTTGGAAATATGGCTGTGGAGCTAAGGGTTGTACGAAACTTTTCCATGCTCCTGAGTTCGTTCACAAGCATTTGAGGCTGAAGCATCCAGAGCTTGTGTTAGAGTTGACTTCCAAAGTCCGAGAGGATCTCTATTTCCAAAATTACATGAAGTATGTACATATGATTTTCTGCCTGTGCTACTTTTTTTTAAGGAGGTGTTACTGATCTGGATGTTTCTTTATGAACAGTGATCCTAATGCACCTGGTGGAACTCCAGTTATGCAACAGTCTGCACCAGTAAGAACCTCATACTCTATTACTTGCTTAAATAAAACAGAACAATTCTACAAGTGAATTCCATGCATAATTACATACCAGTATATCACATATGTGCTATACACATGTTACATTATAACTTCGAATAAAAGTTCCCTGCAAAAAAGAACTTCAAATAAAATTTGCTTTTGCTTTTATCCCAGCTGCTTCCTGTAGGTTGTTTCTTTTTCATTTGTCAGTAAACCCCAGCTCCCTTTTAAGAATAATTTGTATGCCTGTGCCTTTTGGTTACTAGTTTGTGTACACATGGACCATATACCATTCCACCCCTTTGTTCCTTCTACAGATTTTTCCTTTTAGGTGCTAAGCCTACATTAGATGAACTATACGGTATCAGTCAGACAGTCACTTATGTGGCCTAACCGGTGACGTGAGAGTTAAAGGAGGGTTGGCTTATTTGAGGGAATGATCAGGCCTGGACAGAATCAGTGGAAGGAATCTGACTAAAGCTTTTAGTGATGGGTCAATACCCTACTGAAGAATTTAGCTGACACTTCTCTAAGTATCATTAATGGATAAATACATTGAGTGCAGGTGGAAACTGCAGTTACATGGATTCATTGAAATCCTTGACAAATATTTATACTTCTGATTTGCAGGACAAATCAAGACAGAGACCTGGTATGGATAATCGTCTGAGATATGACCGTGCCAATCGTAGAGAATATGATAGGGCAGAGAGAGATGGAAGCAGATATGGTAGAGGTGATCGTTCTCCAAGTCTTGATGGCGCTGATGATCAGATGTTTGATGCTTTCCGTGGGCGAGGTCCAAATGCTCCTTTTGTTCCTGAACTTCCCGCTCCGCCAATTTTGATGCCTATTCCTGGTGCTGGGTAGGTGCTGTGAGAAGATATGATTTCAATTTTTGTTCTGATAGTATAAAAGACTGCTAATGAGCGTGGCTGGTTTTATTTTCAGTCCTTTGGGTCCATTTGTTCCTGCACCTCCAGAAATAGCCATGCATATGCTGAGAGAGCAAGGGCCGCCACCTCCATTTGAACCAAACGGACCTCCTCATGCCAACCCAGGAGTGCTTGGACCAATGATGGGTGGTCCTGCGCCAATTATAACCATGCCTCCATCTTTTCGTCAAGATCCTCGCCGTTTGCGAAGGTTAGTAATTATTCATTCATACCATTGAATTCCATGATGTCTATTCTCCTATTTTGCTTGGATTGGCTTGATTATGCCACATTCTGACCAACAATTTGGCCACCTAGGGCTTGCCACCAAGCCTTACACCTTGCTTTAGTTTGTATATGATTACTTCTACTCGAGGGCTTAACCATACTGTCTTTATTATCATAGAGGCAAAAATAGTATGTTGATTTACTGTGCCATTGTACTATATTTTACAACCGGCAACTTAACCCATCCATGATGACGATTCTTCTGCAGTTACAATGACCTTGATGCTCCGGACGAGGAAGTTACCGTTCTTGACTACAGAAGTTTGTAGAGCTTGCCCTGGTGTAATTGTAATTTGCCAATCACAACTCTAGCATCTCCGGTCTAGTCTAGGTTGGTGATGTATTCTTTTTCAGACATAGGGGATGTCATGAACAATAGAGCATTTTTTGAGGTGTAATGCGTCAGAAACTACTGTTGTAATTTCAAATGGCAACATCTGTTATTGAACTGTGCACCACGTGCACTTGTAGTCCCAAGAAGTGTTGAACGCAGTTTGATAAAATGTAATTTTTGAGACTTTATATGACAACGTTTTAGCTGACAACATTTTACTTCTCCATTGGAAGTAATTAATTTATTCCTTCAGTTGGAACTTGGGAGAGGAACTATGGTTATGTCTCGTGAGCTCGTGGACCGTGGTTGTTGGCCCTGCAGTGTAAATGATGAAGATATATAATACCTCCGTTTTTTAACATATGGCGTTATTGATTTTTTTTAATATACATCAGAGTCTTTTGTTCATGGCATTTGATCGTTCGTCTACAATATTATGGGCTTTTGTACATGGCATTTGATCATTCGTCTAGAAAATTATGTAATAAATAAGATAAATTGATTAAACGTCATGCACCAAATCAACCATGTCATACTTGAAAGTGGAGGGAGTTACTATTTGTGCTGTTAATGATGACGATATACTATCGCTCAGCTGAGCTACGCCGTGTTACAGCAGAAGTTAGCGAGGTCACCTGCTTCTTACACCCAAACTTGCACGAGTCAAAACTCCAAATGCCAGCCAAGAAAACGCCCAAATATGATAACTTATAGAATAGGTGGGTGCATGGTTACTTGGTCAGCAACCTTCGTAGACTTGTGCTCCTGCATCCTACTAGTAGTACAAAATTTTCTTTTCTTCCCTCAGCTAAGTTTCGTGGACTTGTATTAACAGAAAGCAAAGTTCCCCAGCACTACGACCAAAGCTCGGATGCTCATCTAACCTGGAGCCATGGCTGCTGGGTGGATTTCTCTCTCTCTTCTCGTTGCTCTTCATCCAACCCAAACTCCCTACTGCTAGCAACATCTCTCAGCTGACTGAAAGGTACAGCAAGCCAGAATCTGTTTCTGCTCTAGCCGCAGCCTGCTGCTGCTGTGCTTTTCTCATCTTCTGTTCCTTTTTGTTTCAGAAACTTTTACCTTTTCTTCATAGATGACCACTCTTGAAAAACGAGTTGCTAACAATTCTCAAAAAAAAAAAGAAAAAACGAGTTGCTGACAATATCATTTGACTGCAGTGGATCAGGGCAGGTTCAGAGCAGGGGGAAATATGAGAAAATTGAGTCGTCCATATACAAGAATCAAGATCACCACAGAGAAGGGGAAAAAAAGGAACCAAGATCTATAACAGGAAAAAAAACGCGAATATTAGGGAAGGATCTAATATCAAATAATTAGAAGTGGTGAGGCTTCGAACCCAGGTCATCTAGCCCACCACCTTGTGGAGCTAGCTGGAAGACCCGGGGCGTTTCTCTATAACAGGGAACATGTAAGAGATCATTGCCCATGTTTATGGCCTCTGTTTTCTTTTGTGCAAAGCCTTTTGATATCGTGACTTGTTTTTTGTATCTCAAAAATAATACTATTATTAGTGACTTTCATTTGAATTTGCTCCAAATGATTGCAGACATCAGGAAGTTTACTCAACAATATAGTTGCAGTATATGCTGCTAACAGTAAATAATTCTTAGGCAGTGGAGCAAGTATGGCAGATACCCTATTTCTTGTTCTCAGAAAGGTCGCTTTCTCCCTGGGAGAAGGTGCCTTGGTGAAATTGGGCACAGAGGTGGTGGAGGCAGCATCAGTTTTGACATATTTTGAGCACAGCATGAAGCAAATCGAGAGTGAATTTACGATCATGAGAGCATTTATCAGTCAGGTTAGTGCAGAGAAAGTTGGTGACAAAACGTTTGATGCCTGGTTGGATCAGGTTAGAGATGTTGCCCATGATGTCGAAGACATCGTCGATGAGTATGCTTACCTCGCTGCACAGGCCATTGATACAGGTACCTTCTTCAAGAGGAAGTTCCAGCAGACCAAGAATGTTGCAGCCTGGCAGAACATCTCCAGACAGATAAGTCAAGTAGAAACTCGGATTCAGAGGCTATCAGCGATGAGGAATCGGTATGGCATTTCCATAGACGAAAAGAGCAGCAGCAACATGAGTCAGTATCCTAGGCAGCTTTCAGTATCAGATTCTGCTTATCTAACTGACGACACTGAAATTGTGGGAAATGCTAGTGTAACTAGAAGATTGACACAGTGGGTACTAGAGGAGAGACAAGATCGATCTGTCATGTCCATCTTCGGCATGGGTGGGGTAGGCAAAACAACTATAGCAAGCAGTATATTTAAAAACCAACAATTTATGATGGCCTTTGCTTGCAATGCTTGGATTACTCTATCCCAGAGTTATGAAATTGAAGACTTGCTAAGGCAAATCAGCAAGCAATTGATGGACCAACAGGTGTACTTGGCTAGTAATGTCGAGGCTATGAATCGAATAAAATTAATTGAGGAACTTCAGATCTACCTAAAGCGCAGGAAATATCTAATTGTCTTGGATGATGTATGGGATAAAGATGTTTGATTATTCTTGAATTATGCATTTGTCAGAAACAATCTTGGAGGCAGGGTACTGATCACCACTCGCAAAAAGGATGTTGCTTTCTTAGCAGATCACAATTGTGTAGTTGAGCTTGAAGCTCTTCCCCATACTGAAGCATGGCATCTATTCTGTAAGAAGGCGTTCCGTAGATTGGAAGATAAAATGTGCCCAGAAAATCTTAGACCTTGGGCAGAGAAAATTGTGACCAAGTGTCAAGGATTGCCACTGGCTATCGTAGCCATCGGAAGCCTTCTATCATACCGTGAATTCGAGGAGCAGGAGTGGAAACTGTTCTACAACCAACTTGGCTGGCAATTAGCTAACAATCCAGAGCTCAATTGGATTGCCAATATTCTAAACCTGAGCTTAAATGATCTCCCAAGTTATCTGAGAAGTTGTTTTCTATATTGCAGCCTCTTTCCTGAAGACTGCAGGATTAAAAGAAAAATGCTTGTTGAGTTATGGATTGCGGAAGGTCTTGTAGAAGAAAGAGGAGATGGAACAACAATGGAGGAAGTTGCTCAGTGTTACCTTACAGAGCTCACTCAGCGTTCTCTTCTTGCTGTCATAGAAAGGAATGCATGTGGAAGGGCTAGAACATTTCGTATGCATGACCTTGTGAGAGAGATGGCCTCAATCATTGCTAAGAAGGAGAGGCTTGCTTTTTCATATGACAATGTTGGTATAACCCAAGTTGCCCATGAATACCGCCGTTTATGGATCCAAAAGGACGCTCAGTCCCTCAGGTATTTAGGAGGTTCTAAACTCCGATCTTTCGTTCTGCTTGATATCGGAGAACCATCTTCTTGGATTTATGATGCTTTATCACGTTTCAGACTGCTAAGAGTTCTGTGCCTGAGATTTGCCAATATCGAACAAGTTCCAGGTGTGGTCACAGAACTATATAACTTACATTATCTAGATTTATCGCACACAAAAGTGAAACATATACCGGCATCATTCAAAAACCTTATCAACCTACAGTTTTTAGATATCAGGTCCAGCTATGTGGAAGAGTTGCCGTTGGAAATAACTTTGTTAACTAATTTGCGGAACTTATATGCCTATGTAATCCATGATCTTCAAGAAAGATCATTGGATTGCATAAGTGCCACAAAAATTCCTGGCAATATTTGCCATCTAAAGAACTTGCAAGCTTTACAGACCGTTTCAGCAAATAAGGATTTGGTTTCACATCTGGGGAACTTGACGCGGATGAGAAGTTTGTGTGTAATGAAAGTGCAACAAAGCTACATCGCAGAGTTATGCAACTCTTTGACAAAGATGCCTAACCTCAGCAGGTTGTTTATTTCCTCTTGTGATATGGATGAGACTCTTAACTTAAAAATGCTAAAGGCCCTATCAAATCTTAAGGTATTCTGGCTGGCAGGAAAATTAGAGGGGGGTGTGCTCCCACCAATGTTTGCCAAGTTAGAGAAAATAACAGAGTTAAAACTGGACTGGTCTGGTCTGAAGAAGGATCCTATTGAATCCTTCTCTTACATGCTAAATCTAGTTGTTCTGGTGCTCACCGGAGCATATGATGGGGAACGGTTAAATTTTCATGCAAAGTGGTTCCCTAAGCTCAACTTATTGCAATTGGCTGACATGGAACATCTCAACCGGATTGAGATTGAGGATGGATCAATGATGTGCCTACGTGAGTTAGATCTTGTTGGTTTAAGGAATCTAAATGAAGTACCGAAAGGCATAAGGTACATTAGGACACTCCATGAGATGATTATAACAGATATGCCAAAGGAGTTCATAGTGAAGATCCAAGGAAGCGACAGGTACATTGTTCAGCATGTACCAAACATCCATATTTTTGAATCCTCTGATTTTCAAGCAGGTAAAGTGTACCAAACTGCCAATTACTTCAATAAATAATTGTTGTGGTTCTCTTCACATTATATTCAAAACATGTGGTTTTCATCAGAAGTTTCCAGAAAACAATATATATTGGGGAAGATCAAACTAAAACAGAAAGTCAACAAAAAGAAGTATCTCAAAAAGACTTTCTAAAATGAACTAGATAAGAAAAAAAAATCTACCTTCGGTCTCTTTTCATTTATACTCCATTGTAAATACTTGATCCGTTGATATTGCAGTCAACAACTTCATTCGTCTGCCACACCTCACGAAGAGGTATGGCAGTGGTGTAACTAAACATGTTGGATGATTGGATGAAGAATGGGAGTCTTCAGCAAGCAAGAAATATATACTCCTATTGTAATTAATCCTTGAAATATTTTGCAGGCATCATGCAATGTAGTTGCTCCTAAAATTCAAGATAAGTCATAAGCCTGTTATTTCTGTGTTTTAGGCAGTTCATTGTGGATTTCCCTCATCGTCCTAATGGAACAGTTCCCTATGTCAGTAGAGCAAAATGCACCATCCGTCTGAACTATACATGGAAGTTTTGAGTCCAAGATCAGCAAGAGTGGTGCCATGAAAGCATTGTGATTTAGGAATAGCCTCTATTACTATACCATTGCAAACAGCTTCAATTAAATATTCTTTTGCTTCATGGTTGATGCTGTGACTGTGAGTAAGTGAAAAGAAAAACAGAGGCAGCAAAACACACACAACCAGACTCCTGAGATAAAGAAAAGGGACTGAAGCAGAGGGGCTAGTCCAGTTCAGAGGGTATCAGCAACCAGTCCAGCACTTGATGGGACTTGGGAGAGTCAATTGTTGTTTTGTTATATTGACGCTAAACATGCCCCTATAATCTTGATTTGCTGCTGTTCTTCTTGTATGGTTCATGTGATTGGATCGAAGGAACAGATAATTCGAGAGAGATCGTTTTTAGTCCAGGTAGAAACAGTTAGAGGTGTTGACAGTTGATGAGTTTGTCTGTTTGAGGGGTCAAATGGTGTACGATTTGGCTGAGACTGTGAAAGCATTTTGGAAACTACTTGGTCTACATGCCTTCATGTTTCACACAATTTGGATTGGAAACCTTCTATGGACTGAAATGAGGAAGTTGACCAGATCAGTACATTTACTGCCTGGTGCTTCCATCTGCATGCAGCATCCAACAAGCCCCACTACAAAGCAACAAATGCCTGAAACCAAAGAAATCTCAAGACCAAGTCGCCAACAAATAAGTTTCGACAAAATGTGAAGACTGAAGAACCAGTTTGATTACATTCCTATGTGTTTTCACTTTACAATGTACAAGTAATGAAAATACTGCAGATATGCACATAAATTTTGTGATGCATAAATCCAATCAGATATGCACATAGAAATCACTCACCAGTCACCACTAAGATTGGCATGTAAGAGGCAGTGGAAGTGGTGCATGGCCATCTCCACTGATGGTGCATATCTTCCCACACTGTAGGCTGGTGATTCCAGGCCCCGCTGAACTCCTTCGCAAAGTGCAATGTCTTCCATCTGCAGATAGAGCGCACAATGTTCAGGGAATAAACTTAAAATATCAACAGCAACTGGCGAAATTATCACCGTGCAGTCTCTGCTTTGTTTGTCTGGCTTATGATATTGCATGTCTACAAAATATAGTATTGTAGCATGCATCTATGAGATGTCAACATGGCTGATGTGTATAAAAGATGTAGAAGTCAGCATATAAACATCAGACATAGAGAGCAATCATGTTTCTGCCTTCAGACATGGCTCTAATAAGACAAAAGCATGAAGTGCATCTGAAAGCAACTTAATCAGGGTAATGCTGTTAGAAGACCATGGAATTTACACTGATGTAGTGCTGTGAACCTGTAGTCACAAGTTTAAAGAATGTGTCTGCCTTAATATGAACTTGGTCATTACTGCCAACAATAGATTGAACTACCTTGCAACCAAACATCAGTTTTATGGTAATATACCTGTACTTGTTCGCTGTCTTTTAAGCTGCTCTCAATAAAATTCTGGTCGTCCTGCATATTCAATGTGGATTAAGTCATTGACCACAATTACAGCACACAGCAACATACCAAATCATTACTTGTTTCAGAGGGGAATTTGAGTAAATTATGAAGCTAACAGCAACATCTAACCAAAGACATCACTATGTTTGCAGATCATTAAACCATTTAGTACGCCTATGATGAACTATAATCTTAAGCAAAAACAGGTTAACTAAAAGTGGTACATGAGTACACGTTACTAACTCTTGTTGTTTGACAAGTTAAAAGCAGACAGTTGGTTTAGAAAGATGTACCAAATAGTATGTTCGCAATGCAAGTCGAAACACAAGCAAGAAATACCATGGTATATAGCAATTAGGAACTCATGTTTGCAATTCAAACTACCAACCCCATATGATGGCAATAAGATTATATGTTCTCTGCATAATATGTATTGAAAGGAAAAAATGAGATATGGACTAGATTCTACCATAAGAGACTTGTCAAGGAAATAATCAAATATCACTTTACATCTGGTTGCATCCAATGGGACCACTAGATTAGTGTCCATCCATGGACCATACCTGAAAATCAAGGAAGTTTTCACATTTTGCATGCATGATAAATACAGTTAGGAAGCTAGAGTAACAGACTAACAGTTCGTGAGGATAATGGAGCCACCTGTTAATCATAAAGTTTGGATAAACAAAAGCATAGATAGCTTTTGTCCCTAAGCGATCGAAATCATTTTGTTCTGCTTGGACACTTTCACACCTTTGAACACTAACTCTTTCATATGTCTGCAAAAAGATAAATACGTGCTAATCAGCAATCCACCCAAAAGAGCAAAATAGTCATAAGAAAGTAGATCAGAACAGTGGTGGGAATTGGTGTCAGATGTGAAGATCCTAAAAAGTAATAAAAAAAATTGAAACTGATTATTTCTACACAAGAACAATCCAACAGAACATGATCTAGTAAAACCCATCTATTCGACACCAAGTCACCAATACTTAAACAACTATTACTAAAGGAAAAAGTGAAAAACAGTAGAAAGAAAGTGGGTTTACAAACTATACATGTGTTTCGTAGGATTGAAGCTGTAGACCAGATGCTAGGGTTCCATGCGCATATGGAACATGATAGCCACCATCCAGATAGTTGTCACAAAAGACCTGCAAGAGAAGGATCCGATGGGTATAAGCATATACTGAAAAGAAGCTTATTGCATTTTTCAGTTTTTTTGTATCGAAATATCATCATGACAGTTTATCGATAATGCACCTTCCAATTACATTCAATTATATATTCTCGCCTGCAAATATGAGGCAACGAGGTGTCAATGCCATTTCTACTCAGCAGATCCGAAGCACTACCCAGCCATTCATCTCCAACTGTGTTATCAGCAGTTTCTTGAGAGAAACCACTATCAAATTTGGCCAATACAAAAGGCCCCCATGTAGCCACTTTAATAGGAATGAGACCAAAATCCTGTTTCCAGAAAGAAGCATAACTGCATGAGTTCTGGCAGTGGAATCAGGAAGTATAGAAGATCCTCAAAAAAGTTGGGACTTACATTTTTGTTGAAGTTCTTGATTCCTGATATTTGTGTGGCTTTTAGGAGGACTCCATCCAGTCCATATGTCCAGCCCTACAAAATCGTAGGACTACTGTCTCAAGAGAGGGCAGAACTATAAGCAACTATGCAAGTAATAATACTATTACCAAGTCCTGTGTCTGCTGAAATAACAAAGCAGAAGCTTTGTCACCCCCAATAATTCAAATAGACTAGTTAAGTATGCATGCAGTGATGCTTCTTTTTTATTATTCCTAGTTCATACTTTTAAGTATCCAGGTACTTAAAAGGTGTGAGACGAACTACCGGAGCACATGTTAGAGTTCAAGATGTTAATCCCCAAGTCATGTGGGCATATACATCATTATCGAGTTAGCATTTTTAAGTAGTATGTGGCTTCTGTCCTTCAAAATTCAACATTTCAAGATAAGTTACTGGTTACATTTGTTTCCTCAACACTCGATAGTGGAAGCATCCAATACTGCACAGGACAATGAGGACATACCACCTATTGAAATGTTTCGTAAGGAACTCACATGATAAGGGCACTGGAAGCAAGTCTTCTGACCACTTCCACATGCAAGGAGTGAGGCGTGATGGCGACACACGTTGTGAAAAGCATGGAGTTCTCCATTTGCATCCCGACATATGACAAATTCTACATTTCCAAGTCTACTACATCAACTTGTTAGATTATCACAATCATGAATATCCAATGTAAATGATTTTATTTTACAGAAATTTGGGGGTAATGATGACTAAAGTGTTTTCTGTGCGGATGGCTATATAGAAATGTCATAAGACCGACACCTTTATGCGTATAAAAATAAACTTCATGGTTTGCATTAGCCACTACAAGATTCTGGCTACAGAAGGATGAAATCACCTTCCTGTGAAGTAGTCATTTGGGTTCTTGACTTGCCATATGTGGCCTGGAAAACAACCATGAAAGGAAGCACAAAACAAGCTTTCAGTAAGAAGATAAAGGTGACTATCAACACTCTTTCTGAACTGGCCACAAAAGTTAGTGAATTATACACTGATGATGATGCAATGACAGTGAAGAGAAGTTACTACAAAAGCATAAACGACAAACGGATCAGAAAGCTAATCAAGGTGTCTCCATGAAGAACTAAACCTAGGAAGTTGGAACTCAACATAAAATTGAAATGAGCAAAGCTACTAATGGACAACAATTGTACAAGGAGTCTCAAATGCAAGTCCACCATCCAGATAATCCCTCTTTTGAAACACCTACACAAGTCACACCACTGTCAACATTAAGGATGTTGGTAGCCCTTGATCCTGTTTAGCCATGGGCCCTGAACCCCTGAACTCACCCCATTTCAAGCAAGTGAGAAGCGAGCTCTCAACTTCCACACTCCCACTCGCAGTCTCACTCACATCACACATATTCCCCTCTAGACAAGTCATCCATTGATGGCATACAGCTCAAGTAAAATCCACCATTAGCGATGGTTTAGAAGCGATCTCCACTGCCAGCGCTTGTACAATCGTACTACCACACAACTAGCAACCAACCAATCGTGCGGAAACTAAGAACAAATGGAGGAGGGGGGTTGGGAGTGTGCGAAATCGGGAGTATATACCAACAGCCTGCCACCCGCGGAGGAAGACGCGGTCGAGCTCGAGCCGGAGAAAGTCCGGGTCGGTGTACCACCCGCTCGGCGGCGTCACGGCGGAGGCCAGCGGGACCGCCGGGTCGAACGCCGCCACGAGGCGCCGCGCGGCGGGCTCCGGCGGCGCCACGGAGGAGGCGGAGGCGGCGATGCGGCGCGGCGCGGCGCGGGTCGGCCTTGGGCGGGAGGCTCTTGCGGCGGATGATACCGCGGCCGCGGATTGCGCGATCGCCATCGCCGGCGCCGGCGCACGAGTCGCGAGAGGCGTGGGAATCGGAGAGAGGAGGCGAGTCACCTGCTAGCGTGGCAATGTTGTCAAATTTGGTTTATGAATTTATGATGTTGTCAAATTTGATTTTTAAATTCGAGTTTTTTTTTTTTAGAGATGGAAATTTGGTTTGGCTCTGTTCGATGTTCTTGTTTTCTCATGTCTCTCCAATCCAACCTAAGGCTACTAACCATTATTATGTGTCACTTTTCAAAGATAATTAAAATATGCAAAATCGTATGTTGTCTATTTTATTTCAAGCTTTTTCAAAAAAATATAGAGATAACTAAAATGGATACATGCATCTCATCGTCTACCTGTTAATATATCAGCCTTAGCTAAAATTTATTTTTTAACCTTAAATTTAGAGTATGTTTGGGGGTTTTCATTCATGCGAGTGTTCGTTTGGAGAGGATATGGAGAAGAAATCTCTCGTTTTTTTGCATGCACGATCCCGAATGGCTTGATGGTGTATTTTTTTACAAATATTCTATAGAAAAGTTGTTTTAGAAAATTATTTTAATTTGTTTTTAAAATTTAAAATAATTAATAATTAATTAATTATGTGCTAATGACTCATCTTGTTTTATGTATGTTTTCAATCTTCTTATTTCCCTTTCTCTTAAATGCACAATATAGTATATTTCTATATTTTTACTCATAAGTTATTTTGTATTGCTTTGTTTTTTTTTTGAGAAATCAATGTCTCTTAAAATTCTTAAAATGTCCAAGTCCTTTGGAACAATCTAAATTATCGCTTTAGATTTTGAGACTTAGTAACAATAGAATCCATAAATAAACTACTAAGTATGCAGAAACTAGGTTCTTCGAATTCTCACCAGCTAAATACTCAATGGCTAATCTTTACCACCGAAACCAAAATCTTTATACGGTTATTCCCTGTTTAACTGAGCTTAGAATTCTAATTCTAAGTGGTGAAAAGCTAACGGGCGAGAATATGAAATATAATTTTATAGTTTCTGGATTCTAATTTAGTTTTTAATTACATAAGTATAATTTCTCAAAATCTATATAAAAGTCTGGACAAAGGGTTGGAGATTTCTATAGAAAGTAGTTGATACCCCGCGCTCTGTTGTGGGATATGTGAATGAATTTATGTGATATATTATATAAATGATAGATGTATATGTTTAAATAATGTAAAAATGATGTGGAGATGGTTATTTGATAGTGCTTACATGTTGAGTTCTAAAAGAACAGTAAAATTATAAATAATATATCATATTTGTATGAGATTTAAGATACTCTATATAATAATTACTAGTGGGTGATGATGTGGCATACTTGCGTATTAAGTTTTAGAAGTTAGTGGGTACCAATAGTATATAGAAAGTATAAGCTCTCTCTTAAACATAGCCTTAAACTGTTTACGGTCCAAGGTGAAGCCTACTCAATTTGGGAAGTCTCGGTTGCTCCTTGGGTACTCCTGGTCCAAGATGCGTACCGTCGGCCCATCGGCCCAGCAAGCCACCTATTTATTGGTCGGGCCAGTCTAAGACAAACAGACCAAATTTACTTAAAAAAGGGGTATGTACACATTTACAGAGTTCAAACTTCGACAATAAGATGATGAAGTGAATGGATGTTGCCATATGAGCAACTTCCTAAAATGAAAACAAGATACAACAAGGCGCTACTCTCCTAAATATTTGGAAACCCCATATTCTTTCCAGACCACGACCTCCTCTTTAATCAAGGTAAAGAGGATGCCCGCTGCTTGACTCTGACTTTGGAAAACACGTATATTTCTCTTCTTCCAAACCATCCAATAGACAAGCAGCACAAGAGTGTAGAAAGCATGCATCCCTGTAAGCTGGTCTGAAACCCTTGCCGCGCCGTGAGCCACCATTCTCCCAATTCCATTCGCGCTTCTGCCCACAGTTGGAAGCCGATTCATGTCCATCCCTTGATCATCCTCTAGACTGGAAGTGCAAGGGCAGGAAATAAAGAGATGCCCAGAGTCTTCGTTGCTGATCATGCATAGCGCGTTTGCTCAGATTATCAGCCGTTAGACAACGTCCAATTTATGTTGTGTTGCTTGATAATTTCACTGTTCGTCGTCTACTCTTCTGGCACCAATCTGAACATTTAATTGGTGTTACTATCAAATTACGAATCTACCGATCTGAACAAAAATCATATCACAAGTTCCCTCCGAAGGCTGAATCAGAACCAGTGAATCTACCAACAGAAAACAGTGCTACGCGTTTAGAGCAGTTACAATAGCAGGCTATAAACCAGCTGCAAACATATTTTAAGAAGATAAATAAGGAGAGAGAAGAGCAGCGTTTGTAGCCCGCTATAGCACGGACTCCAAGACGCAGTGTGTGTATAACAGGTGGGACCATGTATTATTAGTGTAGTATATAACTATTGTATGAATAAGCTATTAGATTAATTATAGTTATTGAAGCTAGTAGTTAACTATACTATTAAACTTGGCCCTTACCATTTCTTCACAAGTTGCCGTTTCTGCTGTGCCAAGCAGGTCGCACTCCTGCCTGTGCCTGAAGGGCGAAAGAAAAGGAAGAGAAAAACGTCCTCACCACAACCCGTGCCGACTGAGACTTACCGATCGCTCTCGCGAACCAAGACAGAATACCGAGACAATTAGCAGCGTTCCAACCCGTACTAACACCTCCAATTAAATCAAATCAATCGCTCGCTTAATAATTACTAATAAATAATCTGATGACTCAGCGGCTGCAGCTTGAGCTAAACCGACAGTGAACGAAACGGATAAGATCATGTACTGCTGCTGCGCTGGTCCAACGACGTGACCCTGGTTTCGATCTCACTCATTATCTCTCCATCTATCTCCTCTCCAAAGCTTATCCTCTCTCGCCTCACTTTTCACAACCCTGTCTTTCCCATCCCTTTCGCAACCAACCACATTTTGACCCTCCTAATTACACCAATTTAATTAGGCTGTGTTTACACACAACTTTTCAGTCACATCATCTCCAATTTCAACCAAAATTCAAACTTTGCGCTGTACTAAACACAGCCTTAGATAATTAATTACCCCCTCACTCAGTCCTAAAATATAAGCATTTCATCCTAAAATATACTTCCTCGGTCCGAAAAACGAATTTAGAATTGAATATAACATATTCTAACACTATAAGGCACCCTTTGATTCAAAGGAAATTCATAGGAATTTTAGAGGATTTCTTTCCTATAGGAATTTTTCCTATATAGCCCTTTGAATCAAAGGAATGGATCTTATGGAATCCTATGAAATTCCTATGGATTGCCTAATGCCATGCAAATTTTGGAGGAATTCTAACCTGAGGTAAAACCTCTTGGAAACTTTCCTTTAAGTCTTTATCTCTCCTCTAATTCCTGCGTTTTTCCTGCGGTTCAATCAAACGACTATTCCTGTGTTTTTCCTGTGTTTTGCAATCACCTATTTTACACTTACATTCCTATCAAAAACCTGCGTTTTTCCTATTCCTATGTTTTCTCATTCCTGTGATTCAAAGGGGCCCTAAATCTAGATATCTAGTACTACTTTGATTTTTTTATAAGACAGAGGAAGTAAACATCTTTGGCTATAAAACTAGATAAATGTATATCCAGTAATAACTAAAAGTTGTTATATTTTAAGATGAATTAGTAATTCTTTTCCAAAATCATAAGAAATTCTGAGTGTTTTCGCGTCAAATCCATGCTAATTATTGAGCAAAACCTGGTCGATTAGTACTAAGCGCTATACTAGATAAGCTCTCCGCTGAACCTGGTCACCGATCACGATCAGTTGCGGCGTCCACGTCTTGTAAAGGCGTTTTGGATAAGCCTCCCTCTGAACGTCCTGTCCCCAGTATGGCCGATGTGTAGGTATAGTAGCTAGTGTGTTCCCCTGATGGCCAAGAAAAGATAAGATGATGAAATGGAGATTAAATTACTCCTAATAAGGTACAATATGGGCACCAACCAGCAGGAAGAATCAGTTTGGCTTTGCTTCTGATCTTTAGCAAAACAGAAAAAAAAAAAAAGAAGTCATCATGCTGATGATAGTATTGTTCATTCATGGATGGATGCACACAAGGTGGTTACAAGTGTGGTTGTTGGTCCCTAACTAGGAGTACTTATATACATGAAACAATTGCATATGCATTATGCAGATGAGATAAGTGCAAAGAACAGATTGGGATGACTAATTGGGTCTTGATTAATTCATCTCTGCATGCCTCCTGCAGCTATATTGACAGAAGGTTATTGCTATTGAACAAAATTGAAGGTTAGCCCAATGAGATCAAAGGCACTAGCTAGTTAGGAATTAGTAGGATACATACATGGCATATATATGCACCAAGAATTAAACATTGTTCAATAGGAGTTCTCCATAAGTGTATTTGGTGCATGATATGATGCTCTCATCTCTTGGTCAATGCAATTATGCAACTAATTAACAGTGAGTTTGTTCATAGGTAGGATTGGCATGCAGCTAATATAAGAGAAGAAGAAATCAAGAAACCTAAGCACTAATATAAGGTATTTTTGATGGTTGATTTGATGAGATGAGATCCCAAACTATTACAAAAGGGATCCATCCATATTATCCATCTCTGCTTAATTAATTTGTCCTCACTGAATTTGATTCTTTTCATCATTTCATCCTCCTCCTCCTCCTCCTCGTCGTTGTCCTCAGCCATTGCCGCCGCCGCCGCCGCCGTCGTCGGGCGGCGGTGGATGGTGGTGCGGCGGCAGGAAGGGCGGGAGCGCGGTGAGGGAGGTGGAGGAGACGCGGCGGATGGAGGAGCAGCGGAGGATGCGGCGGCGCTTGTTGAATGGGTTCTCCGGCTTGGCGAGGCTCGCCGTGGTTGCGCCGGCGGCGGCCACGTCCTGCAGGTTGGCGAACGACCTCGACTTGCCGGAGAAGAAGTTGGACAGCCCCCTCCTGCACCCATCCACCATTAGCGCGAGAGATACAGCTAGCTAATTGACCAATTCGATCGAAGAAACAATGCTTGCTTGATTGGGAGCGCGTCGTCGAGGGCGTCGAGGCAGGCGAGCGCGCCACCGCCGCCGCCGCCGCACTTCGTCTTCGTCTTCCTCCGACACGTCTCGGCCGCCACCGCCGCCGACGACGCCTTGCTCTCCACCTCCTCCTCACCATCATCCTGTTCATCCTCGGAGTCGGCGCCAATGGAGGACCGCTCCTCCTCCTCCTCCTCCGCCTTCTCCTCGACCGTCTCCAGCACGAACAGCCCGTGCACGACGTCGCCGCCGCCGCCGCCGCCGCCGCCATCATCCCCCACTACCCCACCAGCCAGATCCTCCAGCTGCTGCACCACGTCCTTCCTCTTCCTCGCCCCACCACCCCCACCACCACCGCCGCACATCCCGTACGGCGACGACGGCGGCGCCACCGCCACCGCCGCCGCCGCAGCCGCCACAACGGACATCGCGTCGCCCGGACGACGCCGCCGCTCTCATCAATGGCCCGGCCGGCGGCTCACCTCTCAAACGAGACTCATGGCCACCACCACCACCACCACCGATCGATCGAGACGTCGTCGACGACGGACAGATCGACAGACAGAAGGAGGCAAGGTGATCGCCGCGGCGGTGTATATAGCCACCACGGCGAGGGGAGGAGGAAGACGACGGCGACGCGTGGAGAGGGGGAGACGTGTCGGGGGCAGCGAGGGCGACGGGGGCACCAGAGACACACAGGCGAGCTGCATGCACGGCAACACGTACGTTTCAGCTAACCTTAGCTATTACTATTAGCTTTAAGCTTAGCTTAGCTTTATCTCATCTTTTTGTCATGCTATGCTTGCTAGCTGCATGCATTATTGGCTTATTGCCCATACTCTCTCACCTTACAGTACTACCTTAGGTTAGCTGTAGCGGCTGAGTGAACAGCACGCTATAGCTCACGGGCTATCTTTTCGCTTGTATTTATGCTTATAGTAAAAATTAAAATTTTCAACTTCAAATTAAAAGTTGGTCACAGGGTATTCTCATCCTGATTTAGTTTTAAGTTTACTTTTAGATCGTTACGAGAAAGTACATAGAAGTTTTTTATTTATAAATTATTTATTTTGCAAATATGTTATTTTTGGTTTATATTTCTCTAATAAGCTAGACGATGGGTTGTTAGCTGTTTCCATAATCAAGAAGTATCATCTTATCTGCAAGCTAAAATTTGCTCTGTTTAATCAATTATTAAATTGATTTGGCACACACATATGATGAACCAGTTTAGCATAACTGGGGTCTTATCCACATCCACAACAAACCATATTGATGGATACTCCAAATCAAGATGGTTCGTCTTATCTGCAAGCTAAAATTTGCTCTGTTTAATCAATTATTAAATTGATTTGGGACACAGGCGATGAACCAGTTTTGCATAACTGGGGTCTTATCCACATCCACAACAAACCATATTGATAGATACTCCAATAGCATATGCTCTGCCTCGTGTTAATTCCATGCTTGTAATTGTAATTACTACTCCCCTTAATGGAGTACAAGCCAGTACTACATTATATCTTCCCCTTGATGATTTCCTAAGCATGCAGATTTACTCTTGTTCACAGTTACTTTTAGTTAACACAGAGATGCAATTATCTTCTTCTTAATTTGCACACTGCCGTGTCATTCCTTGGTATTAATTAAGTTCTTCTTGATTTTGCCTTTTAATTTGCTATATATAAAGTGAGCCCCCATTTGCAATGTGTGGGAAGTTGGCGTGAAATGCTGGGAACATTGCCATGCATGCATGCAAAATGATATCCTATCTTCCTATAAAATTATCCCCTACTAACTCCTTAAGCTTAACATGTAAAGATGCCACATCATCATCCACTACTACCTCCGTCCCATAAAAATTATATTTCTAGCTAATTTAGGACAAAATAGTAGGATTGGAAAATGACCACAATAACCTTATTTAATAAACGCACTGCATGCACACATTCCATATATACAAATGATTAAAAGGAAGTTTGAGAGAATTAACCCATATAATTAGCATACTTAATAAAATTACAAGCATTAGCAGCCCAAATTATGTGGGATGGAAGGAAACTTATATAGATGAATCAATTAGTTGGGCCCCACATGGCTAGAAATACAATTTTTGTGGGACAAAACCTTGGAGCTAGAAATGCAATTTTTATGGGACGGAGGGAGTAACAAGATGCCACATCATCATCCACTAACAATCATCACATTTAAACATCATACAAATATGCTATATCTTTATAGTTTTTATAATTTAAGAGCTTTTTAAATACAAACATGTTAAATTATCATCCAACATAATTTATATAATGTTTTAATGTATATTTTTATTATGTTTTATGATATGTCAACTTCTGTTAGATATGGCCGGTGATAAGTAATTAGCAAGCAAATTCACCTTGACTAATGGTTATAAATTCTGTCGCTTTCATGATCTTCAGAGATAAACGATAACACTTCGTATTTTTTTTGATTAATTTCATTGCAAGGCATACGTGTCTCCAGGTAGGATTCGATTCCCGTCAATTAATTTTTACCCCTCTGAACATTTCAAGGCACATAGTTTCTTTTAACAAGTGACTGCATTTTCGACAGAGACTTCTTGTATGCTCAATTGTTTGAGTTGCATGCTTGATTAAGTGCAAAATTAGAGATCGTGTGTGAATTAAAAAGTTACAAACCGATGATGATTAATTCTGTCGAAACATGATTTCGGCAATAATAAAACGGGGTAGCGCACGAGACCTAAAAGTGGATGGATGTGGAGACAAAGGATTTAGACAGGTTCAGGCCCTCTCAATGAGAGGTAATACCCTACTCCTGTTTGGGGATTTGAATCCGCCGGGTGTAGTATAGATCTAACGATCATATGTGCTCATGCCCCCTAGAGGGCCTCCTGCCCACCTTATATAGGATGGGGGGCAGGATTACAAGATAGAAACCTTAACCAACACGGTATCGGCTTCCTAAATCTACTTTACAATATTATCAAATCAGGACTTTAGGCCGCTCCATAATATAAAAGGAAACGTAATACCCAAGTCATGATCTGTTACATATTCCATACATATATGTTATCCCCTATTACTAGTCGGATAACCATGCCGTGTGGGTATGGGGTACCCATAATCTCCACAGTAGCCCCTGAGACCTTCACAGTCAAAAAGATAATCTTCTCCCGAACTAGATTATTCCAAAGCCGAGTACTTCAATCATCTTTGCCATGGTCTCCCGAGTACTTTTACCAAATCTGAAGACTGTGGAGGGCTGAAAAATAAAGTCAGGTGCATCGACTAGATGCACCTAATAGGTGTAGCCCTCGACTATGCGGTTAAGTGAACAAACCAAGCATATAGTCAAGGAATAAATAATCCAACCAACCGAGTGGCTTCGATAATTATAGTTAACCAAGCGACTTGATATAAATATGTAGCATATGCGGTGTAAATCCCTGAATAACATGATCCGAGTGATATACCGACTGCTTTGTAAAACATGATGAGTGTAACCTAAAGTTGGCTACATTATTGAAAATTCACATAGCAAAACAGCTATAAAAAAGCTTGTATGTTGTGAATAAAGAAATTTCCAAAGTATTGGGCATACGCCATGCGCATACTGCTTTAACAGATGTGCTTAAGTCCCTAGAAGACACATGGTTCCACCACACCTGGAAATATATGGCATATGTGGTATAAAATCCGAGTAAATAAACTCATAAAGGATTTACCAACCGCCTGAAAAATGACCACAATATATAATCAGCCTAAGCCATAATATTGGTCAATAAAAATGCACACTTACGTGGCAAAAAGCAACGATATTGTATCCAATCAATTGCTTAAAAACCCAAACAGCACCATGACTATATTAAAAAGTCAGCGGGGCAGCTATATAAAGCTTTACTGTTTGACACCTTTTAAGATGCATTGTACCAACTCCTAAAAAGTTGAGTAACTGCGGTATAAAAGGATTTTAAGGTATTGGGCACTTGATCACGCGCACTTTGGCCTAAGCAAAAAGTGCCTAAGTCCCTAAAAGAACGTGACAGGCCACACCTGAAAATATGGGCTGCAGACATATTAGGCCTAGACCAAAAAATATGCCTTCGACACCCTTTAAAGGATGACGCATGTAACATGCTCTCGAGTAATAAATCTTCCGGGTGATATAGACCAGGTGTAGCTCATATGAATAGCTTCTGATCTGAGTGATTATCCCTTATGAGATACTCCAAAATATATATAATAATTGAATCCCGACTGGCGCAAGTATTCGGTTGATAGCCCTTACGGGGAATAATAATTGGTCCAGTCTTTGAGCATAGAAAATAGACTCATGACTATGAATCCATGTGGAATGTATCCGGAACAAGTCCAAATTGGAGATATAATCCTCACGCTTGAGTTGATGAGCCCCTGAGCATATAGCTTGTCCTTCTGTCATAGTCAAAATTGTCTATTGGCAATAGCTGACGCAGTCGGCATGGAGATGAAATGACCAACATGAAGACGAAATTGCTCATCAGAAGTAACGGAAGATGTCAGTGGTAGTAAAGATGCCACCAATCAAATGTAATGAAGTTGCATAACCATGGAGGCGAAGAAACCAGTCGGCAACAGTCAGGTCAGCTAGCAGTGAGGATGTAGGCGCCCAACAACAACGAAAGAACAGTCGGTGGTGACAAAAGCAAACCGACGATGAAGACGTAGACGCGCATCAACGGTGATGGCGAAATCCACCAATCATGAAGATGAAGAAAATAATCGGCGGCGACAAACGCATCCGACGGTAATGATGATTAGCGGCAACAGAGATAGCCGACTATGATGACGAAGTTTCCCATCAACGGCAGCAGAGTAGGCTATGTTGATGAGGCTTGACAAGATGTTGATGAAGATGACGATGTCGGTGATCCAGTCAATAGCGATGTAGCAGCCGATGATAACGATGAGATCCTCTATCGGCAGTTGCGTAGTAGGCCAACCGTGAAGACAAATAATTGGAGGAGAGTTGATGTTGTTGCCCAACTCGTCTAAACCGAAATATTTGAAGTTGTTGAAGCAGAATGTCTGTTCCGAAGCAAAGATGAAGATAATGACTCCTGGAGTTGACTCATTGGCTGATTAATTGATTTCTTCAGCTTGACATAAAATTTGTCAAATTTTGAGCCTTATATTTGTGTAGCCCCCGACTCTTTGGTTAGTTGAGAAACAACTGAACATAGAGTCGAGAATTATAGCTTCTTGTCGTCGAGTAGTCATTGCTTGATTGAAGATATGTGTTGAAGGTGTCCAAGTAGAAATCCTGAATATTGGAGAGTCACTTGTTGTAGTAAAATATCATGGCATTGCATGCCGAGATGTCGAGGTTCACAAAGACGTCGTGGTTGGTGAAGTAGTAAAACTTGCGAAGTAGCAGCAATAGAGTTTGCCGGTGCCGAAGATAATAAAGATGAAGTCGCTCCACCATAATGACAAAGTTGTGTTGCCGTGATGAAGTGAACCGGTAGTGAAGACGCGCAGTTGTGAAGATAAAAGCACCAGTCGGCGGCGGCATAACACGAGTCGGCGGCGGAAGACGATGATGTCCATCAGTAGTGGTAGCTGTATAAACCAGATGTAGAGGCGAGGGCACTAGTCAGCAGCAGACGAGACGACCGGCGATGAAGATGGTAAGGCCAATCAACACTAGCAGAATCATGCAGCCATGGAAGTGAAGAAACCAGTCGGCAGCCATGGCAAACGTAGGCAGCTTGTGTTGAAGATACTGATGCCTATTAGTAGTGACAGCGATGTAGCCAGCCGTGAAGAAGATAGCATCAGTTGGCGTTATAACAGGCCAGCCGTGCAGGCGGTGACACCAGTCAGCGGCAGATGAGGCGGCCGGTCGGTGAAGACGTAGACGCCCAACAACGGCGGTATAAAGGCCAGCCGTGCAGGCGGAAGCACCAGTCGGCGGCGGACGAGGCGGCCGGTCGGTGAAGACGTAGACGCCCAACAACGGCGGCATAAAGGCCAGCCGTGCAGGCGGAAACACCAGTCGGCGGCGGCGAAGGCAAGCCGGTCGGTGAAGACGTAGACGCCCAACAACGGCGGCATAAAGGCCAGCCGTGCAGGCGAGGACATCGGTCGTCGGCGACAAAGGCAAGCCGGTCGGTGAAGACGTAGGCGCCCAACAACGGCGGCATAATAGGCCAGCCGTGCAGGCGAGGACATCGGTCGGCGGCGACGAAGGCAAGCCGGTCGGTGAAGACGTAGACGCCCAACTACGGCGGCATAAAGGCCAGCCGTGCAAGCGGAAACACCAGTCGGCGGCGGCGAAGGCAAGCCGGTCGGTGAAGACGTAGACGCCCAACAACGGCGGCATAAAGGCCAGCCGTGCAGGCGGAAACACCAGTCGGCGGCGGCGAAGGCAAGCCGGTCGGTGAAGACGTAGACGCCCAACAACGGCGGCATAATAGGCCAGCCGTGCAGGCGGAAGCACCAGTCGGCGGCGGACGAGGCGGCCGGTCGGTGAAGACGTAGACGCCCAACAACGGCGGCATAATAGGCCAGCCGTGCAGGCGGAAGCACCAGTCGGCGGCGGACGAGGCGGCCGGTCGGTGAAGACGTAGACACCCAACAACGGCGGCATAAAGGCCAGCCGTGCAGGCGGAAACACCAGTCGGCGGCGGCGAAGGCAAGCCGGTCGGTGAAGACGTAGACGCCCAACAACGGCGGCATAAAGGCCAGCCGTGCAGGCGGAAACACCAGTCGGCGGCGGCGAAGGCAAGCCGGTCGGTGAAGACGTAGACGCCCAACAATGGCGGCATAAAGGCCAGCCGTGCAGGCGGAAACACCAGTCGGCAGCGGCGAAGGCAAGCCAGTCGGTGAAGACGTAGACGCCCAACAACGGCGGCATAAAGGCCAGCCGTGCAGGCGGAAGCACCAGTCGGCGGCGGACGAGGCGGCCGGTCGGTGAAGACGTAGACGCCCAACAACGGCGGCATAAAGGCCAGCCGTGCAGGCGGAAGCACCAGTCGGCGGCGGACGAGGCGGCCGGTCGGTGAAGACGTAGACGCCCAACAACGGCGGCATAAAGGCCAGCCGTGCAGGCGGAAACACCAGTCGGCGGCGGCGAAGGCAAGCCGGTCGGTGAAGACGTAGACGCCCAACAACGGCGGCATAATAGGCCAGCCGTGCAGGCGGAAGCACCAGTCGGCGGCGGACGAGGCGGCCGGTCGGTGAAGACGTAGACGCCCAACAACGGCGGCATAAAGGCCAGCCGTGCAGGCGGAAGCACCAGTCGGCGGCGGACGAGGCGGCCGGTCGGTGAAGACGTAGACGCCCAACAACGGCGGCATAAAGGCCAGCCGTGCAGGCGGAAACACCAGTCGGCGGCGGCGAAGGCAAGCCGGTCGGTGAAGACGTAGACGCCCAACAACGGCGGCATAATAGGCCAGCCGTGCAGGCGGAAGCACCAGTCGGCGGCGGACGAGGCGGCCGGTCGGTGAAGACGTAGACGCCCAACAACGGCGGCATAAAGGCCAGCCGTGCAGGCGGAACCACCAGTCGGCGGCGGCGAAGGCAAGCCGGTCGGTGAAGACGTAGACGCCCAACAAAGGCGGCATAATAGGCCAGCCGTGCAGGCGGAAGCACCAGTCGGCGGCGGACGAGGCGGCCGGTCGGTGAAGACGTAGACGCCCAACAACGGCGGCATAAAGGCCAGCCGTGCAGGCGGAAACACCAGTCGGCGGCGGCGAAGGCAAGCCGGTCGGTGAAGACGTAGACGCCCAACAGCGGCGGCATAAAGGCCAGCCGTGCAGGCGGAAACACCAGTCGGCGGCGGCGAAGGCAAGCCGGTTGGTGAAGACGTAGACGCCCAACAATGGCGGCATAAAGGCCAGCCGTGCAGGCGGAAACACCAGTCGGCCGCGGCGAAGGCAAGCCAGTCGGTGATGTTCTGACTGATCCATTCCTGGAGCGTAAGAGATAAGCCTAAAGCCATGAATCCCTTTTATGCATATCTGGATCTGGATCCTGCAGAACAAACATATAGGATGAGTAGTATCTGATATAAATATAATACTCGAGAAAAAATCAAGTATTTTAAAATATTTATAAACATGTATTTCTCCTCTTGTCAATTTTGATTTCCCCGAGCAGATGACTCATTACGTTTAAACGCTCTGCCCAACTAGTCATAGCCACCAAGCACTGGGAGTCGGCCTAAGCACTTCCCAAACATGCATATGAGTGACATGAGTTTCGTCATTAATGGAACAAAGTTTCACGGATCGGAGTTTACTACTCGGGTACTTTTGCAATTATTAAGAGCAGAAAATAAATTTATCTCATCTCTATGCTTTTGATTTATTCCGAATAATACTTAGCACCTTGCGTTACTCGGTCCATCCAACGAGCTCCCGGGTGCTAGGAATCGGCCCAAAGGCAACCATCCATTGGCAAACCAAACGGAAAGCATAGGAAGATAGAACTCCATAACTCGATAGGTACTTTTGTACTCAGATTATGTCGCAAGCAATCAAGATAAATATTATGAAAATTGTTTAAAAAATACGATATAACATCTATAGCCCCCGACTCACTAGTCAACGGCGAACCAGTTGATGTAGTGAGGCAAAGGAAAAGACAAAATATCATATAAAGAATAAAATAAATGATGACTTAGCTTTGTAATATTCCCTCGGTGACAGCAGAAGTAGCCGATGTGGGAATAAAGCAGTCCATCAATGGTGACAAAAACACCAGTCGGCGCCAGTGGAACCAAGCCAGTGGTGTAGATGATGAAGCCCATTAACAGCGGCGAAGTCCGCCAACCGTATAGGCAAAAACACCAATCGGCAGCGGCGAAGGCCAGCCGGTCGGCGAAGACGTGGACGCCCATGAACGGTGGTGTGACCAACCAACCGTATAGGCGAGGACACCAGTCGGCGGCGACGGAGGCAGGCCGGCGGTGAAGTCGTAGACGCCTAACAGCGGCGGCATAATAGGCCAGCCGTGTAGGCGGAGGCACCACTCGGCGGCAACGGAGGCAGGCCGGCGGTGAAGTCGTGGACGCCCAACAGCGGCGGCATAATAGGCCAGCCGTGTAGGCGGAGGCACCACTCGGCGGCAACGGAGGCATGCCGGCGGTGAAGACATGGACGCCCATGAACGGTGGTGTGACCGACCAACCGTACAGGCGATGACACCAGTCGGCGGCGACGGAGGCAGGCCGGCGGTGAAGTCGTGGACGCCCAACAGCGGCGGCATAATAGGCCAGCCGTGTAGGCGGAGGCACCACTCGGCGGCAACGGAGGCATGCCGGCGGTGAAGACATGGACGCCCATGAACGGTGGTGTGACCAACCGACCGTATAGGCGATGACACCAGTCGGCGGCGACGGAGGCAGGCCGGCGGTGAAGTCGTGGACGCCCAACAGCGGCGGCATAATAGGCCAGCCGTGTAGGCGGAGGCACCACTCGGCGGCAACGGAGGCATGCCGGCGGTGAAGACGTAGACGCCCAACAACGGTGGTGTGACCAACCAACCATATAGGCGAAGACACCAATCAGCGGCGACGGAGGCAGGCCGGCGGTGAAGACGATATCGCCATCAGCAACGGCAGCGGCGCACACCAACCGTGGAGGCGATGAAACCAATCGGCAGCGACGGAGGCAGGCCGGCGGTGAAGTCGTAGACGCCCAACAGCGGCGGCATAATAGGCCAGCCGTGTAGGCGGAGGCACCAGTCGGCGGCGACGGAGGCAGGCCGGCGGTGAAGTCGTAGACGCCCAACAGCGGCGGCATAATAGGCCAGCCGTGTAGACGGAGGCACCAATCGGCGGCGACGGAGGCAGGCCGGCGGTGAAGTCGTAGACGCCCAACAGCGGCGGCATAATAGGCCAGCCGTGTAGGCGGAGGCACCAGTCGGCGGCGACGGAGACAGGCCGGCGGTGAAGTCGTAGACGCCCAACAGCGGCGGCATAATAGGCCAGCCGTGTAGGCGGAGGCACCACTCGGCGGCGACGGCGGCAGGCCGGCGGTGAAGTCGTAGACGCCCAACAGCGGCGGCATAATAGGCCAGCCGTGTAGGCGAGGACACCAGTCGGCGGCGACGGAGTGAATAGGCCAGCCGTGTAGGCGGAGGCACCACTCGGCGGCGACGGAGGCAGGCCGGCGGTGAAGTCGTAGACGCCCAACAGCGGCGGCATAATAGGCCAGCCGTGCAGGCGGAAACACCAGTCGGCGGCGGCGAAGGCCAGCCGGTCGGTGAAGACATGGACGCCCATGAACGGTGGTGTGACCGACCAACCGTATAGGCGATGACACCAGTCGGCGGCGACGGAGGCAGGCCGGCGGTGAAGTCGTTGTTGCTATCAGCAATGGCGGTGGCGAGGACAAGCCGGCGGAGTGGACTCGCGGCCGATCGACCGGAAAGCTGAGACGCCTCGAGTCCATGACCAGCATCAATCGCCTCAATAGTGCCGCGTAGTTATATGCGAACAACAACAAAAAATAGCAAGAAATTAATCTGAGATTAAAAATCAATATGATAAATAATGATAAAAATCAGATTGAGTTTCCCCCTGACTGATTTGGATCAAGTCAGAGAAGAGGAGCTTGAAGAAGTGGTCGACGGAAAGGAAGTGAAAACTCCCAAAGCGAAAGCGAAGTCGGCGACTCATGAAATTGATTCCATCGCGCTCGTTGATAGGAAACTCGACGCAACCCCTACCTGGCGCGCCAACTGTCGAAACATGATTTCGGCAATAATAAAACGGGGTAGCGCACGAGACCTAAAAGTGGATGGATGTGGAGACAAAGGATTTAGACAGGTTCAGGCCCTCTCAATGAGAGGTAATACCCTACTCCTGTTTGGGGATTTGAATCCGCCGGGTGTAGTATAGATCTAACGATCATATGTGCTCATGCCCCCTAGAGGGCCTCCTGCCCACCTTATATAGGATGGGGGGCAGGATTACAAGATAGAAACCTTAACCAACACGGTATCGGCTTCCTAAATCTACTTTACAATATTATCAAATCAGGACTTTAGGCCGCTCCATAATATAAAAGGAAACGTAATACCCAAGTCATGATCTGTTACATATTCCATACATATATGTTATCCCCTATTACTAGTCGGATAACCATGCCGTGTGGGTATGGGGTACCCATAATCTCCACAAATTCTACCTACCTACCTGCTGCTGCCTATCTCTTCAAATGCATCAGGGTTTGTGCAGACGATCTCGAGCAGCAAAGATGCACGTATGCCTTGCAATTCTGAATATATTTATACTGTACTGATCTAGATGGATTCTGAAAAATACTACTATACTGGTGTACGTGGCGTACGTCGTGGACCGGATGTGTGTTAAGATGACAAGGCATTACTTAATCCTAGATAATTAGTAGTATACGTGTGTCGCTGAAGTTGTCCTGATCCAGGCTTGGAATTTGGAATAGTCCTGCCAGAAAAATATGGCTGTGTTTAGATCTAAAGTCTTTAGTATTTTTCCATCACATCAACCTATCATATACACATAACTTTTCAGTCATATCATCTTCAATTTCAACTAAATTTAAACTTTGCACTGAACTAAATACAGTCTATATTATCAATCTCGATCATGAGAACAAAAGGCACTAGTTTTCTTCCTCAGTTTGACAAGCTGCATATACTCCTTTCTTTAAGAGAAATCCTCAGTGTGATAGCGTTTTAACCGACATGAACAATCAGTAGAATCTCCTAGAATACTCTTACCATGGTCAGAATTAAGATCCTCAGAGATTAAATTTTCTTAGCCTATGGTGCTGTTTAGTTCACACCAAACTTCTCTCTAACTCTCAACTTTCGATCACATCACATCACATCCAAAACTTTCCTACACACATAAACTCCTAACTTTTTTTCTAAACTACCAACTTTACCTAAACTTCTCTCCAATTTCAGAAACTAAACACAGCCTATAATTAACACGCATGCATGCTTCAGTTATCAAATCATCATTCATCTCGATAGAACATCTACCTTCTCCCTCTGTTTCACAATGTAAGTCATTTTAGTATTTTTTTTCACATTTATATTGGTGTTAATGAATCTAGACAATATCAATATAAATGTGAAAAATGTTAGAATAATTTGTATCGTGAAACGCAGGAAGTAATTAGTACTAACAATTAAATCAAGGTACGCACGCTACGTTGCTGCTTAATACTCATCCAAATCTATCGGCGAAAATGACACCGATCGATCATGGAGAGGGGATAGCCACCAGCTGCTAGCTGTCCATCATCACAAACAGCTATAGCATTGGATCACTTGTACTCCTATCCTATCTAGTAGACTAGTACTATCGTGTCCTGTCGAAACTAGATTTCGGCAATAATAAAAGGGGTGGCTATCAAGCTAGGAAAGTGTATGGGTTTGGAGACAAAGGATTTATACAGGTTCAGGCCTTCTTATAAAAGAAGTAATACCCTACTCCTGTCCGGGGATGAATCCGCCGAGTGTGTTATTGATTGTATGATTTGGAGAAAATCCAACAACTGCCCCTAGAGGCGCCTGGACCCCCCTTATATATAGGAAGGAGTCCGGGTTACAAAAGATAATCTATATCCCTAACGGAATACACAGATACAGATTAAATACAGTCGTGACCGACTAAGTCTTAAGTTGTTTCCTTGATATACAAGTCAGGAAACAAACCCAGGATACACATAAGATATTCTATCTATATTCGGTATCCTATATTCAGTCCAAATATCATCGCCGTGTAGATATGGGATATCCATAATCTCCACAGTAGCCCCCGAGACCTTTGCAGTCAATCATCGTAGCCTTCTCAAAGATAATAATCCGAGTGCTTCAAACTTTTCATGCCAAGGCCTGCCGAGTAGCGAAGACAAAGACTGTAAAGGGCGAAAAGATAAAAATATGGTGCATCGAATAGATGCACCTAATTAGGTGTAGCCCCCAACTATGTGATTAGTTAACAAACTAAACATATAGTTGAGAAATCAAATAATAGCACAATTGTGCATCATATGACAAAAGCACACACGGCGCCTAAATAGGCATGCTAGCCGACTGCTTTTTAGCCATAATGAAAAGAGTCCGAGTGGTTTACACTCTAAAAGGTTCACGAATGAACACACTGGACAGGCATCCGAATATAAAACTCTAAAGATTACCCACCAAGTATTATAAAAATTATGGTAATGAATAAGTCTAATAGCCTAGGCTATGACTATTTACCATAATGAAAATAGGTATATAACATACCAAGGAAGTGACTATGATAAAAACAAGTCATTCCAAATTAACCCAGACAGCTTTTGTAGCCTAATAAAGCTAACAAAAAGCAGTATAACACCTTTCTGTCGGGCACCTTTTAATTTGCATTGCAATAATTCCAAAGAATTATATGACCGCATAAAAATGATTTTATCAGCATTGGGCAACACTATTGTGCGCATAATATTGCCAAAGCAAAATATGCCTAAGTCCCTAAGGAACACAATGGGCCACGCTGTTAAAAGTATTGGGCTGAAGTACTGTTCAGGCCTAGGCCCATTTGCACCTCCGATACCCTTAACAAGAAATCCCGAGATCCAAGCGACGCTTCGTCTTCCCCGCCGGAACTCTCGCCATTTTCCCCACTCCTTGCTACAGTGCAGAACTGCGCCGGCGAACTAGGGTTCACCACTCCACTCAAATCCACCTTCGAAAAGTGCATCAAAATCCTTCCCGTGATCCACCGCCTTAATCCCTCATTTCTCCCTAGCCATCCCTCGAATCAAATCAGCGCATTCGGATAAAATCGATGGCGGAAGAGAAGGAAAGCTTCGAAGGCCAATGGGCGCCGTCCGACGTAACGGAAGAGAACCTGAAGGAGATGGTGGCGCACGGCGTTCTCCCAGCCAAGGAGATCATCGGGTGGCGGCCAGCGTGCGGTGAGGCTTTTCCAACCCCTGATACACATGAGATCGTAGTCTTCTCGCATTTCTTCTATGGCGGCTTCGCTCTTCCGACCTCGAAATTCTTCCGCGGGATATTAAGCTTTTATGGAATCAGCTTGCATCACCTAAACCCGAATTCCATAGTCCACATTGCCAATTTCATCCATGTCTGTGAAGCCTTCTTAGGAATTAAACCCCACTTCGCCCTTGTGGAGATTATGGATATCCCATATCTACACGGCGATGATATTTGGACTGAATATAGGATACCGAATATAGATAGAATATCTTATGTGTATCCTGGGTTTGTTTCCTGACTTGTATATCAAGGAAACAACTTAAGACTTAGTCGGTCACGACTGTATTTAATCTGTATCTGTGTATTCCGTTAGGGATATAGATTATCTTTTGTAACCCGGACTCCTTCCTATATATAAGGGGGGTCCGGGCGCCTCTAGGGGCAGTTGTTGGATTTTCTCCAAATCATACAATCAATAACACACTCGGCGGATTCATCCCCGGACAGGAGTAGGGTATTACTTCTTTTATAAGAAGGCCTGAACCTGTATAAATCCTTTGTCTCCAAACCCATACACTTTCCTAGCTTGATAGCCACCCTCTTTTATTATTGCCGAAATCTAGTTTCGACAGTTGGCGCGCCAGGTAGGGGTAGCGTCAAGCTTTTCGCCGATCAGTGCAATGGGTTCCATCTCCGGCATCGACGGCCTCGTCTTCCCACCCGGGCAGACGTTTCGGTTCGGCAGCCTCGACTTCGTCACCAACAACTTCGGCAAGATTTCTCTCCTCGACTCGGAATCAGACCAGTCGGGAGAGAACCGGATTTCGGTCCCGTTTGGATTCCCGAACGCGGCTGAAAGCTACTTCAAGACCATCTCAACCGAGTCGGCTTCAAACCACTCGGCCGAGATCGCATCTTCTCCAACGATACCAGATCAAGATGATGGGGCTTACCCACTAGTCCTGATGAAGCTCCCCGACGATTTAGCGGCCGTCTCCACCACGACAGCGTCTTCATCCCGTAGGCCTAGGCGGAAGTCGGCTTCAACACCGATTTCGCCTAGCTTCAGGGAAGTCGGCGTCATCCTCCAACCACTCGGCACGGTTTCGACGGATCAGCTGGATGACTACAACAGCTCTCCCACCGTCGACTCACGTCCTACTGACATTGTGGAGTACGACGAATTTAGTTCTCGCTACAACGACTTCGACGACTTCGACGGAAGCCTAGATGACAACTACACCCCTCTCTACTTTGGCGTTTTCATGGCCAATAATGAGACGGAGGAGCAACGCCAAGCCCGGGAGACCGAAGAACGTCGCCGACTGGAGGAGGAGCATCAAGCACAAGAACAAGAACGGCTACGGCGTGAGCAGCAGGACCGTGAGCGGACCGCGAAGGAGGCTGAGGATCGACGTCAGCGAGCTTTGGAAGCAGGGCGCCGAGCGCGTGATCTCATCGGCCAACAAGATGTCGAAGGGACACCGGTTTTCCGCACCCCTCAACAGAATGCGGTTGCCGCGATCACCCTTCTCGACACCCTCCTCAACCAAAACGAGCTCAATCAATCCGACCACGTCGTCAACATCTTGAACCAGACGAAGACCATGATTGCGGCTTCGGTCCCAGTTAACTCCGAAAGCGTCCACACGCCGACTGGCAGCCGAGTTCCCCACTTCCGATCTCATGACTACCGTCATCCAAGCCTCAGCATCACCGGCGCAGGATCCAACCGCAGGAGCAGGGGTCACGACGAGCGGTCTGTTCACTCACCTCCCGACCTTCATAGGGAGCGCCGAGTGGAACGGCCTCGCTCACCACCTCGTCGCCGCCCCATCGATCTTCGCGACACAATCATACAGCGCCGAGCAGCTCGAGGCTACCATCACTCGCCGGACCGCCACGACGACGACCTTGACGGAGTAGCAGCCTTCACCGACGACCTGCGTCGAGTGGATTGGCCAGCCGGCTTCAAGCCGACTGGAATAGAGAAGTACGACGGCACCACTAACCCCGAATCGTGGCTTACCGTCTACGGTCTCGCGATCCGCGCAGCAGGAGGAGACAGCAAGGCCATGGCGAACTATTTACCAGTGGCTTTAGCGGATTCCGCCCGATCTTGGCTCCATGGATTGCCCCGTGGTACAATTGGATCTTGGGCCGAACTACGCGACCACTTCATCGCCAACTTCCAAGGCACCTTCGAGCGTCCCGGCACACAATATGATCTCTACAACGTCATTCAGAAGTCCGGAGAATCCCTTCGAGATTACATCCGGCGATTTTCTGAACAACGTAACAAGATCTCCGACATCACCGACGACGTCATCATCGCCGCGTTCACCAAAGGAATTCGCCACGAAGAACTAGTCGGCAAGTTTGGGCGTAAGCCTCCCAGGACAGTCAAGCTTATGTTTGAAAAAGCCAACGAGTACGCCAAAGCTGAAGACGCCGTCACCGCATCAAAGCAGTCGGGCCTCAGTTGGAAGCAAAACAAGGGTACGCCGGCTACGGGAGGTGGTGGAAGTAACAATCATAAGGACCGCAAGCGTAAGCCTGCGGAACTTGTTGCAACCGCCAGTCACTCTTCTCGACAGCGTTCGCGCGTCAACACGTTCGACAAGATCATGAACTCCCAATGCCCGCACCATCCTAACTCCAACCACGTGGCCAAAGATTGTTTCGTCTACAAGCAATTCGCGGATCAATACACCAAGACTGCACGGAAGAACTCTGACGAAGAACAAAGCACGTCGAGGAAGAAAGACGACGGCGACGCCCCGGCAGGATTTCAAGACCACCGCAAGGAGCTCAACCATATCTTCGGCGGCCCCTTAGCTTATGAGTCTAAACGGAAGCAGAAGTTGACTGAACGAGAGATCAATGCTGTTCAACCCGACACGCCCCAGTATCTTCGATGGTCAGAAATCGCAATTAAGTTTGACCGCTCGGATCATCCTGACCGAGTGGTCCACCCGGGGCGGTACCCCCTGGTACTAGACCCAGTGGTCCGTAATGTCAAGCTTCGCAGAACCCTCATCGACGGTGGCAGTGCACTCAATATCCTCTTCGCCAAAACCTTGGATGATATGCAGATTCCTCGCTCCGAGTTAAAACCAAGCAATGCGCCTTTTCACGGAGTAATTCCAGGATTATCCGCAACTCCACTCGGCCAGATCACCCTCCCGGTCACTTTCGGCACTCGGGAAAACATTCGCACAGAGAATATCAGCTTTGAAGTCGCCGATTTCGAGACAGCATACCATGCCATACTCGGACGCCCGGCGTTAGCCAAGTTCATGGCCGTCCCGCACTACACTTACATGATGATGAAGATGCCTGGTCCCCGAGGAGTGCTATCCCTACGGAGTGACATCAAGCAAGCCGTCACATGCGACAAGGAGAGTTGCGACATGGCTCAAACCCGCGAGATGGCGTCTGCCCGAGAGGATATCCGACTGGCTGCAGCCACGGCGAGCGAAGGAGAAATACCTGCTACCAAGACTTCAAAAAGTGGAGAAAGCGAAGCCAAGACTAAGAAGATTCCCCTAGATCCCTCTGATCCTACTAAAACTGCTGTAATAGGCGCCGAGTTAGATTGTAAATAGGAAAGCGCGCTCATCACCTTTCTTCAGAACAATAAAGATATCTTTGCGTGGAAACCATCTGATATGCCCGGTATTCCTAGAGAGGTGATTGAGCACTCCTTACATGTCAAAGAAGATGCCAAGCCTATCAAACAACGACTCCGCCGATTCGCACAAGACAGGAAGGACGCGATCAAGGAGGAATTAACCAAGCTGTTAGCAGCAGGCTTCATCAAAGAAGTCCTTCATCCCGACTGGCTGGCAAACCCGGTTCTAGTTCGGAAGAAAACAGGGCAATGGCGCATGTGTGTTGATTATACCGACCTCAACAAGTCTTGTCCCAAAGATCCTTTTGGGTTGCCTCGCATTGACCAGGTAGTTGACTCAACCGCCGGCTGTGAGCTTCTCAGTTTTCTGGATTGCTACTCGGGGTATCATCAGATCCGACTGAAGGAATCTGACTGCTTGAAGACTTCATTCATCACGCCCTTTGGAGCTTATTGCTATGTCACCATGCCGTTCGGACTAAAAAACGCAGGAGCAACTTATCAACGTATGATCCAAAGATGCTTCTCAACGCAGATCGGCCGCAACGTTGAAGCCTATGTGGATGATGTAGTCGTCAAGACCAAGCAAAAGGATGATTTGATCTCGGATCTAGAAGAAACCTTCGTGAGCATCCGTGCTTTCAGGATGAAATTGAACCCTGAAAAATGCACCTTCGGAGTACCGTCAGGGAAGCTGCTTGGTTTTATGGTGTCTCATAGGGGCATCCAAGCCAACCCGGAGAAAGTTACTGCTATCCTCAACATGAAACCGCCAAGTACCCAGAAAGATGTTCAGAAGCTGACTGGATGCATGGCGGCGCTCAGCCGATTTGTTTCAAGACTTGGCGAGCGGGGGATGCCCTTCTTTAAGCTGCTGAAGAAAACAGATAACTTCCAGTGGGGACCCGAAGCACAAAAGGCCTTCGAAGATTTCAAGAAACTTCTCACCGAGCCACCAGTCTTAGCCTCACCACACCCGCAGGAGCCGTTGTTGCTGTACGTATCAGCCACCTCCCAGGTTGTGAGCACAGTCTTGGTCGTTGAGCGCGAGGAAGAAGGCCATGTCCAAAAAGTCCAGCGGCCGATTTATTTTGTCAGCGAGGTCCTAGCCGACTCCAAAACGAGGTACCCTCAGGTTCAGAAGCTGTTATATGGTATTCTAATTACTACCAGGAAGCTATCTCACTACTTTCAAGGTCACTCGGTAACGGTGGTCACATCATTTCCACTCGGTGATATACTGCACAACCGCGAAGCAAACGGACGTATTGCTAAGTGGGCTTTGGAGTTGATGTCTTTGGACATATCATTCAAGCCCCGAATTTCAATTAAGTCCCAAGCGTTAGCTGATTTTGTCGCCGAATGGACCGAGTGCCAGGAGGATACCCCCGCGGAGAACATGGAGCACTGGACCATGCATTTTGACGGATCCAAACGACTTTCGGGCACTGGAGCAGGAGTGGTTTTGATTTCCCCAACTGGAGAAAGATTGAGCTACGTGCTTTGGATACATTTTTCGGCGTCCCACAACGTCGCCGAGTATGAGGCCCTCCTTCATGGACTGCGGATTGCAATTTCCCTAGGGATAAAGCGTCTAATAGTTCGAGGCGATTCACAGCTGGTTGTCAACCAAGTTATGAAAGAGTGGTCCTGCCTTGACGACAACATGATGGCGTATCGACAAGAGGTACGCAAATTGGAAGATAAGTTCGATGGACTCGAGCTCAGTCATGTTCTTCGACATAATAATGAAGCCGCCGATAGACTTGCCAACTTTGGATCCAAGCGCGAGGTGGCGCCCTCTGATGTTTTCGTTGAACACCTTTATACGCCGACAGTACCTCACAAAGATACCACTCAAGTTGCGGGCACTCATGACGTCGCTATGGTTGAAACCGACTGGCGAGAACCCCTCATACGATTTTTGACTTCTCAAGAACTCCCTCAAGACAAAGATGAAGCCGAGCGGATTTCAAGGCGGAGCAAACTTTATGTTATGCATGAATCTGAGTTATACAAGAAAAGCCCTTCAGGAATTCTGCAACGCTGCGTATCTTTAGAGGAAGGGAGACAATTGCTGAAAGACATACATTCTGGGATATGCGGAAACCATGCTGCTGCACGCACCATTGTCGGCAAAGCTTACCGGCAGGGTTTTTTCTGGCCTACTGCAGTGTCCGACGCCGACAAAATTGTGCGCACATGTGAAGGTTGCCAATTTTTCGCCAGACAAATTCACTTACCAGCTCAAGAGTTGCAAACTATCCCGCTGTCTTGGCCGTTTGCGGTTTGGGGGCTCGACATGGTTGGCCCGTTTAAAAAGGCAGTCGGCGGTTACACGCATCTCTTTGTGGCCATTGATAAATTTTCCAAGTGGATTGAAGCTAAACCGGTTGTCACAATCACAGCAGATAATGCTCGAGACTTCTTCATCAACATTGTGCATAGATTTGGAGTGCCCAATCGGATAATCACTGATAATGGCACACAATTCACTGGCGGAGTTTTTAAAGACTTTTGTGAGGACTTTGGAATTAAGATTTGCTACGCCTCAGTGGCACACCCCATGAGCAATGGACAGGTGGAGCGAGCTAATGGCATGATACTTCAAGGGATTAAAGCGCGTGTCTTTGACCGGCTAAAACCCTATGCCGGCAAATGGGTGCAACAACTGCCATCGGTACTTTGGTCTTTGCGAACTACACCCAGTCGGGCCACAGGCCAGTCACCTTTTTTCCTTGTCTATGGGGCAGAGGCAATGTTGCCGAGTGAAGTCGAATTTGAGTCTTTGCGCTTTCGTAATTTCCGTGAAGAACGCTACGAAGAAGACCGAGTGGATGACTTGCACCGATTGGAAGAAGCCCGCGAAGCAGCTTTGATTCGGTCGGCTCGATATTTACAAGGGTTGCGGCGCTATCATAATCGCAATGTTCGATCTCGTGCCTTTTTAGTCGGTGACCTGGTTTTGAGGAAAATTCAAACTACACGAGATCGGCACAAGTTATCTCCTCTATGGGAAGGGCCATTTATTATCTCTGAAGTCACCCGGCCAGGTTCTTATCGACTCAAGC
This sequence comes from Oryza sativa Japonica Group, assembly GCF_034140825.1. NCBI lineage: Eukaryota > Viridiplantae > Streptophyta > Magnoliopsida > Poales > Poaceae > Oryza > Oryza sativa. Next base: position 30,188,875 of record NC_089040.1, on the reverse strand, counting down.
GCGAAGACGGTACTCTTGTCGACAACTCTTGGAACATTGAACATCTTCGTCGTTTCTACGCTTAAGTTTATCATTGTACTTCCCTATCTTGACTGTCAACATCAAGTTTTCTTCTTGCCGTTGTCAGTCGGGGGCTATCATCATAATAATGGAGTGTGATTTTTTATCAATTTAATTTGCTTACTTGGTATATCATTGCCTTGTTTGATTTTTTCTACTTAGTCTGCGAGGACTGAAAGTTTTTAATAGCTTCTTTGGGTTTTAGGCTCAACAAAGCTTGATAAAAGCTTTTAAGAAATCAAAGACTTGGCTAGAACTATCAAGCACAGCATAAATACACCAGTATTGTACAAATTGAGCCTCCATTTGCTACATTTACACTCAGTCAGAATCAGTCCTTTCATCATCAGAGTTATTATTGCTCGGCTGAAGGTCGTTGTTGCGGAATTGCTCTACAACATCACTTGCAATCTTGTCAGCCGCACTTTGAGCATTACTGATAAGATCAAGAGCAGCTTCTTCACTTGTCCCGTCTGCAAAGCCATCAATGGTATCAATTTCAATTCTCGGGTACAAGGATTTGGTCATTGCCAATGCCATGCTAGCTCCCATACTTCCAGCTTTCTTGATGTTCTTGAAGTACACATCCGGTGCAACTCTTAGCTTGTCAAAGATCTCGGTTGCGTCAAGTGCACTCGGACCACTGTTATTAAGAAACATAGCTTGGACAAGTGGTGTAGCGACATTGGTGACTTCGTTTCTTGCTCCTTCAAGCTTCTTGATCTTACCAACCAGGACATCAAACTGAGCTTGAGATTTGATTTTACGGTCTACAAAACACATTTATAATAAGAATCTGCTGCATTAAAGAGAGGACAGTTCAAATTGTCAGCTGGCAGTACCTTCAACCTCCTTCAAGGCTGAGTCCCTTTCCGCAGCCAGTTCTACCTTGTCTTTTTTCAAGGCTTCTATTTGCTTCTCCATCTGAGCCATTCTGGTGGCTTGCGCTGTTTGAAATCCAAATGTTCGAGGATACAGTTATGACAGCATAAATCAATGGAACAGATCTGGAAGATTACCTTTTGATGAACCACTCAGCTCGAAGTTTGAATCCTGGAGCTGAGCAATTCGCTCCCTTAATTCTTTCTCCGTCTTTTTTGCGTGCTCCTTGGCCTCGTGTAGCTGGCTCCTAACGGCTTCAAGAGTTCCCAAATGAGGGACCAGCTTTTCTAAGGTTGCAGTCTTGGCCTCATTGCGAAGATGGATTCTCTGCACGGTGATTCATGGGTTAGTTTTGCTAACGAGAAAACAAAGTCATCAAAGGCAGTCACCTAGAAGACTTACATTCACAATGCGAGTGGCTTCTCCAAGTACTTTCTTCAGCTGGCACACTTCCTCGTCTTCTTTTTGGCGATTTATAACAATGCCGGAAACTTGAGAGTTCTCGTCCCACCATTTGAGTAAGATAGGAGGACGAGAGTCATCAGCTGCCTTTATGCGGAGAATTTCTTCTTCGTCGCCGCCTAGTGGACCTGATGTATTCCCAAGACATTAGACGAACAAGCTGGAGTTATTCAGAACGGCATCACTTGAGAAGATGAGTTACCTGAGGATGTGCCTGGCTGAGCGTGAGGTGATCCTTGCTCTTTATCTGGAGACCCAATCACTGAGTCATTACCAGCTTCTGGTCCTCGAGAAGTTGTCTGCGCTTCAGCTTCAGGAGTCTCTTGATTTAGATCTACATCCGACTGGTTTCCAGTCGGGGGCTCTCTGGTTGTTGCAGTTTCAGTTGTTGCCGACTGGTTTCCAGTCGGCGGCTGGTCACTCGGATTGGCCTTGTCATCCGAAGCATGGGCGCCAGTCGGCTGACTTTCGGCAGTCGGCTGGCTTTCAGCAGTCGGTTCAGCATCCTTGGATATATTTGGTTCTGTCACAGCCGGATCAGGATCTTTTCCGGTTGGATCTATGTCGGATGGTTTCCTGCAAAGTGTTCTTTCGATATTCAGCGTAATCTCTATGAGAGAAGCATATCAAAGGGAGATGGTACCGAGAAGTTTATACCTGGAAGATGTTCTAATCTTTGGCATTTGACGGCCGGCCAGTTTTTTCCTGGGCATGGTATGCTTTGGGAGTTTGTTGGGCGTGCCCTTGTCCCCAGATTTGTTGCTGTCATCGCCCTCGTCGTCATTAAGCACCAGCTTTCTCTTGCGAGGACCTGTCTGACCAGCCGGTTTGGAGGTTTGAGGTTGTGAGTCTGACCTGATTGTCGGCCCTCCACTTCCCTGAATGGTGTGCTGGCGAGGAGATCGGCGCTGAGCAATTGGGGGATCAGATTTCATCAATACGTATTCCTGAATGAGATGCTTCCACAGTTAGCTAACTCAACATGAAGACAAGATACTATTTTGGTCATAAGTTGAAGATTTCAGATACATACCTGCGGAGGCGGATTGAATGCATTATATGGCACAACTGGCAGCTGGTGTGAGTAGCTAACGACAATGGCATTTGAGAAGATTTTATACATTCTCTCCTTCATGATTTTGAAATCCAGAGAGTCTGGTTCTTCGCGATTAGGATCATGCTTGCCGTCAAACTCAAAAGCTGTACGGGATCTTTCTTTAATTGGCGCTAGTCGGCATTTGATGAAATGCCGAGTGATCTGCTCTCCTTGCAAGCCTTGTTCTTTGAGTTTTAACATGCGATCCAACAATTCCAAGGCTTGGGCAGCTTCATCTCCGATTGGAAGAGAGTTCCAAGTATCTTGGTACACCGGGGGAAGACAAGAGTATTCGGGAAGAGCAGGCTCAGGATTCTGAACATAAAACCAGTTCGCATGCCATCCTTTGTTTGAAGTCTTGAAGGGCATTGAGAAGTATTTCTGGCTCAGAGTTCCCCTCAGCTGAAATCCGGCCCCTCCGACTACACATGGCTTACTCTTGTTTGGTTGGGGTTTGAGAAAGAAGATTCGGCGGAACAGGGCGAAGTGGGGTTTAATTCCTAAGAAGGCTTCACAGACATGGATGAAATTGGCAATGTGGACTATGGAATTCGGGTTTAGGTGATGCAAGCTGATTCCATAAAAGCTTAATATCCCGCGGAAGAATTTCGAGGTCGGAAGAGCGAAGCCGCCATAGAAGAAATGCGAGAAGACTACGATCTCATGTGTATCAGGGGTTGGAAAAGCCTCACCGCACGCTGGCCGCCACCCGATGATCTCCTTGGCTGGGAGAACGCCGTGCGCCACCATCTCCTTCAGGTTCTCTTCCGTTACGTCGGACGGCGCCCATTGGCCTTCGAAGCTTTCCTTCTCTTCCGCCATCGATTTTATCCGAATGCGCTGATTTGATTCGAGGGATGGCTAGGGAGAAATGAGGGATTAAGGCGGTGGATCACGGGAAGGATTTTGATGCACTTTTCGAAGGTGGATTTGAGTGGAGTGGTGAACCCTAGTTCGCCGGCGCAGTTCTGCACTGTAGCAAGGAGTGGGGAAAATGGCGAGAGTTCCGGCGGGGAAGACGAAGCGTCGCTTGGATCTCGGGATTTCTTGTTAAGGGTATCGGAGGTGCAAATGGGCCTAGGCCTGAACAGTACTTCAGCCCAATACTTTTAACAGCGTGGCCCATTGTGTTCCTTAGGGACTTAGGCATATTTTGCTTTGGCAATATTATGCGCACAATAGTGTTGCCCAATGCTGATAAAATCCTTTTTATGCGGTCATATAATTCTTTGGAATTATTGCAATGCAAATTAAAAGATGCCCGACAGAAAGGTGTTATACTGCTTTTTGTTAGCTTTATTAGGCTACAAAAGCTGTCTGGGTTAATTTGGAATGACTTGTTTTTATCATAGTCACTTCCTTGGTATGTTATATACCTATTTTCATTATGGTAAATAGTCATAGCCTAGGCTATTAGACTTATTCATTACCATAATTTTTATAATACTTGGTGGGTAATCTTTAGAGTTTTATATTCGGATGCCTGTCCAGTGTGTTCATTCGTGAACCTTTTAGAGTGTAAACCACTCGGACTCTTTTCATTATGGCTAAAAAGCAGTCGGCTAGCATGCCTATTTAGGCGCCGTGTGTGCTTTTGTCATATGATGCACAATTGTGCTATTATTTGATTTCTCAACTATATGTTTAGTTTGTTAACTAATCACATAGTTGGGGGCTACACCTAATTAGGTGCATCTATTCGATGCACCATATTTTTATCTTTTCGCCCTTTACAGTCTTTGTCTTCGCTACTCGGCAGGCCTTGGCATGAAAAGTTTGAAGCACTCGGATTATTATCTTTGAGAAGGCTACGATGATTGACTGCAAAGGTCTCGGGGGCTACTGTGGAGATTATGGATATCCCATATCTACACGGCGATGATATTTGGACTGAATATAGGATACCGAATATAGATAGAATATCTTATGTGTATCCTGGGTTTGTTTCCTGACTTGTATATCAAGGAAACAACTTAAGACTTAGTCGGTCACGACTGTATTTAATCTGTATCTGTGTATTCCGTTAGGGATATAGATTATCTTTTGTAACCCGGACTCCTTCCTATATATAAGGGGGGTCCGGGCGCCTCTAGGGGCAGTTGTTGGATTTTCTCCAAATCATACAATCAATAACACACTCGGCGGATTCATCCCCGGACAGGAGTAGGGTATTACTTCTTTTATAAGAAGGCCTGAACCTGTATAAATCCTTTGTCTCCAAACCCATACACTTTCCTAGCTTGATAGCCACCCCCTTTTATTATTGCCGAAATCTAGTTTCGACGGCCCTGTTCCACCGAATCTTCTTTCTCAAACCCCAACCAAACAAGAGTAAGCCATGTGTAGTCGGAGGGGCCGGATTTCAGCTGAGGGGAACTCTGAGCCAGAAATACTTCTCAATGCCCTTCAAGACTTCAAACAAAGGATGGCATGCGAACTGGTTTTATGTTCAGAATCCTGAGCCTGCTCTTCCCGAATACTCTTGTCTTCCCCCGGTGTACCAAGATACTTGGAACTCTCTTCCAATCGGAGATGAAGCTGCCCAAGCCTTGGAATTGTTGGATCGCATGTTAAAACTCAAAAAACAAGGCTTGCAAGGAGAGCAGATCACTCGGCATTTCATCAAATGCCGACTAGCGCCAATTAAAGAAAGATCCCGTACAGCTTTTGAGTTTGACGGCAAGCATGATCCTAATCGCGAAGAACCAGACTCTCTGGATTTCAAAATCATGAAGGAGAGAATGTATAAAATCTTCTCAAATGCCATTGTCGTTAGCTACTCACACCAGCTGCCAGTTGTGCCATATAATGCATTCAATCCGCCTCCGCAGGTATGTATCTGAAATCTTCAACTTATGACCAAAATAGTATCTTGTCTTCATGTTGAGTTAGCTAACTGTGGAAGCATCTCATTCAGGAATACGTATTGATGAAATCTGATCCCCCAATTGCTCAGCGCCGATCTCCTCGCCAGCACACCATTCAGGGAAGTGGAGGGCCGACAATCAGGTCAGACTCACAACCTCAAACCTCCAAACCGGCTGGTCAGACAGGTCCTCGCAAGAGAAAGCTGGTGCTTAATGACGACGAGGGCGATGACAGCAACAAATCTGGGGACAAGGGCACGCCCAACAAACTCCCAAAGCATACCATGCCCAGGAAAAAACTGGCCGGCCGTCAAATGCCAAAGATTAGAACATCTTCCAGGTATAAACTTCTCGGTACCATCTCCCTTTGATATGCTTCTCTCATAGAAATTACACTGAATATCGAAAGGACACTTTGCAGGAAACCGTCCGACATAGATCCAACTGGAAAAGATCCTGATCCGGCTGTGACAGAGCCAAATTTATCCAAAGACGCTGAGCCGTCTGCCGAAAACCAGCCGACTGCCGAAAGCCAGCCGACTGCCGAAAGCCAGCCGACTGGCGCCCATGCTTCGGATGACAAAGCCGATCCGAGTGACCAGCCGCCAACTGGAGACCAGTCGGCAACAGCTGAAACTGCAACAACACAAGAGCCCCCGACTGGAAACCAGTCGGATGTAGGTCCCGATGAAGAAATCCCTGAAGTTGAAGCGCAAACGACAACTTCCCAAGGACCAGAGGCTGGTAAAGACTCAATGATTGGGTCTCTAAATAAAGAACAAGGACCACCTCATGTTCAGCCAGGAACATCCTCAGGTAACACATCTTCTCAAGTGATGCCGATTTAAATAACTTCAGCTTACTCGTCTAATGTCTTGGAAATACATCAGGAACACTAGGCGATGACGAAGAAACAATTCCTCGCATAAAGGCGGCTGATGACTCCCGTCCTCCTATCTTGCTCAAATGGTGGGACGAGAACTCGCAAGTTGCCGGCATTGTTATAAATCGTCAAAAAGAAGATGAGGAAGTGTGCCAGCTGAAGAAAGCACTTGGAGAAGCCACTCGCATTGTGAATGTAAATCTTCCGGGTGACTGCCTTTAATAACTTTGTTCTCTCTTTAGCAGAACTGAACCATGATCCATCATGCAGAGAATCCATCTTCGCAATGAGGCCAAGACTACAACTTTGGAAAAGCTGGTTCCTCATTTGGGAACTCTTGAAGCAGTTAGGGACCAACTGCATGAGGCCAAGGAGTATGCTAAAAAGACAGAGAAGGAGTTAAGGGACCGAATTGCCCAGCTCCAGGATTCAAACTTCGAGCTAAGTGGTTCATCAAAAGGTAACCTTCCAGATCTATTCCATTGATTTATGCTGTCATAACTGTATCCTCAAATATTTGGATTTCAAACAGCACAAGCTACCAGGATGGCACAAATGGAGAAACAGATTGAAGCCTTGAAAAGAGACAAAGTAGAACTAGCTGTGCAAAGGGACTCAGCCTTGAAGGAGGTTGAAGGTACTGCCAGCTGACAATTTGAACTTTCCTCTCTTTAATGCAGCAAATTCTTATTATAAATGTGTTTTGTAGACCGTAAAATCAAATCTCAAGCTCAGTTTGATGTCCTGGTTGGTAAGATCAAGAAGCTTGAAGGAGCAAGAGACGAAGTCGCCAATGTCGCCACACCACTTGTCCAAGCTATGTTCCTTAATGACAGTGGTCCGAGTGCACTTGACGCAACCGAAATCTTTGACAAGCTGAGAGTAGCACCGGATGTATACTTCAAGAATATCAAGAAAGCTGGAAGTATGGGAGCTAGTATGGCATTGGCGATGACCAAATCCTTGTACCCGAGGATTGAAATTGACGCCATTGATGGCTTTGCAGACGGGACAAGCGAAGAAGCTGCTCTTGATCTTATCAGTAATGCTCAAAGTGCGGCTGACAAGATTGCAAGTGATGTTGTAGAGCAATTCCGAAACAACGACCTTCAGCCGAGCAATAATAACTCTGATGATGAAAGGACTGATTCTGACTGAGTGTAAATGTAGCAAATGGAGGCTCAATTTGTACAATACTGGTGTATTTATGCTGTGCTTGATAGTTCTAGCCAAGTCTTTGATTTCTTAAAAGCTTTTATCAAGCTTTGTTGAGCCTAAAACCCAAAGAAGCTATTAAAAACTTTCAGTCCTCGCAGACTAAGTAGAAAAAATCAAACAAGGCAATGATATACCAAGTAAGCAAATTAAATTGATAAAAAATCACACTCCATTATTATGATGATAGCCCCCGACTGACAACGGCAAGAAGAAAACTTGATGTTGACAGTCAAGATAGGGAAGTACAATGATAAACTTAAGCGTAGAAACGACGAAGATGTTCAATGTTCCAAGAGTTGTCGACAAGAGTACCGTCTTCGCGCTTGAGTCGATAAGAACCTGGCCGGGTGACTTCAGAGATAATAAATGGCCCTTCCCATAGAGGAGATGTCACGCCCTGAAGTACCCCTCCCTTGCTCTAAATTCATAAAATAAATCGTCCGAAGAAATTGTTTAATTTAACCTAGAGAGAAACCCTAAAGTAATAAATGCAAATAATAATCGGAATCGGCATGTGGAATTTTTCTTGGATTCTGCATGTCAAAATACGCTAACATGATTTTTAGTGGAATTTTCAGAGCCTTGGAAATAATTTTAACCAATTAAAATAAGCAAAGTGCAATATTAAATCCCTGGAAAATCCTTTTTCCTTTTTTCTTTTCTTTTCCCTCCTTTTTTCTTTTTCTTGGGCCCGGCCCATTTTCTTCCCGCGCCAGCCCGCTTCTCCCTCCCCTCCCCGAAGTCCATCCCACCTCCCCTCTCCTCCCGGGCGCCGACAGGTGGGGCCCACCTGTCGGTCGTCCCTAACCTCCCGCCGCCGCTCCCCAAGCCGGCAACCGCCGAGCCGCCCCGCGCTCCCTGCCGCCCCGGGCCACGTTGCCCACTCCCCCGTGCGCCCCGCACTCCCCGCGCCCACGCCCCACTCCCGCTCACCCCGCGCCCGCGAGATGGCCGGGATTCAAATTTGAATCCCGCCTCTCTCTCTCTTCTCCTCCACCTCCTCCACTACTCCGGCGAAATTGCGCCGTTCCCGGCCACGACTCGCCGCCCCCCCCTCCTATTTAAGCACGCCCGCACCTTCCTCTCTCTTTTTCCTTTCTCGGCCGAGCCCTCCCGAGCCCTCCATCACTCCCGCACCGCTACACCCGCCGCCGCCGCCTTTTCCACTCCTCCGGTCGCCGCTCGCCGCCGCTAGAGCCGTCGCCGCACCGCGCCGTCGACGCCGCCGGGTTCGCAAGCTTGTGCGCCACCCCGTCCGCCGTTTCCCCGGTCAATCCCGCCGCCGGAGCTTGCTCCTCCTCGCGCGCCGGTGAGTACCCCCATGGCCGCCGCCTTCGACCGGCGAATCCACTCGCCGTTAACCACCCCTCTCCCTCTAATCCCTCCCATCTTGTTCCCTAGGAGGTCCCGGAGATCGTTCGCCCGTCGCCGTCGTCCTCCCGTCGCTCGTCGTCGTCGTTCGCCGTCGTCTCCACTCGCGCCGGCCAACCTCGGTGAAAAACTCCCCCTCCTCCCCCTTTCCCTCTCTTCCGTGTGCGTCGCCGTCCTCCGCGCGCGCATCGTCGTCTTCGGCCGCCGCCGCCGCTTTTCGCGCCGTCTGCCGTCGCCGTCCGCGCCGCCGGTTGCCGTCGCCGGCGACCGCGCGTGCCGCCGTCGCTCGCCATGCTTGGCCTGCCGGCTTTGAGGCCGAGCCGAGCCACCAGCCGCGCCCCTCCCGCCTTGTGCCACTGCCAGTGGGGCCCACGTGCCGGCGCCCCTCCCTCTCTCTCTTGAGCCGCCGCTCGGTGGGGCCCGCTTGCCAGCCGCCCCTCTCTCTCCTTGAGTCACTGACCCGCGGGTCCCGCATGTCGGCGCCGCCCCACCCCTTGCTGACGTCAGCCCTGGGGCAATATTGCGCAATAATTAATTAAGGACTTTTTCTTTATTAGTAAAAACACAGTGAATCTTCTAAAATTCATAACTAATTCATCCGAGCTCCGATTAAGTCCATTCAAGTCTCAGTAAATTCATAAAAATGTGTAGAATCCATTAAAAATGGCTTTGTTATCTGTTTCAGTAGTCTTATAGCATGTTTTGCTTGTGTGCTTTGTTTGTCGCGTAGATTTCGCCCGTTTCGTCGATTCGCGGTTTCTCGAAGACGTTGCTGTGGCCTCATCAGTGCGAGAGCAAGGCAAGTCATACATTGCAATTGATCATATTGTACCTAATTTACAAATGTCCCGCATTTCTATTAAATATTGCATTGTTTTACAATATCATGTGGGATGGGTCCTATTACTCAGCTATATGTTGTTTCCCTTATGCCATTGATAACTTGGGTATTAAAATGACTAGATGTTGGTTTAGGAGATGCTTAGCCATGCTTAGTTCAACTAGTGCACAAAAGGGGATCACATTAAAGCATAGACTTTGATTATTGGCAATAGCTTTGGATTAGTGCCACCGCAATGGTGTTGGTTAATTAAAATACACTTCATGGTGGGCTGTGGGTGCATGGTTTTGCTAGACGTGCCCATGGCGATTAAGGACCGGTTCGCGGGATGCCCTGGAAGAATTTATCGTACTTACCACAAGCCAGCGTGGGCAACGGCTGGGCTTGTAGTGTAGCTTTTCTCTAGCCGACGTACCCAGGCGAGGGTGGGCGTGATGGAGTTGGGTCGGCCGGGGTGTCCGGTTGATCGGCTGCCGGATTCACCGCGGCACGAAAGGGGGGCTGCCCGTTGCCTGCTGGGGACGGGGGCGAACCCTAAGGTGTGGTGCGATCGGTTAGAGGGGGTTATACGAAGGGTCCTGTCACGGCCTCTTTCCGGTATGTCGTGGTGGCATGTCGGCGCACGGGAACGTGTCGTGGGGCTGTGTCTTGTGGGTACAGTTGTACACCTCTGATCAGAGTAAAACTATTCGAATAGCCGTGCCCGCGGTTATGGGCGGTCGACCAGATTCACCGTGATTAGTTTCACCCTAGTTAGCTTTTGGAACTGGTTAGTTCAGGTGGTGGTTTGGGCCTGTGGCAACGTGGTGTAACGTTGGACAGTGATTGGTTAATATGGATTAATTACTACAACTGTTTTACTGCTTTCAACTACTGCTTTGAAATGCCGGCTTTATGCAAAAGAACCTTTAGCCTCCCTTGGATATATCTTGCATCATACCTCCTCTTCCGGTGTGACTTGCTGAGTACAGTGGGTAGTACTCAGTCTTGCTCTCTTTTCCCCCACACCAGAGTTGAAGTTCTTCTCAGTTGAAGATGTCTCGGAGAGGTTGGTTTCGTCGCTGCCGTCAAGGTTTGCCTGTGGAATGGAGTCGCCCGCTGCAGGAGTCAAGTCTTCAGGCTTAGCTCGCTTGTATCTTTTCCGCTGCATTTGTAATCTTTTATATTTTTGTAAGGCGTGGGTCTGTATGTCAACAATTGTCGTTTGTGTACCCTGGCTGGTCCTGGACAGGGGTTTAATACACATTCAGCTTAGAAATTCTGGTTCGTGAATTTCTGGGCGTGACAAGTTGGTATCAGAGCCGACCTTGACCGTAGGACAAGCCAAATGAAAAAACCTAAGAGCCCTCTGAATCCTTTTCATTGCATATGTTCTTTGCAATTGGATTTGTTCCGGGAAAATTGGGATCTGTTCTTGTGGTTCAAGGGAAAAATCTTGGTCGCTCGTTTAAGTGGGGTTTTTCAAAACAAGTCAGTCTAGGGTTTTAGTAAAATTATTGGGATTTATTCGTCAGACAGTTGGGGTTTGATGGGTGAAATGCATTAGGTCCTAGCTCTATAACATGGGTTGCAAGGTGTTTATGCTTCGTTTGTTATTATTAATATGTATCTAATTTCTCATTATTTTGTCGTTATGTGAGTCTGTCTTATTTATTCGCTCTCATGCAAAATGATCTATGCATAAAATTTCGCTTTTATTCGTTTCCCTTATTTGAGTCTTTTATTGCTTTATTTAAATTTGGATTTGAGCATGCATTGATTCCTATCCCTCTGTACTCTTTAGATGTCAGACCTATTCTCCGATCGCAAGCGCCGCTCCAAGCTTCAGAGTCGCCACCCTTAGCTTTATCGTCTTCTTAGTCTGTTTGCGTGCTAGTTTTTGTGTTTAGGTTTGTTGCTTGTGGGTTAGTCGGCGGTCGATATCATGTGTGAGTGGTATGACAGCCTTTATTAGGAGTTGTGTGCCTCTTTTTCAGTGTTTTAATCAAGATTAAGATAATGGCACTTAATCTTATAAGAAAGATTAGTTTCCGAGCCGTCTGTTTTCTTCCTTTCTCTTATTTCTACCTATCCTCCTCCAGATGGTGAAGACAAGGAATGATCCCCGTGACTCCAACGACGCCAGTGGCAGCGAAGAGCAGACCGATGGAGCTCATGTCAGTGGTGCATCTGGCAGCAGATCATCTCCACCGCCCGATAACCCAACAGTCACTCAAATGATGACAATGATGATGCAACAGATGCAGCAACATTACCATCAGATGTTGCAGCAGGCGCAACAGAACCAGCAGTTTGGTCCTCCACCATCACACGTGTCCAAACTGTTAGACTTTCTTCGTATCCAGCCACCCACTTTCTCAAGCACCACCAACCCAATGGAGGCCAATGACTGGCTCCGTGCTATTGAGAAGAAGCTGAACCTACTGCAATGCAACGACCAAGAGAAAGTTGCTTTTGCTACACACCAGTTGCAAGGTCCCGCTTCTGCCTGGTGGGATAACTACGTGGCGACCCGTCTAGATGCAACGGAGGTTACTTGGGCAGAGTTTTGTCAAAGCTTCAGGAAGGCACAGATTCCTGAAGGGATTATGGCACAACAGAAGAGAGAGTTCCGTGCGCTCCAGCAAGGAACCATGTCAGTTACAGAGTACCTGCACGAGTTCAACCGCCTTGCGCGCTACGCTCCTGAGGACGTGCGCTCCGATACCGAGAAGCAGGAGAAGTTTTTGTTTGGGCTCGATGATGAATTGGCCAACCAGCTAATCTCCGGAGTCTATGAGGACTTTGAGAAGCTTGTGGACAAGGCTATCCGCCAGGAAGAGCAACGCAACAAAATGTACCGAAAAAGAAAGGCAGCTCAGATCAGTTTTCCTCAAGGGAACAATCAGAAGCCTCGCTTCATGACGGGACAGCTAGGTGGGCCTTCCACCCTGATCGTCTGTCAGCACCGTCCCTATCACCCGAGTAACTTCGACAACGACTACAACGGTGGCAGTCACAACAACAGTAAGCAGCACAACCACAACTCGACTCCACCCCCACTAATGGCACCAGCTCAGTCAGGTCCGCCAGCTGTGTCAGCTCAGTCAGAACAACCCAAGAAGGGGGCTGTAGGAAAGCCAGGACCCTGCTTCAACTGTGGCAAGCACGGCCACTTTGCTGGCAAGTGTCCGAAGCTGAATCGCACTGGACCCAGGTTCATCCAGGCCCGCGCCAATCATGTGTCTGCAGAGGAAGCACAGGCAGCACCAGAGGTCGTGTTGGGCACGTTTCCAGTGAACTCATATCCAGCAACAGTTCTCTTTGATTCAGGTGCCTCGCATTCTTTCATTTCCAAAAGATTTGCTGGGACACATGGATTATCGGTAGTGGAACTTAAAATACCGATGCAGGTTCATACCCCTGGAAATGATATGAGGACAGCACACTACTGCCCCTCGGTGACTATAGAGATCAAAAGATCACCGTTTCTATCCAACCTCATCCTTCTCGAATCTAAAGACCTGGATGTCATTCTTGGAATGGATTGGTTGACCAGAAACAAGGGAGTGATTGACTGCGCAAGCCGCACCATCACCCTAACCAACGACAAAGGGGAGAAGATCACCTTCCGTTCCCCAGCGTCGCAGAAGTCCGTAGCGAGTCTGAATCAGGCTGCTATTGAGGGTCAGACAGAAACAGTGGAGAAAAGTTCCAGGAAGTTGGAGGATATTCCTATAGTACAAGAGTATCCTGAGGTGTTCCCAGAAGACCTCACTACAATGCCACCGAAGAGAGAAATCGAGTTCCGGATCGATTTGGCACCCGGGACTGCTCCAATTTACAAGAGGCCGTACAGAATGGCAGCTAATGAGCTAGCAGAGGTCAAGAAGCAGGTTGACGAACAGCTGCAGAAAGGGTACATCCGACCGAGTACTTCACCTTGGGGTGCTCCGGTTATCTTTGTGGAGAAGAAAGACAAGACCAAGAGGATGTGCGTGGATTATCGCGCCCTTAATGAGGTCACAATCAAGAACAAATATCCGTTGCCAAGAATTGATGACCTGTTTGATCAGCTAAAAGGAGCTAAGGTGTTTTCCAAGATAGACCTACGATCAGGCTATCATCAGTTGAGAATTCGGGAAGAGGATATTCCCAAGACAGCCTTCACCACTCGGTATGGGTTGTTTGAGTGCACGGTTATGTCCTTTGGACTCACCAATGCACCGGCTTTCTTCATGAACTTGATGAACAAAGTGTTTATGGAGTTTCTTGACAAGTTTGTCGTGGTATTCATTGACGACATACTTATTTATTCAAAATCAGAAGAGGAACATGAGCAACATCTTCGTCTGGTACTTGAGAAATTGAAGGAGCACCAGTTATATGCCAAGTTTAGCAAGTGTGACTTCTGGTTATCGGAGGTCAAATTTCTGGGTCACGTCATTTCTGCTCAAGGCGTGGTAGTGGACCCATCAAATGTGGAATCAGTTACAAAGTGGACCCCACCAAAGACAGTTTCTCAGATCCGGAGTTTTCTTGGACTTGCGGGCTATTACCGTCGGTTCATCGAAAATTTCTCTAAGATTGCCAGGCCCATGACACAGTTGCTAAAGAAAGATGAAAAATTCAAATGGTCAGCTGAGTGCAACCAAAGTTTTGAAGAACTCAAGAAGAAGTTAGTCTCTGCACCAGTTCTAATTCTGCCAGATCAGACAAAAGACTTCCAGGTCTACTGTGATGCATCTCGCCAAGGATTGGGATGTGTGTTGATGCAAGAAGGCAGAGTGGTTGCATATGCTTCGCGACAGTTGCGTCCACATGAGGCCAATTATCCCACTCATGACCTTGAGTTGGCAGCAGTGGTTCATGCTCTGAAAATCTGGCGGCACTATCTTATTGGCAACCGCTGTGAAGTTTACACTGATCATAAGAGCCTGAAGTACATCTTCACCCAGCCCGACTTAAATCTCCGGCAACGAAGATGGCTGGAGCTGATTAAAGATTATGACATGGGGATACACTATCATCCAGGCAAAGCAAATGTGGTAGCAGATGCTCTGAGCAGAAAGAGCTATTGCAATGCAGTATGTACCGAAGGCATGTGTGACAAATTGCAGCAAGATCTTGAGCACCTAAATTTGGGCATCGTAGAACACGGGTACGTAGCTGCCCTAGAGGCCCGGCCTACGTGTCACGTCCTGATAAATTCATCCCGAAATAAAAATCATTCTCTAAAAGGAATAATAGAATTAATTAAAATTCGAAAAGAAATTAGCAAACACTAAAATACGTACAAGAAAAATTCAAATGTAGCCCGGAGAATTTTTGTTAAATTCTCCTTGGTCTAAAAAGAGCCCTCAAATTTTAGTGGAATTTTCAGAGCACAAATAATAATTGAGAAGAAATAAACAAAGTTGAAAAGGTTTATAAAAAGAAAAATCTCTAAAAGTCTTCTTTTCCCCCCCCTTCCTCTCTTGGGCCGGCTCGGCCCAACTCTCCCTCCCTCTCTCTCCTCTCCCCGCGGCCCATCGGCCTCCTCCCCGCGCGCGCGCCGCTGACAGGCGGGCCCGCCCGCCGCCCTCGCTGACGGGTGGGGCCCACCTGTCATCGCCTTCCTCCCGCCGCTCCCGCCGCTCGCCCGTGCCCTAGCGCCGCCGCCGCCACGGATTCCGCCGCATCCCGCCGTCCCCGCGCGACATAATGAGGGGGGAATCATTCCCCGCGATCCCCTCTCCCGTTTCCCCCTCTTTTCCCTCTCTCTCTCCCTCGGATTCGTCCGATTTGAATTCCGCAATCGTCGCCGGCGTCTTCAATGGAGCCGAGATCTCCGCGCCCGTTTCCTCCCTCTCCGGCCGCGCTCTCCCCCTCTCGGCGCTATATATTTGCTCCCCGTGCCTCCCTCCTCCGTTTCCGCCGTTCGCCGCTTGCTCTCGCCGTCGGATTCGTGCTCGCGACGTCCACCTCTCTCTCCGCCGTCGCCGCCGACCTCCGGTACGCCGCCGACGTCGCTCCGGGCTCCCTCCCGACTCGGCGTCACCTCCGTCGGCTTCGCCGCGTCGTCGTCGACCCCGTCCGCTCCTTCGTTTCGCCCGCCGACCGCCGGAGCACCGTCGCCCTCGTCATCCCGAACCGCGCCGCCGCGTTCCTCCGCTCCGTTCGTCGTCTCCGCCGTCCTCGTGTCTCGGGGTGAGCCGTGGACCGTCCCTTTCGCTTCCCTCTCCTCTCCGCTCTCTCGGGCGCCGCTCCGCCGCGCCGGTGGTCGCCGGCGGTGACCATCGGGGCGCGGTCGTGCCGCCTCCCGTCGGCCGTGCCGGCGAGGCCGCCTTCGGGCGCGCCCTCGCGGCTGCCAAGTGGGCCCGGCCGTCAGCCGCCCGCGCCCGCGGGTGCGGCTGACGCGTGGGACCCACGGCGCCGACCGCCGCCAGCCGCGTGCTCCCGGTCCACCGTGGACCGAGAGGCTGACGCGTGGGCCCCACTCCCGTGGACCCGGTCCGCGCGCCCTCTCCCTCGGCTGACGCAATAAACCCGGTTTTTAATTGAAATTTAAATGAAGAAATTCGTAAATATCCATTTAAAGAGCATATAAACTTCAAATGGCCATATCTTGGCCATTTGAACTCGGAATTGGACCGTTCAAGTCTCTAATTTTTCCTTAAGAAGTCAAGAACCCATTTTTGTGCTTTGTTTCTGCTGTTATGTGGAGTTTATTAGAGTAAAAGCCTTTTCTTTTCCGTTGGTCGTGTAGACGCTGCAGCTTCGGAAGATCCGCTCTTCGTGGAAGTTGAAGCCGGCGTTTGGGAAAGCGAGCAAGGCAAGTCACATCATCCTTGAGCATATTGAATCCCAGTTTATAAAATTATTTTGATTTAAATTAATGCATTATCGCTTTATTTAAATTCCCGCGTTATCACTGTTTTATTTAGCCATGCCTATTTACCTTTGTTATGACCTTATTATTATTGTTATTGATATTAATACCTTGTTCACCCTAGAATAAACAAAACCCTAACTAGTGGACATTATATTCATGGTTCCACTAGTATAAATTTAGGTAGATGCTTCGCTGATTAATTAGGCAACATTAGGTGGTTTTATAACTTTAGACTTCGGGAATTCTCATATCATTTGGACACCATGGAATGGTTGGCTTATGTTGGAATTGGACACACACCTCCCCCTCTTTTCAAAACCCCCAAAATGGTTTAGGCTGGGCTCGAGGTGCGTGGTTGGGTTTTGTTAGTCGTACCTCGGGTACTATAAGGATTAAGCTTGGGCCTCTGTTGCAAAGCACTACCGTACTTCCACATGTCTAGTGGGTAAGGCTTAGTTTGTGGCTCAGTCTGGTTATAAACAAAAGTACACGGATTGGAGATGGATGAAGTCGGGGGTCGATGGACATTCTCCAGGGCAAATGAAGGCTACACGAGCTGCGGCCCGGTAGTCGAGATGTCATGGCAGAGGGTTGGTGCCCTGCTGCTAGGGGGCTCAGTCCTGCCTGCCTGTCCCGGGTGTCCCGGCCGTAGGGGGATTGGGTCGGTACTCTTGTTTATGGCTAGGATGGGTTGGGAACTATGTCACGTCTTCCGTCCGTATACCGTGGTGGTATGTGGCACGTGGTTGCACGCGAGGAAGATGTGTCTTGTGGGTAAAGATGTACACCTCTGATCAGAGTATAATCTATTCGAATAGCCGCGCCCTCGGTTATGGGCAAGCCGAGCAATGTACCCAAGTCAGTGTTTTAATTCTTAAAATTTGCTCAACAACTAAAATGTGGAATGGTTGGCCTGGGTTGGCTTGGGACGAGCTGGGACCCAGGGTCGGGTTGCCAGTTCGGTCTGAATCATCGTAGGCCTTGGGTTAAGGCAGGTTCGTGAGGGTTCACGGCCTTGTTTAATAATACTGCGTAGCTCTAGGATCGTCTTTATAAAATGGCTTTGGGCAACTAAGTAACTTTTAAATGCTGTTCACTGCAAAACTTAACCCCTATATTATTACCCCTTGTACCCCCTTGCATTAATTATGCATCTCCGGCGTGGCTTGCTGAGTACTGTGGTTGTACTCATTCTTGCTCAATCTTTCCCCTCTTCAGTAAGAGAAGCTTTGGAGAAGATGTCTTAGGTGGAGTCCTGGCTTATACCCCAGTTGAGCGCCTGTGAAGATGGAGCCGTAGGCCCGCTAGTCCGCTGCTGTTTATTTTTGATTGTCAGGCCTGAAGCGCCTTTGTAATAATGTAAATATTATCGATATAATAAAGATGTGTCTTTTATATCATGTTTGTGTGGTGTACCCCGGCTTTTCCTGGGACGGGGATTAATACACTAGCGTTCGGGAAAAGGCAATTTTCCCGGTCGCGACACTACGCTCGTGGATCAAGTCAGAGCAGCTCAAGTAAATGATCCTGAAATAGCTGAGCTGAAAAAGAATATGAGGGTTGGAAAAGCTCGAGATTTCCATGAGGATGAGAATGGCACAATCTGGTTGGGAGAAAGATTGTGTGTGCCTGACGACAAAGAACTGAAGGATCTCATACTCACAGAAGCTCATCAAACTCAGTATTCAATTCATCCCGGCAGTACTAAAATGTACCAGGACCTCAAAGAGAAATTCTGGTGGGTCAGCATGAGAAGAGAGATAGCCGAATTCGTCGCACTCTGCGATGTTTGTCAGCAAGTCAAAGCAGAACATCAGAGGCCCGCAGGACTGCTACAACCCCTTCAGATCCCGGAATGGAAATGGGAAGAAATCGGAATGGATTTCATAACAGGTTTGCCCAGAACATCGTCGGGGCACGATTCAATCTGGGTGGTCGTGGATCGACTCACCAAAGTTGCTCATTTTATTCCAGTACACACTACCTATACTGGGAAAAGGTTGGCAGAGCTTTATCTTTCAAGAATCATGTGTTTGCATGGGGTACCTAAGAAGATTGTATCTGATCGAGGAAGCCAATTCACTTCAAAATTCTGGCAGAAACTGCAAGAAGAATTGGGGACTCGTTTGAATTTCAGCACGGCTTATCATCCGCAAACAGATGGTCAGACCGAGCGAGTAAATCAAATCTTGGAAGATATGTTGAGAGCCTGTGCGCTTGACTTTGGCGGAGCCTGGGATAAAAGTCTGTCTTATGCGGAATTCTCTTACAACAACAGTTATCAGGCCAGTTTGCAAATGGCACCGTTTGAAGCATTGTATGGCCGGAAGTGTCGTACGCCACTCTTCTGGGATCAAACAGGTGAGCGCCAACTGTTTGGGACAGAAGTGTTAACTGAAGCAGAGGAGAAAGTTAGGACCGTCAGGGAAAGACTGCGAATCGCCCAGTCTCGGCAAAAGAGTTATGCTGATAACCGCCGAAGAGAGCTTACTTTTGAAGCAGGGGATTATGTGTACCTTCGTGTCACTCCGCTTCGGGGAGTACACCGCTTCCAAACCAAAGGCAAGTTGGCACCACGCTTTGTGGGACCATACAGGATCTTGGAACGCAGAGGTGAAGTCGCTTACCAGCTAGAGCTCCCATCTAATATGGTTGGTATCCACGATGTGTTTCATGTATCTCAATTGAAGAAGTGTTTGAGGGTACCTGAGGAACAAGCTAGCTCAGAGCACATTGACATCCAAGAAGATTTGACCTACGTGGAGAAGCCAGTTCGTATCCTTGAGACCAGTGAGAGAAGGACCAGAAGCAAGGTGATCAGGTTTTGCAAAGTTCAATGGAGCCACCACTCAGAGGAAGAGGCCACCTGGGAAAGAGAAGATGAATTGAAGGCCGCCCATCCGCACCTCTTCGCCAGCTCTTCCGAATCTCGGGGTCGAGATTCCGTTTAAGGGGGGTAGGTTTGTCACGCCCTGAAGTACCCCTCCCTTGCTCTAAATTCATAAAATAAATCGTCCGAAGAAATTGTTTAATTTAACCTAGAGAGAAACCCTAAAGTAATAAATGCAAATAATAATCGGAATCGGCATGTGGAATTTTTCTTGGATTCTGCATGTCAAAATACGCTAACAGGATTTTTAGTGGAATTTTCAGAGCCTTGGAAATAATTTTAACCAATTAAAATAAGCAAAGTGCAATATTAAATCCCTGGAAAATCCTTTTTCCTTTTTTCTTTTCTTTTCCCTCCTTTTTTCTTTTTCTTGGGCCCGGCCCATTTTCTTCCCGCGCCAGCCCGCTTCTCCCTCCCCTCCCCGAAGTCCATCCCACCTCCCCTCTCCTCCCGGGCGCCGACAGGTGGGGCCCACCTGTCGGTCGTCCCTAACCTCCCGCCGCCGCTCCCCAAGCCGGCAACCGCCGAGCCGCCCCGCGCTCCCTGCCGCCCCGGGCCACGTTGCCCACTCCCCCGCGCGCCCCGCACTCCCCGCGCCCACGCCCCACTCCCGCTCACCCCGCGCCCGCGAGATGGCCGGGATTCAAATTTGAATCCCGCCTCTCTCTCTCTTCTCCTCCACCTCCTCCACTACTCCGGCGAAATTGCGCCGTTCCCGGCCACGACTCGCCGCCCCCCCTCCTATTTAAGCACGCCCGCACCTTCCTCTCTCTTTTTCCTTTCTCGGCCGAGCCCTCCCGAGCCCTCCATCACTCCCGCACCGCTACACCCGCCGCCGCCGCCTTTTCCACTCCTCCGGTCGCCGCTCGCCGCCGCTAGAGCCGTCGCCGCACCGCGCCGTCGACGCCGCCGGGTTCGCAAGCTTGTGCGCCACCCCGTCCGCCGTTTCCCCGGTCAATCCCGCCGCCGGAGCTTGCTCCTCCTCGCGCGCCGGTGAGTACCCCCATGGCCGCCGCCTTCGACCGGCGAATCCACTCGCCGTTAACCACCCCTCTCCCTCTAATCCCTCCCATCTTGTTCCCTAGGAGGTCCCGGAGATCGTTCGCCCGTCGCCGTCGTCCTCCCGTCGCTCGTCGTCGTCGTTCGCCGTCGTCTCCACTCGCGCCGGCCAACCTCGGTGAAAAACTCCCCCTCCTCCCCCTTTCCCTCTCTTCCGTGTGCGTCGCCGTCCTCCGCGCGCGCATCGTCGTCTTCGGCCGCCGCCGCCGCTTTTCGCGCCGTCTGCCGTCGCCGTCCGCGCCGCCGGTTGCCGTCGCCGGCGACCGCGCGTGCCGCCGTCGCTCGCCATGCTTGGCCTGCCGGCTTTGAGGCCGAGCCGAGCCACCAGCCGCGCCCCTCCCGCCTTGTGCCACTGCCAGTGGGGCCCACGTGCCGGCGCCCCTCCCTCTCTCTCTTGAGCCGCCGCTCGGTGGGGCCCGCTTGCCAGCCACCCCTCTCTCTCCTTGAGTCACTGACCCGCGGGTCCCGCATGTCGGCGCCGCCCCACCCCTTGCTGACGTCAGCCCTGGGGCAATATTGCGCAATAATTAATTAAGGACTTTTTCTTTATTAGTAAAAACACAGTGAATCTTCTAAAATTCATAACTAATTCATCCGAGCTCCGATTAAGTCCATTCAAGTCTCAGTAAATTCATAAAAATGTGTAGAATCCATTAAAAATGGCTTTGTTATCTGTTTCAGTAGTCTTATAGCATGTTTTGCTTGTGTGCTTTGTTTGTCGCGTAGATTTCGCCCGTTTCGTCGATTCGCGGTTTCTCGAAGACGTTGCTGTGGCCTCATCAGTGCGAGAGCAAGGCAAGTCATACATTGCAATTGATCATATTGTACCTAATTTACAAATGTCCCGCATTTCTATTAAATATTGCATTGTTTTACAATATCATGTGGGATGGGTCCTATTACTCAGCTATATGTTGTTTCCCTTATGCCATTGATAACTTGGGTATTAAAATGACTAGATGTTGGTTTAGGAGATGCTTAGCCATGCTTAGTTCAACTAGTGCACAAAAGGGGATCACATTAAAGCATAGACTTTGATTATTGGCAATAGCTTTGGATTAGTGCCACCGCAATGGTGTTGGTTAATTAAAATACACTTCATGGTGGGCTGTGGGTGCATGGTTTTGCTAGACGTGCCCATGGCGATTAAGGACCGGTTCGCGGGATGCCCTGGAAGAATTTATCGTACTTACCACAAGCCAGCGTGGGCAACGGCTGGGCTTGAGTGTAGCTTTTCTCTAGCCGACGTACCCAGGCGAGGGTGGGCGTGATGGAGTTGGGTCGGCCGGGGTGTCCGGTTGATCGGCTGCCGGATTCACCGCGGCACGAAAGGGGGGCTGCCCGTTGCCTGCTGGGGACGGGGGCGAACCCTAAGGTGTGGTGCGATCGGTTAGAGGGGGTTATACGAAGGGTCCTGTCACGGCCTCTTTCCGGTATGTCGTGGTGGCATGTCGGCGCACGGGAACGTGTCGTGGGGCTGTGTCTTGTGGGTACAGTTGTACACCTCTGATCAGAGTAAAACTATTCGAATAGCCGTGCCCGCGGTTATGGGCGGTCGACCAGATTCACCGTGATTAGTTTCACCCTAGTTAGCTTTTGGAACTGGTTAGTTCAGGTGGTGGTTTGGGCCTGTGGCAACGTGGTGTAACGTTGGACAGTGATTGGTTAATATGGATTAATTACTACAACTGTTTTACTGCTTTCAACTACTGCTTTGAAATGCCGGCTTTATGCAAAAGAACCTTTAGCCTCCCTTGGATATATCTTGCATCATACCTCCTCTTCCGGTGTGACTTGCTGAGTACAGTGGGTAGTACTCAGTCTTGCTCTCTTTTCCCCCACACCAGAGTTGAAGTCCTTCTCAGTTGAAGATGTCTCGGAGAGGTTGGTTTCGTCGCTGCCGTCAAGGTTTGCCTGTGGAATGGAGTCGCCCGCTGCAGGAGTCAAGTCTTCAGGCTTAGCTCGCTTGTATCTTTTCCGCTGCATTTGTAATCTTTTATATTTTTGTAAGGCGTGGGTCTGTATGTCAACAATTGTCGTTTGTGTACCCTGGCTGGTCCTGGACAGGGGTTTAATACACATTCAGCTTAGAAATTCTGGTTCGTGAATTTCTGGGCGTGACAGGAGATAACTTGTGCCGATCTCGTGTAGTTTGAATTTTCCTCAAAACTAGGTCACCGACTAAAAAGGCACGAGATCGAACATTGCGATTATGATAGCGCCGCAACCCTTGTAAATATCGAGCCGACCGAATCAAAGCTGCTTCGCGGGCTTCTTCCAATCGGTGCAAGTCATCCACTCGGTCTTCTTCGTAGCGTTCTTCACGGAAATTACGAAAGCGCAAAGACTCAAATTCGACTTCACTCGGCAACATTGCCTCTGCCCCATAGACAAGGAAAAAAGGTGACTGGCCTGTGGCCCGACTGGGTGTAGTTCGCAAAGACCAAAGTACCGATGGCAGTTGTTGCACCCATTTGCCGGCATAGGGTTTTAGCCGGTCAAAGACACGCGCTTTAATCCCTTGAAGTATCATGCCATTAGCTCGCTCCACCTGTCCATTGCTCATGGGGTGTGCCACTGAGGCGTAGCAAATCTTAATTCCAAAGTCCTCACAAAAGTCTTTAAAAACTCCGCCAGTGAATTGTGTGCCATTATCAGTGATTATCCGATTGGGCACTCCAAATCTATGCACAATGTTGATGAAGAAGTCTCGAGCATTATCTGCTGTGATTGTGACAACCGGTTTAGCTTCAATCCACTTGGAAAATTTATCAATGGCCACAAAGAGATGCGTGTAACCGCCGACTGCCTTTTTAAACGGGCCAACCATGTCGAGCCCCCAAACCGCAAACGGCCAAGACAGCGGGATAGTTTGCAACTCTTGAGCTGGTAAGTGAATTTGTCTGGCGAAAAATTGGCAACCTTCACATGTGCGCACAATTTTGTCGGCGTCGGACACTGCAGTAGGCCAGAAAAAACCCTGCCGGTAAGCTTTGCCGACAATGGTGCGTGCAGCAGCATGGTTTCCGCATATCCCAGAATGTATGTCTTTCAGCAATTGTCTCCCTTCCTCTAAAGATACGCAGCGTTGCAGAATTCCTGAAGGGCTTTTCTTGTATAACTCAGATTCATGCATAACATAAAGTTTGCTCTGCCTTGAAATCCGCTCGGCTTCATCTTTGTCTTGAGGGAGTTCTTGAGAAGTCAAAAATCGTATGAGGGGTTCTCGCCAGTCGGTTTCAACCATAGCGACGTCATGAGTGCCCGCAACTTGAGTGGTATCTTTGTGAGGTACTGTCGGCGTATAAAGGTGTTCAACGAAAACATCAGAGGGCGCCACCTCGCGCTTGGATCCAAAGTTGGCAAGTCTATCGGCGGCTTCATTATTATGTCGAAGAACATGACTGAGCTCGAGTCCATCGAACTTATCTTCCAATTTGCGTACCTCTTGTCGATACGCCATCATGTTGTCGTCAAGGCAGGACCACTCTTTCATAACTTGGTGGACAACCAGCTGTGAATCGCCTCGAACTATTAGACGCTTTATCCCTAGGGAAATTGCAATCCGCAGTCCATGAAGGAGGGCCTCATACTCGGCGACGTTGTGGGACGCCGAAAAATGTATCCAAAGCACGTAGCTCAATCTTTCTCCAGTTGGGGAAATCAAAACCACTCCTGCTCCAGTGCCCGAAAGTCGTTTGGATCCGTCAAAATGCATGGTCCAGTGCTCCATGTTCTCCGCGGGGGTATCCTCCTGGCACTCGGTCCATTCGGCGACAAAATCAGCTAACGCTTGGGACTTGATTGAAATCCGGGGCTTGAATGATATGTCCAAAGACATCAACTCCAAAGCCCACTTAGCAATACGTCCGTTTGCTTCGCGGTTGTGCAGTATATCACCGAGTGGAAATGATGTGACCACCGTTACCGAGTGACCTTGAAAGTAGTGAGATAGCTTCCTGGTAGTAATTAGAATACCATATAACAGCTTCTGAACCTGAGGGTACCTCGTTTTGGAGTCGGCTAGGACCTCGCTGACAAAATAAATCGGCCGCTGGACTTTTTGGACATGGCCTTCTTCCTCGCGCTCAACGACCAAGACTGTGCTCACAACCTGGGAGGTGGCTGATACGTATAGCAACAACGGCTCCTGCGGGTGTGATGAGGCTAAGACTGGTGGCTCGGTGAGAAGTTTCTTGAAATCTTCGAAGGCCTTTTGTGCTTCGGGTCCCCACTGGAAGTTATCTGTTTTCTTCAGCAGCTTAAAGAAGGGCATCCCCCGCTCGCCAAGTCTTGAAACAAATCGGCTGAGCGCCGCCATGCATCCAGTCAGCTTCTGAACATCTTTCTGGGTACTTGGCGGTTTCATGTTGAGGATAGCAGTAACTTTCTCCGGGTTGGCTTGGATGCCCCTATGAGACACCATAAAACCAAGCAGCTTCCCTGACGGTACTCCGAAGGTGCATTTTTCAGGGTTCAATTTCATCCTGAAAGCACGGATGCTCACGAAGGTTTCTTCTAGATCCGAGATCAAATCATCCTTTTGCTTGGTCTTGACGACTACATCATCCACATAGGCTTCAACGTTGCGGCCGATCTGCGTTGAGAAGCATCTTTGGATCATACGTTGATAAGTTGCTCCTGCGTTTTTTAGTCCGAACGGCATGGTGACATAGCAATAAGCTCCAAAGGGCGTGATGAATGAAGTCTTCAAGCAGTCAGATTCCTTCAGTCGGATCTGATGATACCCCGAGTAGCAATCCAGAAAACTGAGAAGCTCACAGCCGGCGGTTGAGTCAACTACCTGGTCAATGCGAGGCAACCCAAAAGGATCTTTGGGACAAGACTTGTTGAGGTCGGTATAATCAACACACATGCGCCATTGCCCTGTTTTCTTCCGAACTAGAACCGGGTTTGCCAGCCAGTCGGGATGAAGGACTTCTTTGATGAAGCCTGCTGCTAACAGCTTGGTTAATTCCTCCTTGATCGCGTCCTTCCTGTCTTGTGCGAATCGGCGGAGTCGTTGTTTGATAGGCTTGGCATCTTCTTTGACATGTAAGGAGTGCTCAATCACCTCTCTAGGAATACCGGGCATATCAGATGGTTTCCACGCAAAGATATCTTTATTGTTCTGAAGAAAGGTGATGAGCGCGCTTTCCTATTTACAATCTAACTCGGCGCCTATTACAGCAGTTTTAGTAGGATCAGAGGGATCTAGGGGAATCTTCTTAGTCTTGGCTTCGCTTTCTCCACTTTTTGAAGTCTTGGTAGCAGGTATTTCTCCTTCGCTCGCCGTGGCTGCAGCCAGTCGGATATCCTCTCGGGCAGACGCCATCTCGCGGGTTTGAGCCATGTCGCAACTCTCCTTGTCGCATGTGACGGCTTGCTTGATGTCACTCCGTAGGGATAGCACTCCTCGGGGACCAGGCATCTTCATCATCATGTAAGTGTAGTGCGGGACGGCCATGAACTTGGCTAACGCCGGGCGTCCGAGTATGGCATGGTATGCTGTCTCGAAATCGGCGACTTCAAAGCTGATATTCTCTGTGCGAAAGTTTTCCCGAGTGCCGAAAGTGACCGGGAGGGTGATCTGGCCGAGTGGAGTTGCGGATAATCCTGGAATTACTCCGTGAAAAGGCGCATTGCTTGGTTTTAACTCGGAGCGAGGAATCTGCATATCATCCAAGGTTTTGGCGAAGAGGATATTGAGTGCACTGCCACCGTCGATGAGGGTTCTGCGAAGCTTGACATTACGGACCACTGGGTCTAGTACCAGGGGGTACCGCCCCGGGTGGACCACTCGGTCAGGATGATCCGAGCGGTCAAACTTAATTGCGATTTCTGACCATCGAAGATACTGGGGCGTGTCGGGTTGAACAGCATTGATCTCTCGTTCAGTCAACTTCTGCTTCCGTTTAGACTCATAAGCTAAGGGGCCGCCGAAGATATGGTTGAGCTCCTTGCGGTGGTCTTGAAATCCTGCCGGGGCGTCGCCGTCGTCTTTCTTCCTCGACGTGCTTTGTTCTTCGTCAGAGTTCTTCCGTGCAGTCTTGGTGTATTGATCCGCGAATTGCTTGTAGACGAAACAATCTTTGGCCACGTGGTTGGAGTTAGGATGGTGCGGGCATTGGGAGTTCATGATCTTGTCGAACGTGTTGACGCGCGAACGCTGTCGAGAAGAGTGACTGGCGGTTGCAACAAGTTCCGCAGGCTTACGCTTGCGGTCCTTATGATTGTTACTTCCACCACCTCCCGTAGCCGGCGTACCCTTGTTTTGCTTCCAACTGGGGCCCGACTGCTTTGATGCGGTGACGGCGTCTTCAGCTTTGGCGTACTCGTTGGCTTTTTCAAACATAAGCTTGACTGTCCTGGGAGGCTTACGCCCAAACTTGCCGACTAGTTCTTCGTGGCGAATTCCTTTGGTGAACGCGGCGATGATGACGTCGTCGGTGATGTCGGAGATCTTGTTACGTTGTTCAGAAAATCGCCGGATGTAATCTCGAAGGGATTCTCCGGACTTCTGAATGACGTTGTAGAGATCATATTGTGTGCCGGGACGCTCGAAGGTGCCTTGGAAGTTGGCGATGAAGTGGTCGCGTAGTTCGGCCCAAGATCCAATTGTACCACGGGGCAATCCATGGAGCCAAGATCGGGCGGAATCCGCTAAAGCCACTGGTAAATAGTTCGCCATGGCCTTGCTGTCTCCTCCTGCTGCGCGGATCGCGAGACCGTAGACGGTAAGCCACGATTCGGGGTTAGTGGTGCCGTCGTACTTCTCTATTCCAGTCGGCTTGAAGCCGGCTGGCCAATCCACTCGACGCAGGTCGTCGGTGAAGGCTGCTACTCCGTCAAGGTCGTCGTCGTGGCGGTCCGGCGAGTGATGGTAGCCTCGAGCTGCTCGGCGCTGTATGATTGTGTCGCGAAGATCGATGGGGCGGCGACGAGGTGGTGAGCGAGGCCGTTCCACTCGGCGCTCCCTATGAAGGTCGGGAGGTGAGTGAACAGACCGCTCGTCGTGACCCCTGCTCCTGCGGTTGGATCCTGCGCCGGTGATGCTGAGGCTTGGATGACGGTAGTCATGAGATCGGAAGTGGGGAACTCGGCTGCCAGTCGGCGTGTGGACGCTTTCGGAGTTAACTGGGACCGAAGCCGCAATCATGGTCTTCGTCTGGTTCAAGATGTTGACGACGTGGTCGGATTGATTGAGCTCGTTTTGGTTGAGGAGGGTGTCGAGAAGGGTGATCGCGGCAACCGCATTCTGTTGAGGGGTGCGGAAAACCGGTGTCCCTTCGACATCTTGCTGGCCGATGAGATCACGCGCTCGGCGCCCTGCTTCCAAAGCTCGCTGACGTCGATCCTGTCACACCCCGAAGTTTTCCTCCCTAGCCAAAATCGTAATTTTCAAATGACCCCAAGAAAATGCAGGTGAAATCAGGAGAAAACCCTAAGAAAGTAATGCAAATAATAATCGGACTTGACATGTGGAATTTTTCTTAAGTTCTACATGTCAAAATTCATTAACAGGATTTTTAGTGGAATTTTCAGAGCTCTAGAAATAATTTTAACCAATTAAAATTGAGCAAGCAATATTTTATTCCAGGGAAAATCCTTTTTCCTTTTTCTTTTTCTTTTTTCCTCCTTTTTGTCAAATGGGCCGTCGGCCCATTTCTCCTTTCTTTTCCCCCCCCTCTCTGTTGGGCCGGCCGCAGGCCGAGGCCCAGCCCGGCAGCCGGCCGCCCGCCTCCCTCCCTCCTGGGGTCGCCGACAGGTGGGACCCACCTGTCGGACCCGTCTCCCACCTCCCGCCTCTCCCGCTCGCGCCGCCGCACCCGTAACGGCCGCCGCGCCCACGCCTCCGCCTCCCCCGGGCCACGTCGGCCACGTCCGCGCGTGCGCCGCGCCCTCCGCGCCCATTCCCCTCTCTCTCCCGCTCGCGCCCGCGCCCGAGATGGCCGGGATTCGAAAACCGAATCCCGCCTCTCTCTCCTCCCCACTCCCCCGCGTCGGCCGGCGATTCCCGCCGCTCCCGGCCACGTCCGGCCCTCTCTCCCCCTATTTAAGCATCGCCGGCACTCCCTCTCACTTTTTCCCCATTGCGCCGACCTCTCCCGAGCTCCCCATCGCTCCCGCGCCGTGCAACCACCCGCCGCCGCCGTTTTTGCTACTTCGGCCGCCGCTAGCCGCCGCTAGGCTCGCCGCCGCCTTGCGCCGTCGTCGCCGTTAGCTTCGCGCGGTCGAGATCTACCTCGTCCACCCCTCCTCCGCTGAGGTTCGCCGCCGGAGACCCAACCCCGTCGTGCGCCGGTGAGTGACGCCATGGCCGCCGCCTTCGGCCGGCGCCCTCGCCCTCTCGCGCCCTTCCCTCCCTCTCTAACCCCTCTCCTTTTGTTCGTTAGGAGGCTCCGGAGCTCGTCCCGCCGTCGTCATCGTCCTCCGACGCCCGCCGTCGTCGACCGTTGTCGGTGAGACCCTCCTCCTCGTTTTCTCTCTCTCTCCCGCACCGTTTAACCGCCGCACCGCCGCCTAGCTGTGTAGCCGCCGCTCCTCCTCTAGCCGCCGCTCTCCGCCGCCGGTCGGTCGCCGTCGGCCGTCGCCTTGCGCCGCTGCCGCATGCGCGCTGCCGCCGCGTGAGCGCCGCGCCGCCGGCGCCATGGTCGCCGGTTCGGCTTGCGCCGCGCCCGCGCGCCCCGACCGCGAGCTCCCGCCGCCGTCCGATCTACCCTTGGGTAGATCGGGGCCGTCGGTTCGGCCGCCACGTGGCGCCGCCGCCCCTTCCACCTCCCGTGCCGCTGACAGTGGGCCCGCGCGCCGCCACCCCTTTCTCTCTCTCCCGGTGTCACGTCCTGATAAATTCATCCCGAAATAAAAATCATCTTCAAAAAGGAATAATAGAATTAATTAAAATTCGAAAAGAAATTGGCAAACCCTAAAATACGTACAAGAAAAATTCAAATGTGACCCGGAGAATTTTTGTTAAATTCTCCTTGGTCTAAAAGGAGCCCTCAAATTTTAGTGGAATTTTCAGAGCACAAATAATAAGTGAAAAGAAATAAACAAAGTTAAAAAGGTTTTATAAAAAGAAAACCCTAAAAGAAGTCTTTTCCCCCTCCTCCTCCCTTCTTGGGCCGGCTCGGCCCATTCCCTCCCTCTCTCTCTCTCCCCCCCCGGCCCATCGGCTCCCCGCGCGCGCGCGCGCCGCTGACAGGCGGGCCCGCCCGCCACTCTCGCTGACGGGTGGGGCCCACCTGTCATCTCCCTCCTCCCGCCGCGCCGCCGCCCGCCCGTGCCCTAGCGCCGCCGCCGCCGCGGATTGCGCCGCATCCCGCCGTCCCCGCGCGCATTAAAGAGAGGGGAATCACTCCCCGCGTTTCCCTCTCCCGATTCCCCCTCTTTTCCCTCTCTCTCTCCCTCGGATTCGTCCGGATTCATCCCGCGAAGTTCGCCGGCGTCTTCAATG
Organism: Oryza sativa Japonica Group; assembly: GCF_034140825.1. Classification (NCBI taxonomy): domain Eukaryota; kingdom Viridiplantae; phylum Streptophyta; class Magnoliopsida; order Poales; family Poaceae; genus Oryza; species Oryza sativa. The sequence continues at coordinate 30,158,936 of NC_089040.1, read as the reverse complement.
GCGCCCGAGATCTCCGCGCGCGGTTTCCTCTCTCTTGGCCGCGCTCTCCCCCTCCCGTTGCTATAAAATCGTCCCTCGTGCTTCGCTCTTCCGTTTCCGCCGCTCGCCGCTCGCTCTCGCCGTCGGTTTCGTGCCCGCGCCGTGCTCCTCTCTCTCCGCCGTCGCCGTCGACCTTCGGTTCGCCGCCGACGTCGCTCCGGACGTCCTTCCGACTCGGCGACCCCTCCTTCGGCTTCGCCGAGTGGTTGCCGACCCCGTCCGCCGCTCCGCTTCGCCCGCCGACCGCCGGAGCACCGTCGTCATCGTCATCCCGAGCCGCGCCGCCGTCTTCTTCCGCTCCGGCCGCCGTTCTCGTCGTCGTCGTTGTCCCGGGGTGAGCCGAGGACCGCCGTTCGCCTTCCCCCTTCCCTCCTCTCTCTCGGGTGCCGCTCCGCCGCGCCGGTGGTCGCCGGCGGTGACCATCGGGGCGCGGGCGCGTCCCCCTCCCTTCGGCCGCGCCGGCGAGGCCGCCTTCGGGCGCGCCCCGCGGCTGCCAGGTGGGGCCCGGCCGTCAGCCGCCCGCGCCCGCGGGTGCGGCTGACGCGTGGGACCCACGGCGCCGACCGCCGCCAGCCGCGTGCGCCCGGTCCACCGTGGACCGTGGGGCTGACGCGTGGGCCCCACTTCCCGTGGACCCGGTCCGCGCGCCCGCTCCCTCGGCTGACGCAATAAATAGGATTTTTAATTGAAAATTAAATGAAGAAATTCGCAAATATCCATTTAAAGAGCATATAAACTTCAAATGGCCATATCTTGGCCATTTGAACTCAGAATTGGACCGTTCAAGTCTCTAATTTTTCCTTAAGATGTAAAGAACCCATTTTTGTGCTTTGTTTCTGCTGTTATGTGGAGTTTAGTAGTGTAAAAGCCCTTTTCTTTTCCGTTGGTCGTGTAGACGCTGCAGCTTCGGAAGATCCGCTCTTCGTGGAAGCCGAAGCCGTCATTTGGGAAAGCGAGCAAGGCAAGTCACATCATCCTTGAACATATTGAATCCCAGTTTGTAAAATTATGTTGATTTAAATTATTGCATTATCGCTTTATTTAAATTCCCGCGTTATCACTGTTTTATTTAGCCATGCCTATTTACCTTTGTTATGACCATATTATTATTGTTATTGTTATTATTATTACCTTGTTCACCCTAGAATAAATAAAACCCCAACTAGTGGGTACTCTATTCATGGTTCCACTAGTATAAATTTAGGTAGATGCTTCGCTGATTAATTAGGCAACATTAGGTGGTTTTATAACTTTAGACTTGGGATATTCTCATATCATTTGGACACTATGGAATGGTTGGCTTATGTTGGAATTGGACACACACCTCTCTTCCTCTTTCAAAACCCCTAAAACCTGTTTTCGGTGGGGTTTGGGTGCATGCCAGTTATGGGAAGTAGCACCCCGGCCACTATAAGGATTAAGCTCGGGCCTCTGTTGCAAAGCACTACCGTACTTCCACATGTCTAATGGGTAAGGCTTAGTTTGTGGCTCAGTCTAGTCTTAAACAAAAGTACACGGATTGGAGATGGATGAAGTCGGGTGTCGATGGACATTCTCCAGGGCAAATGAAGGCTACACGAGCTGCGGCCCGGTAGTCGAGATGTCATATGGCAGAGGGTTGGTGCCCTGCTGCTAGGGGCTCAGTTCTGCCTGCCTGTCCCGGGTATCCCGGCCGTAGGCAGGATTGGGTCGGTACTCTTGTTTATGGCTAGGATGGGTTGGAAACTATGTCACGTCTTCCGTCTGTATACCGTGGTGGTATGTGGCGCGTGGTAACACGTGAGGAAGATGTGTCTTGTGGGTAAAGATGTACACCTCTGATCAGAGTAAATCTATTCGAATAGCCGAGCCCTCGGATATGGGCAAGCCGAGCAATGTACCCAAGTCAGTGTTATAATTCTTAAAATTTGCTCAACAACTAAAATGTGGAATGGTTGGCCTGGGTTGGCTTGGGACGAGCTGGAACCCAGGTCGGGTTGCCAGTTCGGTCCGAATCATCGTAGGCCTTGGGTTAAGGCAGGTTCGTGAGGGTTCACGGCCTTGTTTAATAATATTGTGTAGCTCTAGGATCGTCTTTATAAAATAACTTTGGGCAACTAAGTGACTTTTAAATGCTGTTTACTGCAAAACCTAACCCCTATTATTATCCCCTTGTACTCTCCTTGCATTAATCATGCATCTGCCGGTGTGGCTTGCTGGGTACTGTGGTTGTACTCATTCTTGCTCAATCTTTCCCCTCTTCAGTAAGAGAAGCTTTGGAGAAGATGTCTTAGGTGGAGTCCTAGCTTATACCCCAGTTGAGCGCCTGTGAAGATGGAGCCGTAGGCCCGCTAGTCCGCTGCTGTTTATTTTTGATTGTCAGGCCTTAAGTGCCTTTGTAATAATGTAAATATTATCGATATAATAAAGATGTGTCTTTTATATCATGTTTGTGTGGTGTACCCCGGCTTTTCCTGGGACGGGGATTAATACACTAGCGTTCGGGAAAAGGCAATTTTCCCGGTCGCGACAAGCTGGTATCAGAGCCATCTCGACTGTAGGATAAGCCAAGTGGATAAAACCTAAGGACATATTTTATAAATAAAACTATTTGCGAAAGTTCCTCTTTTCTTCTTCCCCTAATGCTATTTGCAAAAGGTTTACCCTTTTCTTCCTTCTTCAAATTTCAACTAGTACTAGATGGTCAGCTTTGCGAAGAAGAAGATGTCGTCAGTTGTTTGCCGAAGCTCCGGAAGGCTGCAGGATCCGCTAGCGAAGCGAAGGAAGCAGTGAAGCCAGCTGTGAAGCAGGAGTGAAGATCTTGGAGAACCCGTCGCAGAACCTAAGCCACCCTCTAGTGTTTCGTTTGTCGTATGTTTCCTTGCTTGTGTGTGTAGCGCGTGGTTTGCATCGGTGGGTGGTGATGTAACCATGCTAGGTTGTTTGCTTAATCAACTTGCAGAATAAGCAAAACAAACAACACATCAACAAAAAGAGTTAGTTCCTTTAAGGTCCTGTCCCTAGCTCTGGTCTATTCTTTCCTTGTATGCTTCCTCTCTCAACCCCTACCTTGTGACAGATGGATAACACTGGTAACAAAGGCTATGGGAATGATGGATCCGATGACTCAAGAACCCAAGCCAATGGGAATGAGAAAAGCATCAACGAAACCTCACCAGAGCTAATCCAAATTGTGGTTAACCAAACCAACATGTTGGCAACAGCCTTTCAACTATTACAGAATCGGAACAACCCAGCAGGGGCAACCAACGTTCAAGTATCTACAGTCCAGCAACAGTGCAAGTTATCAGAATTTCTCAAAACGGGGCCTCCAACCTTTGCCATTGCCGTCGATCCTATGGAAGCCAGTGATTGGTTGCGCACAATCGAGAAGAAGCTAGGGTTGATTCAGTGCACCGACCAGGAGCGGGTTGGCTTCGCAACTCATCAGCTGGTTGGACCGGCTTCAGAGTGGTGGGATAGCTACGAAACATCACGGCCAGAAGGACATGCCATCACCTGGAACGAGTTTTCATCTGTATTCAAGAGATCACATGTTCCCGCAGGAATGATCACACTAAGAAAACGAGAGTTTCGCTACCTGAAGCAAGGAGATTTGACCGTCACAGAGTACCTGCACGAGTTCTATCGTTTGGCTCACTATGCACCAGAAGACGTGGAAACGGATGAAGACAAACAAGAGAAGTTTCTCCAGGGGTTAAAAGATGAGCTCGCAGTGCAACTACTCCTAGAGGATTATGAAGATTTTGAGAAACTTGTGGACAAAGCCATGCAACTCGAAAGTGAGCATAATCGGATGACGAACTGCAAGAGAAGGATTGTCAACATCCCAGTAATTCCAGGTGGTAACCAAAGACAGCGCACTGAGCCACTTCAGATCACCGGATCTTCTGTTGTGCATCAAGAGTTCCTGCCCCAAGAAGATGAACGCAATGCAGACAACAACACTAGCAATACTAATGATGATGATACCACCAACAACCATGGTTCTTGCCCCATTAGTGACCACTCGAACAAAGCGTGCAATGTCAGTAGCATTCACCAAGATGTCAACGATAGTATCAATGTTGGAACCCAGAATGACAACCTTAGCAATTTTGACTCTGGGAAGGACTCCAATGGTGATAGCAATAATGGTACCACTGATGCCAATGTTAGCAAGGATTCCCAACCACCAATTCCAACTCCAAGTCAAAATGATCGTCCCCAGATGGACAGCTCAGTAAAGAAGACGTTGATTTGTTACAACTGCAAAGAACCAGGTCATTTCTCTAGAGATTGTCCACAGCCGAAGCGTAACCTGCGCCATCACTCCGGCCATTATGCAAGAAGAAGACAAGTCACTCGCCTTGTGGTCACTGGAGCAAACGCCATACCTGTGAGGCCTCATGTTAATTCTAACCCATAGTAGATACAATGTACCGATGTTAAGCACCTTCCCTTTTTGTTTAAAGCAGTGCCTCGTATTCATGTAATATGGGAGAAATTTGTAATAAAAACAAGCTCTAAGAGGATTCTTTTGGAAGATGCGGATATGTGATCATGTGTATAATTGTTTACTGACAAAGGAGACCTAGGGTCTCGTGCCAGAGGAACTACATTCTAACCTCGAGCTAATCACCAACCTGAGGATGGAAAAGAAAATCAAGTGATTAACCAAAGAGACATTTGTTTGGACTAAGAGTTTCAGATGTGTCTTTTTCGGATCAAAGGCAATGACAGTCAGTATAGCTTTTGGCGAAACACTTCAAGGTTTCACTGAAAGGCAGCAAGCCAAAGGACCTCATCATCCCCAGAAGCGTCCGCAATCCACATTAAAGAATACCCCCTGTTAGAGATAAGCCGAAAGAAGATTGATAAAAGAGATTGGCAAAGATGTTCTCTAGCATGAAAGAAGTAGGCCGAAAGGTGATTGATAAACAGAAACATGCTCTGCATCGCTCAAGGAAGACCCCTAATTGTAATTGCCCCACAACAGCCACCTTGTCATTAAGTAAGCAAGATGACCTAGGTAAAAGTGTTTCTATGAAGGCAAGGGGTGAAGTCTTCAACTCGGTATCAGATGCTACACGGAGTGAAAAGTGCAAGCCCCGGTTACCAGGCGACGCCATGTCTTGGGAGATGATCCAATGGGAAAGAACACATCAAGGCTGAAGGTGCACAGGAATACGTTGAATGCTAAATGATGACAACATGAAGAGAATAGCGGAAAGTAAACTGAACATAAAGAAAGTGAATCTGCGTTGCTTGTTCGTGGGAGCTATTCCCAGTTATGAATCAGGTGATACGTTCGAAGATAGTCTACAGAGGTCAGACAACGAAGCTTCAGATTTGGCAGGATAACGATCAAACAATAAGAAGTCCAGCAGTAAAGCCATTTGGGGAGACGCCAAAGCATGTCAAGTGGGAGAAGTTGGTTCGGTTGAGAAACATAATTCAAAGGCAAAGTTATCGACCCTCGCATCGAATAGCAGAAGTAGCTAGCACCCGGAGACCAGGAAAGCTAATATGAGGCAGTTTGTGGCAAGTTAGAAGTAAATGACAAGCCTGATATCCTTATGACGACAAGCTGGTATCACAAGCATGGTATCCTAGTAATGTCGAGCTGATCTCGACGCATGACATGAAGTGGGTAACTTGTATGAGGTTGACTCCAAAGATGTGAACTATGCAAAGTTCTGGAACTGAAGCCCCATCTTCAAGTGCCGCAACCCAGTCGAAGTCAGCTAAAGGTTCAACCAGGGACAAGTCAGGTGAAGAGAAGATTCCATCCGCAATAGGAGATCGAGCCAAGCAGTCCCGAGTGGAGAAGTTTTGCTAGGCAAGTTTGTTATAAAAGACGCAACGGAAGAAGTCAGACAAGAAGAGAAGACCGCCCAACCTATCTTCTTGCTAGCCTCCTCGAATCTCGGGGACGAGATTCTTGTAAGGGGGGTGGATTTGTCACGTCCTGATAAATTCATCCCGAAATAAAAATCATCTTCAAAAAGGAATAATAGAATTAATTAAAATTCGAAAAGAAATTGGCAAACACTAAAACACGTACAAGAAAAATTCAAATGTGACCCGGAGAATTTTTGTTAAATTCTCCTTGGTCTAAAAGGAGCCCTCAAATTTTAGTGGAATTTTCAGAGCACAAATAATAAGTGAAAAGAAATAAACAAAGTTAAAAAGGTTTTATAAAAAGAAAACCCTAAAAGAAGTCTTTTCCCCCTCCTCCTCCCTTCTTGGGCCGGCTCGGCCCATTCCCTCCCTCTCTCTCTCTCTCCCCCCCCGGCCCATCGGCTCCCCGCGCGCGCGCGCGCCGCTGACAGGCGGGCCCGCCCGCCACTCTCGCTGACGGGTGGGGCCCACCTGTCATCTCCCTCCTCCCGCCGCGCCGCCGCCCGCCCGTGCCCTAGCGCCGCCGCCGCCGCGGATTGCGCCGCATCCCGCCGTCCCCGCGCGCATTAAAGAGAGGGGAATCACTCCCCGCGTTTCCCTCTCCCGATTCCCCCTCTTTTCCCTCTCTCTCTCCCTCGGATTCGTCCGGATTCATCCCGCGAAGTTCGCCGGCGTCTTCAATGGCGCCCGAGATCTCCGCGCGCGGTTTCCTCTCTCCCCGGCCGCGCTCTCCCCCTCCCGTTGCTATAAAATCGTCCCTCGTGCTTCGCTCTTCCGTTTCCGCCGCTCGCCGCTCGCTCTCGCCGTCGGTTTCGTGCCCGCGCCGTGCTCCTCTCTCTCCGCCGTCGCCGTCGACCTTCGGTTCGCCGCCGACGTCGCTCCGGACGTCCTTCCGACTCGGCGACCCCTCCTTCGGCTTCGCCGAGTGGTTGCCGACCCCGTCCGCCGCTCCGCTTCGCCCGCCGACCGCCGGAGCACCGTCGTCATCGTCATCCCGAGCCGCGCCGCCGTCTTCTTCCGCTCCGGCCGCCGATCTCGTCGTCGTCGTTGTCCCGGGGTGAGCCGAGGACCGCCGTTCGCCTTCCCCCTTCCCCTCCTCTCTCTCGGGTGCCGCTCCGCCGCGCCGGTGGTCGCCGGCGGTGACCATCGGGGCGCGGGCGCGTCCCCCTCCCTTCGGCCGCGCCGGCGAGGCCGCCTTCGGGCGCGCCCCGCGGCTGCCAGGTGGGGCCCGGCCGTCAGCCGCCCGCGCCCGCGGGTGCGGCTGACGCGTGGGACCCACGGCGCCGACCGCCGCCAGCCGCGTGCGCCCGGTCCACCGTGGACCGTGGGGCTGACGCGTGGGCCCCACTTCCCGTGGACCCGGTCCGCGCGCCCGCTCCCTCGGCTGACGCAATAAATAGGATTTTTAATTGAAAATTAAATGAAGAAATTCGCAAATATCCATTTAAAGAGCATATAAACTTCAAATGGCCATATCTTGGCCATTTGAACTCGGAATTGGACCGTTCAAGTCTCTAATTTTTCCTTAAGATGTAAAGAACCCATTTTTGTGCTTTGTTTCTGCTGTTATGTGGAGTTTAGTAGTGTAAAAGCCCTTTTCTTTTCCGTTGGTCGTGTAGACGCTGCAGCTTCGGAAGATCCGCTCTTCGTGGAAGCCGAAGCCGTCATTTGGGAAAGCGAGCAAGGCAAGTCACATCATCCTTGAACATATTGAATCCCAGTTTGTAAAATTATGTTGATTTAAATTATTGCATTATCGCTTTATTTAAATTCCCGCGTTATCACTGTTTTATTTAGCCATGCCTATTTACCTTTGTTATGACCATATTATTATTGTTATTGTTATTATTATTACCTTGTTCACCCTAGAATAAATAAAACCCCAACTAGTGGGTACTCTATTCATGGTTCCACTAGTATAAATTTAGGTAGATGCTTCGCTGATTAATTAGGCAACATTAGGTGGTTTTATAACTTTAGACTTGGGATATTCTCATATCATTTGGACACTATGGAATGGTTGGCTTATGTTGGAATTGGACACACACCTCTCTTCCTCTTTCAAAACCCCTAAAACCTGTTTTCGGTGGGGTTTGGGTGCATGCCAGTTATGGGAAGTAGCACCCCGGCCACTATAAGGATTAAGCTCGGGCCTCTGTTGCAAAGCACTACCGTACTTCCACATGTCTAATGGGTAAGGCTTAGTTTGTGGCTCAGTCTAGTCTTAAACAAAAGTACACGGATTGGAGATGGATGAAGTCGGGTGTCGATGGACATTCTCCAGGGCAAATGAAGGCTACACGAGCTGCGGCCCGGTAGTCGAGATGTCATATGGCAGAGGGTTGGTGCCCTGCTGCTAGGGGCTCAGTTCTGCCTGCCTGTCCCGGGTATCCCGGCCGTAGGCAGGATTGGGTCGGTACTCTTGTTTATGGCTAGGATGGGTTGGAAACTATGTCACGTCTTCCGTCTGTATACCGTGGTGGTATGTGGCGCGTGGTAACACGTGAGGAAGATGTGTCTTGTGGGTAAAGATGTACACCTCTGATCAGAGTAAATCTATTCGAATAGCCGAGCCCTCGGATATGGGCAAGCCGAGCAATGTACCCAAGTCAGTGTTATAATTCTTAAAATTTGCTCAACAACTAAAATGTGGAATGGTTGGCCTGGGTTGGCTTGGGACGAGCTGGAACCCAGGTCGGGTTGCCAGTTCGGTCCGAATCATCGTAGGCCTTGGGTTAAGGCAGGTTCGTGAGGGTTCACGGCCTTGTTTAATAATATTGTGTAGCTCTAGGATCGTCTTTATAAAATAACTTTGGGCAACTAAGTGACTTTTAAATGCTGTTTACTGCAAAACCTAACCCCTATTATTATCCCCTTGTACTCTCCTTGCATTAATCATGCATCTGCCGGTGTGGCTTGCTGGGTACTGTGGTTGTACTCATTCTTGCTCAATCTTTCCCCTCTTCAGTAAGAGAAGCTTTGGAGAAGATGTCTTAGGTGGAGTCCTAGCTTATACCCCAGTTGAGCGCCTGTGAAGATGGAGCCGTAGGCCCGCTAGTCCGCTGCTGTTTATTTTTGATTGTCAGGCCTTAAGTGCCTTTGTAATAATGTAAATATTATCGATATAATAAAGATGTGTCTTTTATATCATGTTTGTGTGGTGTACCCCGGCTTTTCCTGGGACGGGGATTAATACACTAGCGTTCGGGAAAAGGCAATTTTCCCGGTCGCGACAAGCTGGTATCAGAGCCATCTCGACTGTAGGATAAGCCAAGTGGATAAAACCTAAGGACATATTTTATAAATAAAACTATTTGCGAAAGTTCCTCTTTTCTTCTTCCCCTAATGCTATTTGCAAAAGGTTTACCCTTTTCTTCCTTCTTCAAATTTCAACTAGTACTAGATGGTCAGCTTTGCGAAGAAGAAGATGTCGTCAGTTGTTTGCCGAAGCTCCGGAAGGCTGCAGGATCCGCTAGCGAAGCGAAGGAAGCAGTGAAGCCAGCTGTGAAGCAGGAGTGAAGATCTTGGAGAACCCGTCGCAGAACCTAAGCCACCCTCTAGTGTTTCGTTTGTCGTATGTTTCCTTGCTTGTGTGTGTAGCGCGTGGTTTGCATCGGTGGGTGGTGATGTAACCATGCTAGGTTGTTTGCTTAATCAACTTGCAGAATAAGCAAAACAAACAACACATCAACAAAAAGAGTTAGTTCCTTTAAGGTCCTGTCCCTAGCTCTGGTCTATTCTTTCCTTGTATGCTTCCTCTCTCAACCCCTACCTTGTGACAGATGGATAACACTGGTAACAAAGGCTATGGGAATGATGGATCCGATGACTCAAGAACCCAAGCCAATGGGAATGAGAAAAGCATCAACGAAACCTCACCAGAGCTAATCCAAATTGTGGTTAACCAAACCAACATGTTGGCAACAGCCTTTCAACTATTACAGAATCGGAACAACCCAGCAGGGGCAACCAACGTTCAAGTACCTACAGTCCAGCAACAGTGCAAGTTATCAGAATTTCTCAAAACGGGGCCTCCAACCTTTGCCATTGCCGTCGATCCTATGGAAGCCAGTGATTGGTTGCGCACAATCGAGAAGAAGCTAGGGTTGATTCAGTGCACCGACCAGGAGCGGGTTGGCTTCGCAACTCATCAGCTGGTTGGACCGGCTTCAGAGTGGTGGGATAGCTACGAAACATCACGGCCAGAAGGACATGCCATCACCTGGAACGAGTTTTCATCTGTATTCAAGAGATCACATGTTCCCGCAGGAATGATCACACTAAGAAAACGAGAGTTTCGCTACCTGAAGCAAGGAGATTTGACCGTCACAGAGTACCTGCACGAGTTCTATCGTTTGGCTCACTATGCACCAGAAGACGTGGAAACGGATGAAGGCAAACAAGAGAAGTTTCTCCAGGGGTTAAAAGATGAGCTCGCAGTGCAACTACTCCTAGAGGATTATGAAGATTTTGAGAAACTTGTGGACAAAGCCATGCAACTCGAAAGTGAGCATAATCGGATGACGAACTGCAAGAGAAGGATTGTCAACATCCCAGTAATTCCAGGTGGTAACCAAAGACAGCGCACTGAGCCACTTCAGATCACCGGATCTTCTGTTGTGCATCAAGAGTTCCTGCCCCAAGAAGATGAACGCAATGCAGACAACAACACTAGCAATACTAATGATGATGATACCACCAACAACCATGGTTCTTGCCCCATTAGTGACCACTCGAACAAAGCGTGCAATGTCAGTAGCATTCACCAAGATGTCAACGATAGTATCAATGTTGGAACCCAGAATGACAACCTTAGCAATTTTGACTCTGGGAAGGACTCCAATGGTGATAGCAATAATGGTACCACTGATGCCAATGTTAGCAAGGATTCCCAACCACCAATTCCAACTCCAAGTCAAAATGATCGTCCCCAGATGGACAGCTCAGTAAAGAAGACGTTGATTTGTTACAACTGCAAAGAACCAGGTCATTTCTCTAGAGATTGTCCACAGCCGAAGCGTAACCTGCGCCATCACTCCGGCCATTATGCAAGAAGAAGACAAGTCACTCGCCTTGTGGTCACTGGAGCAAACGCCATACCTGTGAGGCCTCATGTTAATTCTAACCCATAGTAGATACAATGTACCGATGTTAAGCACCTTCCCTTTTTGTTTAAAGCAGTGCCTCGTATTCATGTAATATGGGAGAAATTTGTAATAAAAACAAGCTCTAAGAGGATTCTTTTGGAAGATGCGGATATGTGATCATGTGTATAATTGTTTACTGACAAAGGAGACCTAGGGTCTCGTGCCAGAGGAACTACATTCTAACCTCGAGCTAATCACCAACCTGAGGATGGAAAAGAAAATCAAGTGATTAACCAAAGAGACATTTGTTTGGACTAAGAGTTTCAGATGTGTCTTTTTCGGATCAAAGGCAATGACAGTCAGTATAGCTTTTGGCGAAACACTTCAAGGTTTCACTGAAAGGCAGCAAGCCAAAGGACCTCATCATCCCCAGAAGCGTCCGCAATCCACATTAAAGAATACCCCCTGTTAGAGATAAGCCGAAAGAAGATTGATAAAAGAGATTGGCAAAGATGTTCTCTAGCATGAAAGAAGTAGGCCGAAAGGTGATTGATAAACAGAAACATGCTCTGCATCGCTCAAGGAAGACCCCTAATTGTAATTGCCCCACAACAGCCACCTTGTCATTAAGTAAGCAAGATGACCTAGGTAAAAGTGTTTCTATGAAGGCAAGGGGTGAAGTCTTCAACTCGGTATCAGATGCTACACGGAGTGAAAAGTGCAAGCCCCGGTTACCAGGCGACGCCATGTCTTGGGAGATGATCCAATGGGAAAGAACACATCAAGGCTGAAGGTGCACAGGAATACGTTGAATGCTAAATGATGACAACATGAAGAGAATAGCGGAAAGTAAACTGAACATAAAGAAAGTGAATCTGCGTTGCTTGTTCGTGGGAGCTATTCCCAGTTATGAATCAGGTGATACGTTCGAAGATAGTCTACAGAGGTCAGACAACGAAGCTTCAGATTTGGCAGGATAACGATCAAACAATAAGAAGTCCAGCAGTAAAGCCATTTGGGGAGACGCCAAAGCATGTCAAGTGGGAGAAGTTGGTTCGGTTGAGAAACATAATTCAAAGGCAAAGTTATCGACCCTCGCATCGAATAGCAGAAGTAGCTAGCACCCGGAGACCAGGAAAGCTAATATGAGGCAGTTTGTGGCAAGTTAGAAGTAAATGACAAGCCTGATATCCTTATGACGACAAGCTGGTATCACAAGCATGGTATCCTAGTAATGTCGAGCTGATCTCGACGCATGACATGAAGTGGGTAACTTGTATGAGGTTGACTCCAAAGATGTGAACTATGCAAAGTTCTGGAACTGAAGCCCCATCTTCAAGTGCCGCAACCCAGTCGAAGTCAGCTAAAGGTTCAACCAGGGACAAGTCAGGTGAAGAGAAGATTCCATCCGCAATAGGAGATCGAGCCAAGCAGTCCCGAGTGGAGAAGTTTTGCTAGGCAAGTTTGTTATAAAAGACGCAACGGAAGAAGTCAGACAAGAAGAGAAGACCGCCCAACCTATCTTCTTGCTAGCCTCCTCGAATCTCGGGGACGAGATTCTTGTAAGGGGGGTGGATTTGTCACGTCCTGATAAATTCATCCCGAAATAAAAATCATCTTCAAAAAGGAATAATAGAATTAATTAAAATTCGAAAAGAAATTGGCAAACACTAAAACACGTACAAGAAAAATTCAAATGTGACCCGGAGAATTTTTGTTAAATTCTCCTTGGTCTAAAAGGAGCCCTCAAATTTTAGTGGAATTTTCAGAGCACAAATAATAAGTGAAAAGAAATAAACAAAGTTAAAAAGGTTTTATAAAAAGAAAACCCTAAAAGAAGTCTTTTCCCCCTCCTCCTCCCTTCTTGGGCCGGCTCGGCCCATTCCCTCCCTCTCTCTCTCTCTCCCCCCCCGGCCCATCGGCTCCCCGCGCGCGCGCGCGCCGCTGACAGGCGGGCCCGCCCGCCACTCTCGCTGACGGGTGGGGCCCACCTGTCATCTCCCTCCTCCCGCCGCGCCGCCGCCCGCCCGTGCCCTAGCGCCGCCGCCGCCGCGGATTGCGCCGCATCCCGCCGTCCCCGCGCGCATTAAAGAGAGGGGAATCACTCCCCGCGTTTCCCTCTCCCGATTCCCCCTCTTTTCCCTCTCTCTCTCCCTCGGATTCGTCCGGATTCATCCCGCGAAGTTCGCCGGCGTCTTCAATGGCGCCCGAGATCTCCGCGCGCGGTTTCCTCTCTCCCCGGCCGCGCTCTCCCCCTCCCGTTGCTATAAAATCGTCCCTCGTGCTTCGCTCTTCCGTTTCCGCCGCTCGCCGCTCGCTCTCGCCGTCGGTTTCGTGCCCGCGCCGTGCTCCTCTCTCTCCGCCGTCGCCGTCGACCTTCGGTTCGCCGCCGACGTCGCTCCGGACGTCCTTCCGACTCGGCGACCCCTCCTTCGGCTTCGCCGAGTGGTTGCCGACCCCGTCCGCCGCTCCGCTTCGCCCGCCGACCGCCGGAGCACCGTCGTCATCGTCATCCCGAGCCGCGCCGCCGTCTTCTTCCGCTCCGGCCGCCGTTCTCGTCGTCGTCGTTGTCCCGGGGTGAGCCGAGGACCGCCGTTCGCCTTCCCCCTTCCCTCCTCTCTCTCGGGTGCCGCTCCGCCGCGCCGGTGGTCGCCGGCGGTGACCATCGGGGCGCGGGCGCGTCCCCCTCCCTTCGGCCGCGCCGGCGAGGCCGCCTTCGGGCGCGCCCCGCGGCTGCCAGGTGGGGCCCGGCCGTCAGCCGCCCGCGCCCGCGGGTGCGGCTGACGCGTGGGACCCACGGCGCCGACCGCCGCCAGCCGCGTGCGCCCGGTCCACCGTGGACCGTGGGGCTGACGCGTGGGCCCCACTTCCCGTGGACCCGGTCCGCGCGCCCGCTCCCTCGGCTGACGCAATAAATAGGATTTTTAATTGAAAATTAAATGAAGAAATTCGCAAATATCCATTTAAAGAGCATATAAACTTCAAATGGCCATATCTTGGCCATTTGAACTCGGAATTGGACCGTTCAAGTCTCTAATTTTTCCTTAAGATGTAAAGAACCCATTTTTGTGCTTTGTTTCTGCTGTTATGTGGAGTTTAGTAGTGTAAAAGCCCTTTTCTTTTCCGTTGGTCGTGTAGACGCTGCAGCTTCGGAAGATCCGCTCTTCGTGGAAGCCGAAGCCGTCATTTGGGAAAGCGAGCAAGGCAAGTCACATCATCCTTGAACATATTGAATCCCAGTTTGTAAAATTATGTTGATTTAAATTATTGCATTATCGCTTTATTTAAATTCCCGCGTTATCACTGTTTTATTTAGCCATGCCTATTTACCTTTGTTATGACCATATTATTATTGTTATTGTTATTATTATTACCTTGTTCACCCTAGAATAAATAAAACCCCAACTAGTGGGTACTCTATTCATGGTTCCACTAGTATAAATTTAGGTAGATGCTTCGCTGATTAATTAGGCAACATTAGGTGGTTTTATAACTTTAGACTTGGGATATTCTCATATCATTTGGACACTATGGAATGGTTGGCTTATGTTGGAATTGGACACACACCTCTCTTCCTCTTTCAAAACCCCTAAAACCTGTTTTCGGTGGGGTTTGGGTGCATGCCAGTTATGGGAAGTAGCACCCCGGCCACTATAAGGATTAAGCTCGGGCCTCTGTTGCAAAGCACTACCGTACTTCCACATGTCTAATGGGTAAGGCTTAGTTTGTGGCTCAGTCTAGTCTTAAACAAAAGTACACGGATTGGAGATGGATGAAGTCGGGTGTCGATGGACATTCTCCAGGGCAAATGAAGGCTACACGAGCTGCGGCCCGGTAGTCGAGATGTCATATGGCAGAGGGTTGGTGCCCTGCTGCTAGGGGCTCAGTTCTGCCTGCCTGTCCCGGGTATCCCGGCCGTAGGCAGGATTGGGTCGGTACTCTTGTTTATGGCTAGGATGGGTTGGAAACTATGTCACGTCTTCCGTCTGAATACCGTGGTGGTATGTGGCGCGTGGTAACACGTGAGGAAGATGTGTCTTGTGGGTAAAGATGTACACCTCTGATCAGAGTAAATCTATTCGAATAGCCGAGCCCTCGGATATGGGCAAGCCGAGCAATGTACCCAAGTCAGTGTTATAATTCTTAAAATTTGCTCAACAACTAAAATGTGGAATGGTTGGCCTGGGTTGGCTTGGGACGAGCTGGAACCCAGGTCGGGTTGCCAGTTCGGTCCGAATCATCGTAGGCCTTGGGTTAAGGCAGGTTCGTGAGGGTTCACGGCCTTGTTTAATAATATTGTGTAGCTCTAGGATCGTCTTTATAAAATAACTTTGGGCAACTAAGTGACTTTTAAATGCTGTTTACTGCAAAACCTAACCCCTATTATTATCCCCTTGTACTCTCCTTGCATTAATCATGCATCTGCCGGTGTGGCTTGCTGGGTACTGTGGTTGTACTCATTCTTGCTCAATCTTTCCCCTCTTCAGTAAGAGAAGCTTTGGAGAAGATGTCTTAGGTGGAGTCCTAGCTTATACCCCAGTTGAGCGCCTGTGAAGATGGAGCCGTAGGCCCGCTAGTCCGCTGCTGTTTATTTTTGATTGTCAGGCCTTAAGTGCCTTTGTAATAATGTAAATATTATCGATATAATAAAGATGTGTCTTTTATATCATGTTTGTGTGGTGTACCCCGGCTTTTCCTGGGACGGGGATTAATACACTAGCGTTCGGGAAAAGGCAATTTTCCCGGTCGCGACACCCGGGCCGCTGACCGGTGGGCCCCGCATGTCGGCGCCGCACCCCCGTGCTGACGTCAGCCCTGGAATTTATTGCGCAATAAATTATTTAAGGATTTTTGTTATAGTAATAAACACAGTGAATCTTCTAAAATTCATAACTAATTCATCCGAGCTCCGTTTAATCCCATTCAAGTCTCAGTAAATCAAGGAAATTGTGTAGAATCCATTAAAAATGGTTTTGTTCTCTGTTTCAGTAGTCTTATAGCCTGTTTGCAATGTTTGCTTTGTATGTCGTTAGATTCCGATTCCTCCGACGTTCCGGTGTACTTCGAGATAGTCGCCGAGGTCCCTCCAGCAGCAGAGCAAGGCAAGTCATGCTTGTCACTTGATCATATTGATCCTATATTGCAAATGTCCTAATGTTTTCCTTCAAATATCGCATTTGTTTTGCAATATTACTATGGGATGGTTACCTATTGTTACAGCCATACTATTTTGATACCATGCTCCTTTGTTAGCTTGGGGTTATAACATGATTAGAGTTTGGACTAGGAATTGCTTAGCCATGCTTAGTTCAACTAGTTCACAATGGGGAAAATCATATTAATGTTTAGACTGTTGGTTCTAATGGTAATGTTGGATTAGTACCACCGCTCTGGTGTTGGTTAATTAAAATGAATCACATGGTGGGCTGTGGGTGCATGGTTTTGCTGGTCGCACCCATGGCAGTTAAGGACCGGTTCGCGGGATGCCCTGAAAGAACTTATCGTACTTACCACAAGCCAGCGTGGGCAACGGCTGGGCTTGTAGTGTAGCTTTCCTCTAGCCGACGCATCCAGGCAAGGGTGGGCGTGATGGAGTTTGGATGGGCCCTGCGACGGCCTATGCGGCTTCCGGATTCACCTAGGCACGAGAGGGGACTGCCCGCTGCCTTGCGAGGAGTGGGGGTGAAACCTGAGGTGTGGTGTGCTTGGTTAGAGGGGGGTTATGCGAATGGTCCTGTCACAGCCTCTTTCCGGGATGTCGTGGTGGCATGTCGGCGCACGGAAACGTGTCGTGGGGCTGTGTCTTGTGGGTACAGTTGTACACCTCTGATCAGAGTAAAACTATTCGAATAGCCGTGCCCGCGGTTATGGGCGGTCAACCAGATTCACCGTGATTAGTCTCACCCTAGTGTAATCTGATGAATTTGGATAGTTTAGGTGGATGGTTGGGCCTGTCGCAACGTGGGTTAGCGTTGGACAGCGGATGTTTAATACTGCTTAATTATTACAACCGTTTTCGCATTCAATTCCTGTTTATAAATGCCAGTATTTATGCAAATGAACCACTCTAGCTCTTCTTTGTTAATTCCCTGCATCATACCCCTATTCCGGTATGACTTGCTGAGTACAGTGGGTAGTACTCAGTCTTGCTCTACTTTTTCCCAACCCCAGAGGACGGGTATGTGTCAGATGAAGGTTTCCCCGAGGAGTAGGCTTCGTCCGTGCCGTCGAGGATGCCTGTGGAGTGGTGTTCCCGCTGCAGTTTAGTCAAGGCTTAGCTCCAGTTCCTTTTGTTTTCCGCTGCATTTTTTGTAAGACTTTTATGATGTTTGTAAGACGTGGATCTGAATGTCAACATTGTCGTTTGTGTACCCCGGCTGGTCCTGGACGGGGATTTTAATGCACATTCTGCTTGGAATTCTATTCGGGAATTTCTGGGCGTGACAAGTTGGTATCAGAGCCGACCTTGACCGTAGGACAAGCCAAATGGAAACCTAAGAGCCCTCTAAACCTAAGAGCCCTCTGAATCCTTTTCATTGCATATGCTCTTTGCAATTGGATTTGTTCCGGGAAAATTGGGATCTGTTCTTGTGGTTCAAGGGAAAAATCTTGGTCGCTCGTTTAAGTGGGGTTTTTCAAAACGAGTCAGTCTAGGGTTTTAGTAAAATTATTGGGATTTATTCGTCAGTCAGTTGGGGTTTGATGGGTGAAATGCATTAGGTCCTAGCTCTATAACATGGGTTGCAAGGTGTTTATGCTTCGTTTGTTATTATTAATATGTATCTAATTTCTCATTACTTTGTCGTTATATGAGTCTGTCTTATTTATTCGCTCTCATGCAAAATGATCTATGCATAAAATTTCGCTTCTATTCGATTCTCTTATTTGAGTCTTTTATTGCTTTATTTAAATTTGGATTTGAGCATGCATTGATCCTACTCCTTTGTCTTCTCTAGATGGCCGGTCACCCACCCAACCACCGCGGAGAAGGCATGATCGATTTCGTGGCAGAGTTGGCACGTATGACACTGGTGGTGGGCTACCTCAACGCGCCGGAGTACACGACGATTCCGCCGCTCAGTGGCGAGCTTCCTCACCGTGTCCGCTTGGAGGTCCATGGCTACGTGGGGACTTGCCTCGCTAACATGGCGGTCGAGGCATCTGGAGGCACAGCAGATCACGCCTGTCAGGAGGCGGCCTACTTGATGATGGCCAGACTACGGGAGCGCCACGACTACATCTTCCACGACACGGCGTACCGCTACCACCCCCGTCGAGCCCATGGTGATGGCGTCAGCTCCTTCCGTCCGACAGCTGGCGAGAACGACACCACCTTTGGTCACATGTGTGCTGTGATGAGGGGATTGGACAGGATGCACTCGGACCTGCACAAGGCGACCAAGGCCTTGAACGATGGGAAGCTCATGAGGATCGTCGCCCTGAAGGACGAGATAGCGCGCCTGAAGAAGGAGAACGCTCAGCTAAAGGGTCTTCCAGCGCCAGGAGGAGTCCGGATCCGCACCACGCCCCGCAAGACGACGACTGCACCTGTGCGCATCCAGCTTGCGCCCAGGAACCCACCTCCAGCAGCAGCTCCCGCAGCACCTTCAGTTCCGCCCGCAGTTCCTGCAGCTCCAGTTCCAGCTCCCGCGTTCACTCTCTCCTTCGCTCCAGCATCAGCCGCCAGAGGTTCAGCCAGTGGTACCGGAGGTTGGTTGTCTGCTACTCCCAGTGGCAGCGGCGAGACTGATCTGTCAGGCTCCAGGAGTCGCTCAGAGGGACCGGGTGACGAGCAGGAGGACGCCTTCGACTCCACCGACCGCAGGAGCCGTTCCGAGCATTAGGCTCGTTTTCCCATTAGTTTATCGATGGTCTAGCTTCTGGTTGTTAGTTTGTGTGTTTAGGTTGCTTGTTTGGGGTCAGTTGACGGTCGATATCATGTGCCTATGATATGGCTGTCTTAATAAGGATGTTTGCTTGTTCTTTTAAGTGTTTTTAATTCAGATCAGAACAATTGCAGTTTTAATTCCTTTGTAATAAAGCTTAGTTCTTGAGCATCTGTTTTTCTTCTTTTCCCCCATCTGCTCTTCCCTCCAGATGGTCTACACCAGGACTGGCAACCGCACGACAGGCGAGGGCAGCAACGGCGAAGAACGCGCTGATGGTGTGCACCCCAACAGTGATTCTGGCAATGGTCCGCCACCACTTCCCGAGAATCCGACCCTTGCCCAAGTTATGGCACATCAAACTCAGATGATGGCAGCCATGATGCAGCAGATGCAGCAGCAGCACCAGCAGATGCACCAGAGGATGATGCAGCACGCCGAACAGCAGCACCAGCAGTTTGGTCCCCCTCCCCCTCAGTCCAAGTTGCCAGAATTTCTACGCGTCAGGCCACCCACCTTCTCCAGCACCACCAACCCCATGGAGGCGAATGACTGGCTCCATGCAATAGAGAAGAAGCTGAATCTCCTGCAGTGCAATGATCAGGAGAAGGTCGCTTTTGCCACACACCAGCTTCAGGGTCCTGTGTCAGCTTGGTGGGACAACCACATGGCCACCCGCCCACCGGGTACTGAAGTCACATGGGCAGAGTTCTGCCGTAGCTTCAGGAAGGCACAGGTGCCAGACGGGGTCGTGGCACAAAAGAAGAGGGAATTCCGGGCGCTCCATCAGGGCAACAGGACTGTGACAGAGTACCTCCACGAGTTCAATCGCCTCGCGCGATATGCACCAGAGGATGTCCGCACCGACGCCGAGAAGCAGGAGAAGTTCATGGCGGGTTTGGATGATGAGCTGACCAACCAACTGATATCTGGGGACTACGCTGACTTTGAGAGGCTGGTCGACAAGGCAATCCGTCAGGAGGACCAACGCAACAAGATGGACAGGAAGAGGAAGGCCGCTCAGTTCAGGGCACATCAGGGAAGTCACCAGAGGCCGCGCTTCACTCCCGGGCAGCAGGGTGGACCTACCACCATGATCGTCCGCCAGCACCGCCCGTTCAACCCTAGCAACTTCCACCAGGGCACCAGTGGCAGTCAAAACTACCATGGAAGTCAGCCCAACCGCGGTACAGCTCCACGCCCACCAATGGCACCGGCACAGTCAGGCCAGCCCGCGCAAGCCAAGAAGGAGACGGGAGCAAAACCAGTGTCACGTCCTGATAAATTCATCCCGAAATAAAAATCATCTTCTAAAAGGAATAATAGAATTAATTAAAATTCGAAAAGAAATTGGCAAACACTAAAATACGTACAAGAAAAATTCAAATGTGACCCGGAGAATTTTTGTTAAATTCTCCTTGGTCTAAAAGGAGCCCTCAAATTTTAGTGGAATTTTCAGAGCACAAATAATAATTGAGAAGAAATGAACAAAGTTAAAAAGGTTTTATAAAAAGAAAACCCTAAAAGAAGTTCTTTTTTCCCCCCCCCCCCTTCCCTCTTGGGCCGGCTCGGCCCACTTCCCTCTCCCTCTCTCTCTCCTCTCCCGCGGCCCATCGGCTCCCCGCGCGCGCGCGCGCCGCTGACAGGCGGGCCCGCCCGCCACTCTCGCTGACGGGTGGGGCCCACCTGTCATCGCCTTCCTCCCGCCGCGCCCGCCGCCGCGCCCGTGCCCTAGCGCCGCCGCCGCCGCGGATTCCGCCGCATCCCGCCTTCCCCGCGCGCCTTAAAGAGGGGGGAATTACTCCCCGCGTTTCCCTCTCCCGATTCCCCCTCTTTTCCCTCTCTCTCTCCCTCGGATTCGTCCGGATTCATCCCGCGAAGTTCGCCGGCGTCTTCAATGGCGCCCGAGATCTCCGCGCGCGGTTTCCTCTCTCCCCGGCCGCGCTCTCCCCCTCCCGTTGCTATATATTCGATCCCCGTGCTTCGCTCTTCCGTTTCCGCCGCTCGCCGCTCGCTCTCGCCGTCGGATTCGTGCTCGCACCGTCGCACCTTCTCTCCGCCGTCGCCGCCGAGCTCCGGTTCGCCGCCGTCGTCGCTCCGGACCTCCTCCCCACTCGGCGTCACCTCCATCGGCTTCGCCGCGTCGTCGTCGACCTCGTCCGCTCCTTCGTTTCGCCCGCCGACCGCCGGAGCACCGTCGCCCTCGTCATCCCGAACCGCGCCGCCGCTTTCCTCCACTCCGGCCGCCGTTCTCGTCGTCGTCGTTGTCCCGGGGTGAGCCGAAGACCGCCGTTCGCTTTCCCCCTTCTCTCCGCTCTCTCGGGCGCCGCTCCGCTGCGCCGGTGGTCGCCGGCGGTGACCATCGGGGCGCGGGCGCGCCGCTCCCGTCGGCCGCGCCGGCGAGGCCGCCCTCGGGCGCGCCCTCGCGGCTGCCAAGTGGGCCCGGCCGTCAGCCGCCCGCGCCCGCGGGTGCGGCTGACGCGTGGGACCCACGGCGCCGACCGCCGCCAGCCGCGTGCTCCCGGTCCACCGTGGACCGAGAGGCTGACGCGTGGGCCCCACTCCCGTGGACCCGGTCCGCGCGCCCTCTCCCTCGGCTGACGCAATAAATGGGTTTTTAATTAAAATTTAAATGAAGAAATTCGTAAATATCCATTTAAAGAGCATATAAACTTCAAATGGCCATAACTTGGCCATTTGAACTCGGAATTGGACCGTTCAAGTCTCTAATTTTTCCTTAAGAAGTCAAGAACCCATTTTTGTGCTTTGTTCCTGCCTGTTGTATGGAGTTT
Source organism: Oryza sativa Japonica Group (assembly GCF_034140825.1). NCBI lineage: Eukaryota > Viridiplantae > Streptophyta > Magnoliopsida > Poales > Poaceae > Oryza > Oryza sativa. The sequence goes on along the minus strand of NC_089040.1, from coordinate 30,137,249 downwards.
ATTAGAGTAAAAGCCTTTTCTTTTCCGTTGGTCGTGTAGACGCTGCAGCTTCGGAAGATCCGCTCTTCGTGGAAGTTGAAGCCGGCGTTTGGGAAAGCGAGCAAGGCAAGTCACATCATCCTTGAGCATATTGAATCCCAGTTTATAAAATTATTTTGATTTAAATTATTGCATTATCGCTTTGTTTAAATTCCCGCGTTATCACTGTTTTATTTAGCCATGCCTATTTACCTTTGTTATGACATTATTATTGCTATTGTTATTATTACCTTGTTCACCCTAGAATAAACAAAACCCCAACTAGTGGGTACTCTATTCATGGTTCCACTAGTATAAATTTAGGTGGATGCTTTGCTGAATAATTAGGCAACATTAGGTGGTTTCATAACTTTAGACTTTGGGAATTCTCATATCATTTGGACACTATGGAATTGTTGGATTATGGTGGAATTGGACATACACCTCTCTTTCTCTTTCAAAACCCCTAAAACCTGTTTTCGGTGGGGTTTGGGTGCATGCCAGTTATGGGAAGTAGCACCCCGGCCACTATAAGGATTAAGCTCGGGCCTCTGTTGCAAAGCACTACCGTACTAACCACATGTCTAATGGGTAAGGCTTAACTCGGTGCTCAGTCTAGTCCTGAACAAAAGGACACGGATAGAGATGGATGAAGTCGTTGCGACGATGGATATCTCTGAGGCAAATGAAGGCTACGCGAGCTGCGGCTCGGTAGTCGAGATGTCTAGGCAAATGAAGACTACACGGGTCGGTGCCCGTTAGTCGAGATGCCATGGCACTGGACTAGTACGCGGGTGGTCTCACCCCTATGTGTGTGGCGCACCCGGTCTAGATCTTGTTGCTAGGGGCTCAACCCTGGCCTGCCTGTCCCGGGATACCGGCCGTAGGCAGGGTTGGGTCGGTACTTTTGTTCACGGCTAGGATGGGTGAAGGGTTATGTCACATCTTTACGACGGGTTCCAAGGCCATGGAATGCGGAGTAAAGATGTGTCTTGTGGGTAAAGATGTACACCTCTGATCAGAGTAAATCTATTCGAATAGCCGAGCCCTCGGATATGGGCAAGCCTAGCAATGTACCCAAGTCAGTGTTTTAATTCTTAAAATTTGCTCAACAACTAAAATATGGAATGGTTGGCCTGGGTTGGCTTGGGACGAGCTGGAACCCAGGTCGGGTTGCCAGTTCGGTCCGAATCATCGTAGGCCTTGGGTTAAGGCAGGTTCGTGAGGGGTCACGGCCTTGTTTAATAATACTGTGTAGCTCTAGGATCGTCTTTACAAAATGGCTTTGGGCAACTAAGTGACTTTTAAATGCTGTTTACTGCAAAACCTAACCCCTATTATTATCCCCTTGTACCCCCCCTTGCATTAATCATGCATCTGCCGGTGTGGCTTGCTGAGTACTGTGGTTGTACTCATTCTTGCTCAATCTTTCCCCTCTTCAGTAAGAGAAGCTTTGAAGAAGATGTCTTAGGTGGAGTCCTGGCTTATACCCCAGTTGAGCGCCTGTGAAGATGGAGCCGTAGGCCCGCTAGTCCGCTGCTGTTTATTTTTGATTGTCAGGCCTTAAGTGCCTTTGTAATAATGTAAATATTATCGATATAATAAAGATGTGTCTTTTATATCATGTTTGTATGGTGTACCCCGGCTTTTCCTGGGACGGGGATTGATACACTAGCGTTCGGGAAAAGGCAATTTTCCCGGTCGCGACACCAGGGTCCTGCTTCAACTGTGGCGAGCTTGGCCACTTCGCTGACAAATGCCCGAAGCCCAGGCGTGCCGGGCCAAGGTTTATCCAGGCTCGTGTCAACCACGCATCTGCGGAGGAGGCACAAACAGCACCGGAGGTCGTACTGGGTACGTTCCCTGTTAACTCAATCCCTGCAACAGTACTTTTTGATTCTGGTGCAACGCATTCTTTCATTTCAAAGAAATTTGTGGGGAGGTATGGGTTAAGGAAAGAAGAGCTTAGCACACCAATGAGGGTTCATACCCCGGGAAATAGTTCAACCTCAGTCAGTTTTAGCCCCTCAGTGCTAATAGAAATCCAAAGATCACCATTTCTAGCCAACCTCATTCTTCTCGAATCCAAAGACCTAGATGTCATTCTTGGGATGGATTGGCTGACCAAGTTTAAGGGAGTCATCGATTGTGCGAGTCGCACAGTCACCTTGACCAACGAGAAGGGAGAAACAGTGGTGTACAAATCTCTAGTCTCACCAAAGAAAGGGGTCTCGTTGAATCAGATTGAGACGGAAATCCCAGTGGATACCGTAGAGAAGAACTTGAGAAAATTGGAAGATATACCCATAGTCTGCGAGTATCCAGAAGTGTTCCCCGAAGACCTCACTACCATGCCACCCAAGAGAGAGATTGAATTCCGGATTGACTTGGCACCGGGAACCGCTCCAATCTATAAGAGACCATACAGAATGGCGGCCAACGAATTAGCAGAGGTCAAGAAGCAAGTTGATGAGCAGCTGCAGAAAGGGTACATACGACCAAGCACTTCACCTTGGGGCGCTCCGGTCATTTTTGTGGAGAAAAAGGATAAGACGAAGAGGATGTGCGTTGATTATCGCGCACTCAACGAGGTCACAATCAAGAATAAATATCCTTTGCCGCGAATCGACGATTTATTTGATCAACTGAAAGGAGCTAAAGTATTTTCTAAGATAGACCTGCGATCAGGCTACCACCAGCTGAGAATCCGGGAAGAGGATATTCCGAAGACGGCCTTCACCACTCGGTACGGGCTATATGAGTGCACGGTTATGTCTTTCGGACTTACCAACGCACCCGCATTCTTCATGAATCTGATGAACAAAGTGTTCATGGAATTTCTGGACAAGTTTGTTGTGGTATTCATCGACGACATACTTATCTACTCAAAATCCGAGGAAGAACATGAGCAACATCTCCGTCTGGTACTCGAAAAGTTGAAGGAGCACCAGCTATACGCCAAGTTCAGCAAGTGTGACTTCTGGTTGACGGAAGTAAAATTTCTGGGTCATGTCATTACAGCTCAGGGTGTGGCAGTCGACCCATCGAACGTGGAGTCAGTTACCAAATGGACCCCACCTAAGACCGTGTCGCAGATTCGGAGTTTTCTAGGACTGGCAGGTTATTACCGCCGATTCATCGAAAATTTCTCCAGAATCGCCCGACCCATGACTCAGTTGCTTAAGAAAGATGAGAAGTTTAAATGGACAGCTGAGTGCGATAAGAGTTTTGAGGAGCTCAAGAAGAAATTAGTATCCGCACCGGTTTTGATCCTGCCCGACCAGATGAAAGACTTCCAAGTCTATTGCGATGCATCCCGTCACGGACTTGGATGTGTCCTAATGCAAGAGGGCAGAGTGGTTGCGTATGCCTCGCGGCAGTTGCGTCCACACGAAGGAAATTATCCAACTCATGACTTGGAATTGGCAGCAGTGGTTCATGCTTTGAAGATCTGGAGGCACTATCTGATTGGCAACCGCTGCGAAGTATATACGGACCATAAGAGTCTGAAATACATCTTCACCCAACCGGATCTAAACCTTCGACAACGAAGATGGTTGGAACTAATCAAAGACTATGACATGAGTATTCACTACCACCCGGGTAAAGCCAATGTGGTGGCAGACGCTTTAAGCCGGAAAAGTTACTGCACTGCCCTATGCATCGAGGGCATGTGTGAGGAATTGCGGCAGGAGTTTGAACATCTCAACATGGGAATTGTTGAACACGGGTTTGTAGCCGCTCTGGAGGCACGGCCTACGCTCGTGGATCAAGTTAGAGCCGCTCAAGTAAATGATCCGGAAATAGCAGAACTGAAAAAGAACATGAGAGTCGGAAAGGCTCGGGATTTCCACGAAGATGAGCATGGCACAATCTGGATGGGAGAAAGATTGTGTGTACCTGACGACAAAGAACTGAAGGATCTGATACTCACCGAGGCTCATCAGACCCAGTACTCCATTCACCCAGGCAGCACCAAAATGTACCAAGACCTTAAAGAAAAATTTTGGTGGGTCAGCATGAGAAGGGAAATAGCTGAATTCGTCGCACTCTGCGATGTTTGCCAATGAGTGAAAGCAGAGCACCAAAGACCAGCAGGTTTACTCCAACCTCTTCAAATCCCGGAATGGAAATGGGAGGAGATCGGAATGGACTTTATAACGGGACTGCCCCGGACATCATCGGGACATGATTCAATCTGGGTAGTCGTGGATCGACTCACTAAGGTTGCTCACTTTATACCAGTACATACCACCTATACGGGAAAGAGATTGGCAGAATTGTACCTCGCAAGGATCATGTGTTTGCATGGGGTACCCAGGAAGATAGTATCCGACCGAGGTAGTCAGTTCACCTCAAAGTTTTGGCAGAAACTGCAGGAAGAATTGGGGACCCGTTTAAACTTCAGCACGGCCTATCACCCGCAAACTGATGGTCAGACCGAGCGAGTCAATCAAATCTTGGAAGATATGTTGAGAGCTTGCGCTCTTGATTTTGGTGGAGCTTGGGACAAAAGCTTGCCATATGCGGAATTCTCGTACAACAACAGCTACCAGGCCAGTCTACAGATGGCACCGTTTGAAGCTTTATACGGCCGGAAGTGCCGCACACCTCTCTTCTGGGATCAGACAGGCGAACGTCAACTGTTCGGAACAGAAGTATTAGCGGAAGCAGAAGAGAAAGTCAGAATCATCAGGGAAAGGTTGAGGATTGCCCAGTCTCGACAGAAGAGCTACGCGGATAACCGTCGAAGGGAGCTCACTTTTGAGGCAGGAGATTACATGTATCTTCGTGTCACTCCGCTCCGGGGAGTACATCGTTTTCAGACGAAAGGCAAGTTGGCACCACGCTTCGTGGGACCATACAAAATCTTGGAACGAAGGGGAGAAGTTGCTTATCAGCTAGAACTTCCATCCAACATGATCGGCATCCATGACGTGTTCCACGTGTCCCAATTAAAGAAGTGTTTAAGGGTACCTGAAGAACAGGCGGATTCGGAACACATTGATATCCAGGAGGACCTAACTTATGTTGAGAAGCCGGTTCGCATACTTGATACCAGCGAAAGGAGAACCAGAAACAAGGTTACCCGGTTTTGCCGTGTTCAGTGGAGTCATCATTCGGAAGAGGAAGCAACCTGGGAAAGGGAAGATGAGTTGAAAGCCGCCCATCCGCACCTCTTCACCAGCTCCTCCGAATCTCGGGGCCGAGATTCCGTTTAAGGGGGGTAGGTTTGTCACACCCCGAAGTTTTCCTCCCTAGCCAAAATCGTAATTTTCAAATGACCCCAAGAAAATGCAGGTGAAATCAGGAGAAAACCCTAAGAAAGTAATGCAAATAATAATCGGACTTGACATGTGGAATTTTTCTTAAGTTCTACATGTCAAAATTCATTAACAGGATTTTTAGTGGAATTTTCAGAGCTCTAGAAATAATTTTAACCAATTAAAATTGAGCAAGCAATATTTTATTCCAGGGAAAATCCTTTTTCCTTTTTCTTTTTCTTTTTTCCTCCTTTTTGTCAAATGGGCCGTCGGCCCATTTCTCCTTTCTTTTCCCCCCCCCCCTCTCTGTTGGGCCGGCCGCAGGCCGAGGCCCAGCCCGGCAGCCGGCCGCCCGCCTCCCTCCCTCCTGGGGTCGCCGACAGGTGGGACCCACCTGTCGGACCCGTCTCCCACCTCCCGCCTCTCCCGCTCGCGCCGCCGCACCCGTAACGGCCGCCGCGCCCACGCCTCCGCCTCCCCCGGGCCACGTCGGCCACGTCCGCGCGTGCGCCGCGCCCTCCGCGCCCATTCCCCTCTCTCTCCCGCTCGCGCCCGCGCCCGAGATGGCCGGGATTCGAAAACCGAATCCCGCCTCTCTCTCCTCCCCACTCCCCCGCGTCGGCCGGCGATTCCCGCCGCTCCCGGCCACGTCCGGCCCTCTCTCCCCCTATTTAAGCATCGCCGGCACTCCCTCTCACTTTTTCCCCATTGCGCCGACCTCTCCCGAGCTCCCCATCGCTCCCGCGCCGTGCAACCACCCGCCGCCGCCGTTTTTGCTACTTCGGCCGCCGCTAGCCGCCGCTAGGCTCGCCGCCGCCTTGCGCCGTCGTCGCCGTTAGCTTCGCGCGGTCGAGATCTACCTCGTCCACCCCTCCTCCGCTGAGGTTCGCCGCCGGAGACCCAACCCCGTCGTGCGCCGGTGAGTGACGCCATGGCCGCCGCCTTCGGCCGGCGCCCTCGCCCTCTCGCGCCCTTCCCTCCCTCTCTAACCCCTCTCCTTTTGTTCGTTAGGAGGCTCCGGAGCTCGTCCCGCCGTCGTCATCGTCCTCCGACGCCCGCCGTCGTCGACCGTTGTCGGTGAGACCCTCCTCCTCGTTTTCTCTCTCTCTCCCGCACCGTTTAACCGCCGCACCGCCGCCTAGCTGTGTAGCCGCCGCTCCTCCTCTAGCCGCCGCTCTCCGCCGCCGGTCGGTCGCCGTCGGCCGTCGCCTTGCGCCGCTGCCGCATGCGCGCCGCCGCCGCGTGAGCGCCGCGCCGCCGGCGCCATGGTCGCCGGTTCGGCTTGCGCCGCGCCCGCGCGCCCCGACCGCGAGCTCCCGCCGCCGTCCGATCTACCCTTGGGTAGATCGGGGCCGTCGGTTCGGCCGCCACGTGGCGCCGCCGCCCCTTCCACCTCCCGTGCCGCTGACAGTGGGCCCGCGCGCCGCCACCCCTTTCTCTCTCTCCCGGGCCGCTGACCGGTGGGCCCCGCATGTCGGCGCCGCACCCCCGTGCTGACGTCAGCCCTGGAATTTATTGCGCAATAAATTATTTAAGGATTTTTGTTATAGTAATAAACACAGTGAATCTTCTAAAATTCATAACTAATTCATCCGAGCTCCGTTTAATCCCATTCAAGTCTCAGTAAATCAAGGAAATTGTGTAGAATCCATTAAAAATGGTTTTGTTCTCTGTTTCAGTAGTCTTATAGCCTGTTTGCAATGTTTGCTTTGTATGTCGTTAGATTCCGATTCCTCCGACGTTCCGGTGTACTTCGAGATAGTCGCCGAGGTCCCTCCAGCAGCAGAGCAAGGCAAGTCATGCTTGTCACTTGATCATATTGATCCTATATTGCAAATGTCCTAATGTTTTCCTTCAAATATCGCATTTGTTTTGCAATATTACTATGGGATGGTTACCTATTGTTACAGCCATACTATTTTGATACCATGCTCCTTTGTTAGCTTGGGGTTATAACATGATTAGAGTTTGGACTAGGAATTGCTTAGCCATGCTTAGTTCAACTAGTTCACAATGGGGAAAATCATATTAATGTTTAGACTGTTGGTTCTAATGGTAATGTTGGATTAGTACCACCGCTCTGGTGTTGGTTAATTAAAATGAATCACATGGTGGGCTGTGGGTGCATGGTTTTGCTGGTCGCACCCATGGCAGTTAAGGACCGGTTCGCGGGATGCCCTGGAAGAACTTATCGTACTTACCACAAGCCAGCGTGGGCAACGGCTGGGCTTGTAGTGTAGCTTTCCTCTAGCCGACGCATCCAGGCAAGGGTGGGCGTGATGGAGTTTGGATGGGCCCTGCGACGGCCTATGCGGCTTCCGGATTCACCTAGGCACGAGAGGGGACTGCCCGCTGCCTTGCGAGGAGTGGGGGTGAAACCTGAGGTGTGGTGTGCTTGGTTAGAGGGGGGTTATGCGAATGGTCCTGTCACAGCCTCTTTCCGGGATGTCGTGGTGGCATGTCGGCGCACGGAAACGTGTCGTGGGGCTGTGTCTTGTGGGTACAGTTGTACACCTCTGATCAGAGTAAAACTATTCGAATAGCCGTGCCCGCGGTTATGGGCGGTCAACCAGATTCACCGTGATTAGTCTCACCCTAGTGTAATCTGATGAATTTGGATAGTTTAGGTGGATGGTTGGGCCTGTCGCAACGTGGGTTAGCGTTGGACAGCGGATGTTTAATACTGCTTAATTATTACAACCGTTTTCGCATTCAATTCCTGTTTATAAATGCCAGTATTTATGCAAATGAACCACTCTAGCTCTTCTTTGTTAATTCCCTGCATCATACCCCTATTCCGGTATGACTTGCTGAGTACAGTGGGTAGTACTCAGTCTTGCTCTACTTTTTCCCAACCCCAGAGGACGGGTATGTGTCAGATGAAGGTTTCCCCGAGGAGTAGGCTTCGTCCGTGCCGTCGAGGATGCCTGTGGAGTGGTGTTCCCGCTGCAGTTTAGTCAAGGCTTAGCTCCAGTTCCTTTTGTTTTCCGCTGCATTTTTTGTAAGACTTTTATGATGTTTGTAAGACGTGGATCTGAATGTCAACATTGTCGTTTGTGTACCCCGGCTGGTCCTGGACGGGGATTTTAATGCACATTCTGCTTGGAATTCTATTCGGGAATTTCTGGGCGTGACAAGTTGGTATCAGAGCCGACCTTGACCGTAGGACAAGCCAAATGGAAACCTAAGAGCCCTCTAAACCTAAGAGCCCTCTGAATCCTTTTCATTGCATATGCTCTTTGCAATTGGATTTGTTCCGGGAAAATTGGGATCTGTTCTTGTGGTTCAAGGGAAAAATCTTGGTCGCTCGTTTAAGTGGGGTTTTTCAAAACGAGTCAGTCTAGGGTTTTAGTAAAATTATTGGGATTTATTCGTCAGTCAGTTGGGGTTTGATGGGTGAAATGCATTAGGTCCTAGCTCTATAACATGGGTTGCAAGGTGTTTATGCTTCGTTTGTTATTATTAATATGTATCTAATTTCTCATTACTTTGTCGTTATATGAGTCTGTCTTATTTATTCGCTCTCATGCAAAATGATCTATGCATAAAATTTCGCTTCTATTCGATTCTCTTATTTGAGTCTTTTATTGCTTTATTTAAATTTGGATTTGAGCATGCATTGATCCTACTCCTTTGTCTTCTCTAGATGGCCGGTCACCCACCCAACCACCGCGGAGAAGGCATGATCGATTTCGTGGCAGAGTTGGCACGTATGACACTGGTGGTGGGCTACCTCAACGCGCCGGAGTACACGACGATTCCGCCGCTCAGTGGCGAGCTTCCTCACCGTGTCCGCTTGGAGGTCCATGGCTACGTGGGGACTTGCCTCGCTAACATGGCGGTCGAGGCATCTGGAGGCACAGCAGATCACGCCTGTCAGGAGGCGGCCTACTTGATGATGGCCAGACTACGGGAGCGCCACGACTACATCTTCCACGACACGGCGTACCGCTACCACCCCCGTCGAGCCCATGGTGATGGCGTCAGCTCCTTCCGTCCGACAGCTGGCGAGAACGACACCACCTTTGGTCACATGTGTGCTGTGATGAGGGGATTGGACAGGATGCACTCGGACCTGCACAAGGCGACCAAGGCCTTGAACGATGGGAAGCTCATGAGGATCGTCGCCCTGAAGGACGAGATAGCGCGCCTGAAGAAGGAGAACGCTCAGCTAAAGGGTCTTCCAGCGCCAGGAGGAGTCCGGATCCGCACCATGCCCCGCAAGACGACGACTGCACCTGTGCGCATCCAGCTTGCGCCCAGGAACCCACCTCCAGCAGCAGCTCCCGCAGCACCTTCAGTTCCGCCCGCAGTTCCTGCAGCTCCAGTTCCAGCTCCCGCGTTCACTCTCTCCTTCGCTCCAGCATCAGCCGCCAGAGGTTCAGCCAGTGGTACCGGAGGTTGGTTGTCTGCTACTCCCAGTGGCAGCGGCGAGACTGATCTGTCAGGCTCCAGGAGTCGCTCAGAGGGACCGGGTGACGAGCAGGAGGACGCCTTCGACTCCACCGACCGCAGGAGCCGTTCCGAGCATTAGGCTCGTTTTCCCATTAGTTTATCGATGGTCTAGCTTCTGGTTGTTAGTTTGTGTGTTTAGGTTGCTTGTTTGGGGTCAGTTGACGGTCGATATCATGTGCCTATGATATGGCTGTCTTAATAAGGATGTTTGCTTGTTCTTTTAAGTGTTTTTAATTCAGATCAGAACAATTGCAGTTTTAATTCCTTTGTAATAAAGCTTAGTTCTTGAGCATCTGTTTTTCTTCTTTTCCCCCATCTGCTCTTCCCTCCAGATGGTCTACACCAGGACTGGCAACCGCACGACAGGCGAGGGCAGCAACGGCGAAGAACGCGCTGATGGTGTGCACCCCAACAGTGATTCTGGCAATGGTCCGCCACCACTTCCCGAGAATCCGACCCTTGCCCAAGTTATGGCACATCAAACTCAGATGATGGCAGCCATGATGCAGCAGATGCAGCAGCAGCACCAGCAGATGCACCAGAGGATGATGCAGCACGCCGAACAGCAGCACCAGCAGTTTGGTCCCCCTCCCCCTCAGTCCAAGTTGCCAGAATTTCTACGCGTCAGGCCACCCACCTTCTCCAGCACCACCAACCCCATGGAGGCGAATGACTGGCTCCATGCAATAGAGAAGAAGCTGAATCTCCTGCAGTGCAATGATCAGGAGAAGGTCGCTTTTGCCACACACCAGCTTCAGGGTCCTGCGTCAGCTTGGTGGGACAACCACATGGCCACCCGCCCACCGGGTACTGAAGTCACATGGGCAGAGTTCTGCCGTAGCTTCAGGAAGGCACAGGTGCCAGACGGGGTCGTGGCACAAAAGAAGAGGGAATTCCGGGCGCTCCATCAGGGCAACAGGACTGTGACAGAGTACCTCCACGAGTTCAATCGCCTCGCGCGATATGCACCAGAGGATGTCCGCACCGACGCCGAGAAGCAGGAGAAGTTCATGGCGGGTTTGGATGATGAGCTGACCAACCAACTGATATCTGGGGACTACGCTGACTTTGAGAGGCTGGTCGACAAGGCAATCCGTCAGGAGGACCAACGCAACAAGATGGACAGGAAGAGGAAGGCCGCTCAGTTCAGGGCACATCAGGGAAGTCACCAGAGGCCGCGCTTCACTCCCGGGCAGCAGGGTGGACCTACCACCATGATCGTCCGCCAGCACCGCCCGTTCAACCCTAGCAACTTCCACCAGGGCACCAGTGGCAGTCAAAACTACCATGGAAGTCAGCCCAACCGCGGTACAGCTCCACGCCCACCAATGGCACCGGCACAGTCAGGCCAGCCCGCGCAAGCCAAGAAGGAGACGGGAGCAAAACCAGGGTCCTGCTTCAATTGTGGCGAGCTTGGCCACTTCGCTGACAAATGCCCGAAGCCCAGGCGTGCCGGGCCAAGGTTTATCCAGGCTCGTGTCAACCACGCATCTGCGGAGGAGGCACAAACAGCACCGGAGGTCGTACTGGGTACGTTCCCTGTTAACTCAATCCCTGCAACAGTACTTTTTGATTCTGGTGCAACGCATTCTTTCATTTCAAAGAAATTTGTGGGGAGGTATGGGTTAAGGAAAGAAGAGCTTAGCACACCAATGAGGGTTCATACCCCGGGAAATAGTTCAACCTCAGTCAGTTTTAGCCCCTCAGTGCTAATAGAAATCCAAAGATCACCATTTCTAGCCAACCTCATTCTTCTCGAATCCAAAGACCTAGATGTCATTCTTGGGATGGATTGGCTGACCAAGTTTAAGGGAGTCATCGATTGTGCGAGTCGCACAGTCACCTTGACCAACGAGAAGGGAGAAACAGTGGTGTACAAATCTCTAGTCTCACCAAAGAAAGGGGTCTCGTTGAATCAGATTGAGACGGAAATCCCAGTGGATACCGTAGAGAAGAACTTGAGAAAATTGGAAGATATACCCATAGTCTGCGAGTATCCAGAAGTGTTCCCCGAAGACCTCACTACCATGCCACCCAAGAGAGAGATTGAATTCCGGATTGACTTGGCACCGGGAACCGCTCCAATCTATAAGAGACCATACAGAATGGCGGCCAACGAATTAGCAGAGGTCAAGAAGCAAGTTGATGAGCAGCTGCAGAAAGGGTACATACGACCAAGCACTTCACCTTGGGGCGCTCCGGTCATTTTTGTGGAGAAAAAGGATAAGACGAAGAGGATGTGCGTTGATTATCGCGCACTCAACGAGGTCACAATCAAGAATAAATATCCTTTGCCGCGAATCGACGATTTATTTGATCAACTGAAAGGAGCTAAAGTATTTTCTAAGATAGACCTGCGATCAGGCTACCACCAGCTGAGAATCCGGGAAGAGGATATTCCGAAGACGGCCTTCACCACTCGGTACGGGCTATATGAGTGCACGGTTATGTCTTTCGGACTTACCAACGCACCCGCATTCTTCATGAATCTGATGAACAAAGTGTTCATGGAATTTCTGGACAAGTTTGTTGTGGTATTCATCGACGACATACTTATCTACTCAAAATCCGAGGAAGAACATGAGCAACATCTCCGTCTGGTACTCGAAAAGTTGAAGGAGCACCAGCTATACGCCAAGTTCAGCAAGTGTGACTTCTGGTTGACGGAAGTAAAATTTCTGGGTCATGTCATTACAGCTCAGGGTGTGGCAGTCGACCCATCGAACGTGGAGTCAGTTACCAAATGGACCCCACCTAAGACCGTGTCGCAGATTCGGAGTTTTCTAGGACTGGCAGGTTATTACCGCCGATTCATCGAAAATTTCTCCAGAATCGCCCGACCCATGACTCAGTTGCTTAAGAAAGATGAGAAGTTTAAATGGACAGCTGAGTGCGATAAGAGTTTTGAGGAGCTCAAGAAGAAATTAGTATCCGCACCGGTTTTGATCCTGCCCGACCAGATGAAAGACTTCCAAGTCTATTGCGATGCATCCCGTCACGGACTTGGATGTGTCCTAATGCAAGAGGGCAGAGTGGTTGCGTATGCCTCGCGGCAGTTGCGTCCACACGAAGGAAATTATCCAACTCATGACTTGGAATTGGCAGCAGTGGTTCATGCTTTGAAGATCTGGAGGCACTATCTGATTGGCAACCGCTGCGAAGTATATACGGACCATAAGAGTCTGAAATACATCTTCACCCAACCGGATCTAAACCTTCGACAACGAAGATGGTTGGAACTAATCAAAGACTATGACATGAGTATTCACTACCACCCGGGTAAAGCCAATGTGGTGGCAGACGCTTTAAGCCGGAAAAGTTACTGCACTGCCCTATGCATCGAGGGCATGTGTGAGGAATTGCGGCAGGAGTTTGAACATCTCAACATGGGAATTGTTGAACACGGGTTTGTAGCCGCTCTGGAGGCACGGCCTACGCTCGTGGATCAAGTTAGAGCCGCTCAAGTAAATGATCCGGAAATAGCAGAACTGAAAAAGAACATGAGAGTCGGAAAGGCTCGGGATTTCCACGAAGATGAGCATGGCACAATCTGGATGGGAGAAAGATTGTGTGTACCTGACGACAAAGAACTGAAGGATCTGATACTCACCGAGGCTCATCAGACCCAGTACTCCATTCACCCAGGCAGCACCAAAATGTACCAAGACCTTAAAGAAAAATTTTGGTGGGTCAGCATGAGAAGGGAAATAGCTGAATTCGTCGCACTCTGCGATGTTTGCCAATGAGTGAAAGCAGAGCACCAAAGACCAGCAGGTTTACTCCAACCTCTTCAAATCCCGGAATGGAAATGGGAGGAGATCGGAATGGACTTTATAACGGGACTGCCCCGGACATCATCGGGACATGATTCAATCTGGGTAGTCGTGGATCGACTCACTAAGGTTGCTCACTTTATACCAGTACATACCACCTATACGGGAAAGAGATTGGCAGAATTGTACCTCGCAAGGATCATGTGTTTGCATGGGGTACCCAGGAAGATAGTATCCGACCGAGGTAGTCAGTTCACCTCAAAGTTTTGGCAGAAACTGCAGGAAGAATTGGGGACCCGTTTAAACTTCAGCACGGCCTATCACCCGCAAACTGATGGTCAGACCGAGCGAGTCAATCAAATCTTGGAAGATATGTTGAGAGCTTGCGCTCTTGATTTTGGTGGAGCTTGGGACAAAAGCTTGCCATATGCGGAATTCTCGTACAACAACAGCTACCAGGCCAGTCTACAGATGGCACCGTTTGAAGCTTTATACGGCCGGAAGTGCCGCACACCTCTCTTCTGGGATCAGACAGGCGAACGTCAACTGTTCGGAACAGAAGTATTAGCGGAAGCAGAAGAGAAAGTCAGAATCATCAGGGAAAGGTTGAGGATTGCCCAGTCTCGACAGAAGAGCTACGCGGATAACCGTCGAAGGGAGCTCACTTTTGAGGCAGGAGATTACGTGTATCTTCGTGTCACTCCGCTCCGGGGAGTACATCGTTTTCAGACGAAAGGCAAGTTGGCACCACGCTTCGTGGGACCATACAAAATCTTGGAACGAAGGGGAGAAGTTGCTTATCAGCTAGAACTTCCATCCAACATGATCGGCATCCATGACGTGTTCCACGTGTCCCAATTAAAGAAGTGTTTAAGGGTACCTGAAGAACAGGCGGATTCGGAACACATTGATATCCAGGAGGACCTAACTTATGTTGAGAAGCCGGTTCGCATACTTGATACCAGCGAAAGGAGAACCAGAAACAAGGTTACCCGGTTTTGCCGTGTTCAGTGGAGTCATCATTCGGAAGAGGAAGCAACCTGGGAAAGGGAAGATGAGTTGAAAGCCGCCCATCCGCACCTCTTCACCAGCTCCTCCGAATCTCGGGGCCGAGATTCCGTTTAAGGGGGGTAGGTTTGTCACACCCCGAAGTTTTCCTCCCTAGCCAAAATCGTAATTTTCAAATGACCCCAAGAAAATGCAGGTGAAATCAGGAGAAAACCCTAAGAAAGTAATGCAAATAATAATCGGACTTGACATGTGGAATTTTTCTTAAGTTCTACATGTCAAAATTCATTAACAGGATTTTTAGTGGAATTTTCAGAGCTCTAGAAATAATTTTAACCAATTAAAATTGAGCAAGCAATATTTTATTCCAGGGAAAATCCTTTTTCCTTTTTCTTTTTCTTTTTTCCTCCTTTTTGTCAAATGGGCCGTCGGCCCATTTCTCCTTTCTTTTCCCCCCCCCCTCTCTGTTGGGCCGGCCGCAGGCCGAGGCCCAGCCCGGCAGCCGGCCGCCCGCCTCCCTCCCTCCTGGGGTCGCCGACAGGTGGGACCCACCTGTCGGACCCGTCTCCCACCTCCCGCCTCTCCCGCTCGCGCCGCCGCACCCGTAACGGCCGCCGCGCCCACGCCTCCGCCTCCCCCGGGCCACGTCGGCCACGTCCGCGCGTGCGCCGCGCCCTCCGCGCCCATTCCCCTCTCTCTCCCGCTCGCGCCCGCGCCCGAGATGGCCGGGATTCGAAAACCGAATCCCGCCTCTCTCTCCTCCCCACTCCCCCGCGTCGGCCGGCGATTCCCGCCGCTCCCGGCCACGTCCGGCCCTCTCTCCCCCTATTTAAGCATCGCCGGCACTCCCTCTCACTTTTTCCCCATTGCGCCGACCTCTCCCGAGCTCCCCATCGCTCCCGCGCCGTGCAACCACCCGCCGCCGCCGTTTTTGCTACTTCGGCCGCCGCTAGCCGCCGCTAGGCTCGCCGCCGCCTTGCGCCGTCGTCGCCGTTAGCTTCGCGCGGTCGAGATCTACCTCGTCCACCCCTCCTCCGCTGAGGTTCGCCGCCGGAGACCCAACCCCGTCGTGCGCCGGTGAGTGACGCCATGGCCGCCGCCTTCGGCCGGCGCCCTCGCCCTCTCGCGCCCTTCCCTCCCTCTCTAACCCCTCTCCTTTTGTTCGTTAGGAGGCTCCGGAGCTCGTCCCGCCGTCGTCATCGTCCTCCGACGCCCGCCGTCGTCGACCGTTGTCGGTGAGACCCTCCTCCTCGTTTTCTCTCTCTCTCCCGCACCGTTTAACCGCCGCACCGCCGCCTAGCTGTGTAGCCGCCGCTCCTCCTCTAGCCGCCGCTCTCCGCCGCCGGTCGGTCGCCGTCGGCCGTCGCCTTGCGCCGCTGCCGCATGCGCGCCGCCGCCGCGTGAGCGCCGCGCCGCCGGCGCCATGGTCGCCGGTTCGGCTTGCGCCGCGCCCGCGCGCCCCGACCGCGAGCTCCCGCCGCCGTCCGATCTACCCTTGGGTAGATCGGGGCCGTCGGTTCGGCCGCCACGTGGCGCCGCCGCCCCTTCCACCTCCCGTGCCGCTGACAGTGGGCCCGCGCGCCGCCACCCCTTTCTCTCTCTCCCGGGCCGCTGACCGGTGGGCCCCGCATGTCGGCGCCGCACCCCCGTGCTGACGTCAGCCCTGGAATTTATTGCGCAATAAATTATTTAAGGATTTTTGTTATAGTAATAAACACAGTGAATCTTCTAAAATTCATAACTAATTCATCCGAGCTCCGTTTAATCCCATTCAAGTCTCAGTAAATCAAGGAAATTGTGTAGAATCCATTAAAAATGGTTTTGTTCTCTGTTTCAGTAGTCTTATAGCCTGTTTGCAATGTTTGCTTTGTATGTCGTTAGATTCCGATTCCTCCGACGTTCCGGTGTACTTCGAGATAGTCGCCGAGGTCCCTCCAGCAGCAGAGCAAGGCAAGTCATGCTTGTCACTTGATCATATTGATCCTATATTGCAAATGTCCTAATGTTTTCCTTCAAATATCGCATTTGTTTTGCAATATTACTATGGGATGGTTACCTATTGTTACAGCCATACTATTTTGATACCATGCTCCTTTGTTAGCTTGGGGTTATAACATGATTAGAGTTTGGACTAGGAATTGCTTAGCCATGCTTAGTTCAACTAGTTCACAATGGGGAAAATCATATTAATGTTTAGACTGTTGGTTCTAATGGTAATGTTGGATTAGTACCACCGCTCTAGTGTTGGTTAATTAAAATGAATCACATGGTGGGCTGTGGGTGCATGGTTTTGCTGGTCGCACCCATGGCAGTTAAGGACCGGTTCGCGGGATGCCCTGAAAGAACTTATCGTACTTACCACAAGCCAGCGTGGGCAACGGCTGGGCTTGTAGTGTAGCTTTCCTCTAGCCGACGCATCCAGGCAAGGGTGGGCGTGATGGAGTTTGGATGGGCCCTGCGACGGCCTATGCGGCTTCCGGATTCACCTAGGCACGAGAGGGGACTGCCCGCTGCCTTGCGAGGAGTGGGGGTGAAACCTGAGGTGTGGTGTGCTTGGTTAGAGGGGGGTTATGCGAATGGTCCTGTCACAGCCTCTTTCCGGGATGTCGTGGTGGCATGTCGGCGCACGGAAACGTGTCGTGGGGCTGTGTCTTGTGGGTACAGTTGTACACCTCTGATCAGAGTAAAACTATTCGAATAGCCGTGCCCGCGGTTATGGGCGGTCAACCAGATTCACCGTGATTAGTCTCACCCTAGTGTAATCTGATGAATTTGGATAGTTTAGGTGGATGGTTGGGCCTGTCGCAACGTGGGTTAGCGTTGGACAGCGGATGTTTAATACTGCTTAATTATTACAACCGTTTTCGCATTCAATTCCTGTTTATAAATGCCAGTATTTATGCAAATGAACCACTCTAGCTCTTCTTTGTTAATTCCCTGCATCATACCCCTATTCCGGTATGACTTGCTGAGTACAGTGGGTAGTACTCAGTCTTGCTCTACTTTTTCCCAACCCCAGAGGACGGGTATGTGTCAGATGAAGGTTTCCCCGAGGAGTAGGCTTCGTCCGTGCCGTCGAGGATGCCTGTGGAGTGGTGTTCCCGCTGCAGTTTAGTCAAGGCTTAGCTCCAGTTCCTTTTGTTTTCCGCTGCATTTTTTGTAAGACTTTTATGATGTTTGTAAGACGTGGATCTGAATGTCAACATTGTCGTTTGTGTACCCCGGCTGGTCCTGGACGGGGATTTTAATGCACATTCTGCTTGGAATTCTATTCGGGAATTTCTGGGCGTGACAAGTTGGTATCAGAGCCGACCTTGACCGTAGGACAAGCCAAATGGAAACCTAAGAGCCCTCTAAACCTAAGAGCCCTCTGAATCCTTTTCATTGCATATGCTCTTTGCAATTGGATTTGTTCCGGGAAAATTGGGATCTGTTCTTGTGGTTCAAGGGAAAAATCTTGGTCGCTCGTTTAAGTGGGGTTTTTCAAAACGAGTCAGTCTAGGGTTTTAGTAAAATTATTGGGATTTATTCGTCAGTCAGTTGGGGTTTGATGGGTGAAATGCATTAGGTCCTAGCTCTATAACATGGGTTGCAAGGTGTTTATGCTTCGTTTGTTATTATTAATATGTATCTAATTTCTCATTACTTTGTCGTTATATGAGTCTGTCTTATTTATTCGCTCTCATGCAAAATGATCTATGCATAAAATTTCGCTTCTATTCGATTCTCTTATTTGAGTCTTTTATTGCTTTATTTAAATTTGGATTTGAGCATGCATTGATCCTACTCCTTTGTCTTCTCTAGATGGCCGGTCACCCACCCAACCACCGCGGAGAAGGCATGATCGATTTCGTGGCAGAGTTGGCACGTATGACACTGGTGGTGGGCTACCTCAACGCGCCGGAGTACACGACGATTCCGCCGCTCAGTGGCGAGCTTCCTCACCGTGTCCGCTTGGAGGTCCATGGCTACGTGGGGACTTGCCTCGCTAACATGGCGGTCGAGGCATCTGGAGGCACAGCAGATCACGCCTGTCAGGAGGCGGCCTACTTGATGATGGCCAGACTACGGGAGCGCCACGACTACATCTTCCACGACACGGCGTACCGCTACCACCCCCGTCGAGCCCATGGTGATGGCGTCAGCTCCTTCCGTCCGACAGCTGGCGAGAACGACACCACCTTTGGTCACATGTGTGCTGTGATGAGGGGATTGGACAGGATGCACTCGGACCTGCACAAGGCGACCAAGGCCTTGAACGATGGGAAGCTCATGAGGATCGTCGCCCTGAAGGACGAGATAGCGCGCCTGAAGAAGGAGAACGCTCAGCTAAAGGGTCTTCCAGCGCCAGGAGGAGTCCGGATCCGCACCATGCCCCGCAAGACGACGACTGCACCTGTGCGCATCCAGCTTGCGCCCAGGAACCCACCTCCAGCAGCAGCTCCCGCAGCACCTTCAGTTCCGCCCGCAGTTCCTGCAGCTCCAGTTCCAGCTCCCGCGTTCACTCTCTCCTTCGCTCCAGCATCAGCCGCCAGAGGTTCAGCCAATGGTACCGGAGGTTGGTTGTCTGCTACTCCCAGTGGCAGCGGCGAGACTGATCTGTCAGGCTCCAGGAGTCGCTCAGAGGGACCGGGTGACGAGCAGGAGGACGCCTTCGACTCCACCGACCGCAGGAGCCGTTCCGAGCATTAGGCTCGTTTTCCCATTAGTTTATCGATGGTCTAGCTTCTGGTTGTTAGTTTGTGTGTTTAGGTTGCTTGTTTGGGGTCAGTTGACGGTCGATATCATGTGCCTATGATATGGCTGTCTTAATAAGGATGTTTGCTTGTTCTTTTAAGTGTTTTTAATTCAGATCAGAACAATTGCAGTTTTAATTCCTTTGTAATAAAGCTTAGTTCTTGAGCATCTGTTTTTCTTCTTTTCCCCCATCTGCTCTTCCCTCCAGATGGTCTACACCAGGACTGGCAACCGCACGACAGGCGAGGGCAGCAACGGCGAAGAACGCGCTGATGGTGTGCACCCCAACAGTGATTCTGGCAATGGTCCGCCACCACTTCCCGAGAATCCGACCCTTGCCCAAGTTATGGCACATCAAACTCAGATGATGGCAGCCATGATGCAGCAGATGCAGCAGCAGCACCAGCAGATGCACCAGAGGATGATGCAGCACGCCGAACAGCAGCACCAGCAGTTTGGTCCCCCTCCCCCTCAGTCCAAGTTGCCAGAATTTCTACGCGTCAGGCCACCCACCTTCTCCAGCACCACCAACCCCATGGAGGCGAATGACTGGCTCCATGCAATAGAGAAGAAGCTGAATCTCCTGCAGTGCAATGATCAGGAGAAGGTCGCTTTTGCCACACACCAGCTTCAGGGTCCTGCGTCAGCTTGGTGGGACAACCACATGGCCACCCGCCCACCGGGTACTGAAGTCACATGGGCAGAGTTCTGCCGTAGCTTCAGGAAGGCACAGGTGCCAGACGGGGTCGTGGCACAAAAGAAGAGGGAATTCCGGGCGCTCCATCAGGGCAACAGGACTGTGACAGAGTACCTCCACGAGTTCAATCGCCTCGCGCGATATGCACCAGAGGATGTCCGCACCGACGCCGAGAAGCAGGAGAAGTTCATGGCGGGTTTGGATGATGAGCTGACCAACCAACTGATATCTGGGGACTACGCTGACTTTGAGAGGCTGGTCGACAAGGCAATCCGTCAGGAGGACCAACGCAACAAGATGGACAGGAAGAGGAAGGCCGCTCAGTTCAGGGCACATCAGGGAAGTCACCAGAGGCCGCGCTTCACTCCCGGGCAGCAGGGTGGACCTACCACCATGATCGTCCGCCAGCACCGCCCGTTCAACCCTAGCAACTTCCACCAGGGCACCAGTGGCAGTCAAAACTACCATGGAAGTCAGCCCAACCGCGGTACAGCTCCACGCCCACCAATGGCACCGGCACAGTCAGGCCAGCCCGCGCAAGCCAAGAAGGAGACGGGAGCAAAACCAGGGTCCTGCTTCAATTGTGGCGAGCTTGGCCACTTCGCTGACAAATGCCCGAAGCCCAGGCGTGCCGGGCCAAGGTTTATCCAGGCTCGTGTCAACCACGCATCTGCGGAGGAGGCACAAACAGCACCGGAGGTCGTACTGGGTACGTTCCCTGTTAACTCAATCCCTGCAACAGTACTTTTTGATTCTGGTGCAACGCATTCTTTCATTTCAAAGAAATTTGTGGGGAGGTATGGGTTAAGGAAAGAAGAGCTTAGCACACCAATGAGGGTTCATACCCCGGGAAATAGTTCAACCTCAGTCAGTTTTAGCCCCTCAGTGCTAATAGAAATCCAAAGATCACCATTTCTAGCCAACCTCATTCTTCTCGAATCCAAAGACCTAGATGTCATTCTTGGGATGGATTGGCTGACCAAGTTTAAGGGAGTCATCGATTGTGCGAGTCGCACAGTCACCTTGACCAACGAGAAGGGAGAAACAGTGGTGTACAAATCTCTAGTCTCACCAAAGAAAGGGGTCTCGTTGAATCAGATTGAGACGGAAATCCCAGTGGATACCGTAGAGAAGAACTTGAGAAAATTGGAAGATATACCCATAGTCTGCGAGTATCCAGAAGTGTTCCCCGAAGACCTCACTACCATGCCACCCAAGAGAGAGATTGAATTCCGGATTGACTTGGCACCGGGAACCGCTCCAATCTATAAGAGACCATACAGAATGGCGGCCAACGAATTAGCAGAGGTCAAGAAGCAAGTTGATGAGCAGCTGCAGAAAGGGTACATACGACCAAGCACTTCACCTTGGGGCGCTCCGGTCATTTTTGTGGAGAAAAAGGATAAGACGAAGAGGATGTGCGTTGATTATCGCGCACTCAACGAGGTCACAATCAAGAATAAATATCCTTTGCCGCGAATCGACGATTTATTTGATCAACTGAAAGGAGCTAAAGTATTTTCTAAGATAGACCTGCGATCAGGCTACCACCAGCTGAGAATCCGGGAAGAGGATATTCCGAAGACGGCCTTCACCACTCGGTACGGGCTATATGAGTGCACGGTTATGTCTTTCGGACTTACCAACGCACCCGCATTCTTCATGAATCTGATGAACAAAGTGTTCATGGAATTTCTGGACAAGTTTGTTGTGGTATTCATCGACGACATACTTATCTACTCAAAATCCGAGGAAGAACATGAGCAACATCTCCGTCTGGTACTCGAAAAGTTGAAGGAGCACCAGCTATACGCCAAGTTCAGCAAGTGTGACTTCTGGTTGACGGAAGTAAAATTTCTGGGTCATGTCATTACAGCTCAGGGTGTGGCAGTCGACCCATCGAACGTGGAGTCAGTTACCAAATGGACCCCACCTAAGACCGTGTCGCAGATTCGGAGTTTTCTAGGACTGGCAGGTTATTACCGCCGATTCATCGAAAATTTCTCCAGAATCGCCCGACCCATGACTCAGTTGCTTAAGAAAGATGAGAAGTTTAAATGGACAGCTGAGTGCGATAAGAGTTTTGAGGAGCTCAAGAAGAAATTAGTATCCGCACCGGTTTTGATCCTGCCCGACCAGATGAAAGACTTCCAAGTCTATTGCGATGCATCCCGTCACGGACTTGGATGTGTCCTAATGCAAGAGGGCAGAGTGGTTGCGTATGCCTCGCGGCAGTTGCGTCCACACGAAGGAAATTATCCAACTCATGACTTGGAATTGGCAGCAGTGGTTCATGCTTTGAAGATCTGGAGGCACTATCTGATTGGCAACCGCTGCGAAGTATATACGGACCATAAGAGTCTGAAATACATCTTCACCCAACCGGATCTAAACCTTCGACAACGAAGATGGTTGGAACTAATCAAAGACTATGACATGAGTATTCACTACCACCCGGGTAAAGCCAATGTGGTGGCAGACGCTTTAAGCCGGAAAAGTTACTGCACTGCCCTATGCATCGAGGGCATGTGTGAGGAATTGCGGCAGGAGTTTGAACATCTCAACATGGGAATTGTTGAACACGGGTTTGTAGCCGCTCTGGAGGCACGGCCTACGCTCGTGGATCAAGTTAGAGCCGCTCAAGTAAATGATCCGGAAATAGCAGAACTGAAAAAGAACATGAGAGTCGGAAAGGCTCGGGATTTCCACGAAGATGAGCATGGCACAATCTGGATGGGAGAAAGATTGTGTGTACCTGACGACAAAGAACTGAAGGATCTGATACTCACCGAGGCTCATCAGACCCAGTACTCCATTCACCCAGGCAGCACCAAAATGTACCAAGACCTTAAAGAAAAATTTTGGTGGGTCAGCATGAGAAGGGAAATAGCTGAATTCGTCGCACTCTGCGATGTTTGCCAATGAGTGAAAGCAGAGCACCAAAGACCAGCAGGTTTACTCCAACCTCTTCAAATCCCGGAATGGAAATGGGAGGAGATCGGAATGGACTTTATAACGGGACTGCCCCGGACATCATCGGGACATGATTCAATCTGGGTAGTCGTGGATCGACTCACTAAGGTTGCTCACTTTATACCAGTACATACCACCTATACGGGAAAGAGATTGGCAGAATTGTACCTCGCAAGGATCATGTGTTTGCATGGGGTACCCAGGAAGATAGTATCCGACCGAGGTAGTCAGTTCACCTCAAAGTTTTGGCAGAAACTGCAGGAAGAATTGGGGACCCGTTTAAACTTCAGCACGGCCTATCACCCGCAAACTGATGGTCAGACCGAGCGAGTCAATCAAATCTTGGAAGATATGTTGAGAGCTTGCGCTCTTGATTTTGGTGGAGCTTGGGACAAAAGCTTGCCATATGCGGAATTCTCGTACAACAACAGCTACCAGGCCAGTCTACAGATGGCACCGTTTGAAGCTTTATACGGCCGGAAGTGCCGCACACCTCTCTTCTGGGATCAGACAGGCGAACGTCAACTGTTCGGAACAGAAGTATTAGCGGAAGCAGAAGAGAAAGTCAGAATCATCAGGGAAAGGTTGAGGATTGCCCAGTCTCGACAGAAGAGCTACGCGGATAACCGTCGAAGGGAGCTCACTTTTGAGGCAGGAGATTACGTGTATCTTCGTGTCACTCCGCTCCGGGGAGTACATCGTTTTCAGACGAAAGGCAAGTTGGCACCACGCTTCGTGGGACCATACAAAATCTTGGAACGAAGGGGAGAAGTTGCTTATCAGCTAGAACTTCCATCCAACATGATCGGCATCCATGACGTGTTCCACGTGTCCCAATTAAAGAAGTGTTTAAGGGTACCTGAAGAACAGGCGGATTCGGAACACATTGATATCCAGGAGGACCTAACTTATGTTGAGAAGCCGGTTCGCATACTTGATACCAGCGAAAGGAGAACCAGAAACAAGGTTACCCGGTTTTGCCGTGTTCAGTGGAGTCATCATTCGGAAGAGGAAGCAACCTGGGAAAGGGAAGATGAGTTGAAAGCCGCCCATCCGCACCTCTTCACCAGCTCCTCCGAATCTCGGGGCCGAGATTCCGTTTAAGGGGGGTAGGTTTGTCACACCCCGAAGTTTTCCTCCCTAGCCAAAATCGTAATTTTCAAATGACCCCAAGAAAATGCAGGTGAAATCAGGAGAAAACCCTAAGAAAGTAATGCAAATAATAATCGGACTTGACATGTGGAATTTTTCTTAAGTTCTACATGTCAAAATTCATTAACAGGATTTTTAGTGGAATTTTCAGAGCTCTAGAAATAATTTTAACCAATTAAAATTGAGCAAGCAATATTTTATTCCAGGGAAAATCCTTTTTCCTTTTTCTTTTTCTTTTTTCCTCCTTTTTGTCAAATGGGCCGTCGGCCCATTTCTCCTTTCTTTTGCCCCCCCCCCCTCTCTGTTGGGCCGGCCGCAGGCCGAGGCCCAGCCCGGCAGCCGGCCGCCCGCCTCCCTCCCTCCTGGGGTCGCCGACAGGTGGGACCCACCTGTCGGACCCGTCTCCCACCTCCCGCCTCTCCCGCTCGCGCCGCCGCACCCGTAACGGCCGCCGCGCCCACGCCTCCGCCTCCCCCGGGCCACGTCGGCCACGTCCGCGCGTGCGCCGCGCCCTCCGCGCCCATTCCCCTCTCTCTCCCGCTCGCGCCCGCGCCCGAGATGGCCGGGATTCGAAAACCGAATCCCGCCTCTCTCTCCTCCCCACTCCCCCGCGTCGGCCGGCGATTCCCGCCGCTCCCGGCCACGTCCGGCCCTCTCTCCCCCTATTTAAGCATCGCCGGCACTCCCTCTCACTTTTTCCCCATTGCGCCGACCTCTCCCGAGCTCCCCATCGCTCCCGCGCCGTGCAACCACCCGCCGCCGCCGTTTTTGCTACTTCGGCCGCCGCTAGCCGCCGCTAGGCTCGCCGCCGCCTTGCGCCGTCGTCGCCGTTAGCTTCGCGCGGTCGAGATCTACCTCGTCCACCCCTCCTCCGCTGAGGTTCGCCGCCGGAGACCCAACCCCGTCGTGCGCCGGTGAGTGACGCCATGGCCGCCGCCTTCGGCCGGCGCCCTCGCCCTCTCGCGCCCTTCCCTCCCTCTCTAACCCCTCTCCTTTTGTTCGTTAGGAGGCTCCGGAGCTCGTCCCGCCGTCGTCATCGTCCTCCGACGCCCGCCGTCGTCGACCGTTGTCGGTGAGACCCTCCTCCTCGTTTTCTCTCTCTCTCCCGCACCGTTTAACCGCCGCACCGCCGTCTAGCTGTGTAGCCGCCGCTCCTCCTCTAGCCGCCGCTCTCCGCCGCCGGTCGGTCGCCGTCGGCCGTCGCCTTGCGCCGCTGCCGCATGCGCGCCGCCGCCGCGTGAGCGCCGCGCCGCCGGCGCCATGGTCGCCGGTTCGGCTTGCGCCGCGCCCGCGCGCCCCGACCGCGAGCTCCCGCCGCCGTCCGATCTACCCTTGGGTAGATCGGGGCCGTCGGTTCGGCCGCCACGTGGCGCCGCCGCCCCTTCCACCTCCCGTGCCGCTGACAGTGGGCCCGCGCGCCGCCACCCCTTTCTCTCTCTCCCGGGCCGCTGACCGGTGGGCCCCGCATGTCGGCGCCGCACCCCCGTGCTGACGTCAGCCCTGGAATTTATTGCGCAATAAATTATTTAAGGATTTTTGTTATAGTAATAAACACAGTGAATCTTCTAAAATTCATAACTAATTCATCCGAGCTCCGTTTAATCCCATTCAAGTCTCAGTAAATCAAGGAAATTGTGTAGAATCCATTAAAAATGGTTTTGTTCTCTGTTTCAGTAGTCTTATAGCCTGTTTGCAATGTTTGCTTTGTATGTCGTTAGATTCCGATTCCTCCGACGTTCCGGTGTACTTCGAGATAGTCGCCGAGGTCCCTCCAGCAGCAGAGCAAGGCAAGTCATGCTTGTCACTTGATCATATTGATCCTATATTGCAAATGTCCTAATGTTTTCCTTCAAATATCGCATTTGTTTTGCAATATTACTATGGGATGGTTACCTATTGTTACAGCCATACTATTTTGATACCATGCTCCTTTGTTAGCTTGGGGTTATAACATGATTAGAGTTTGGACTAGGAATTGCTTAGCCATGCTTAGTTCAACTAGTTCACAATGGGGAAAATCATATTAATGTTTAGACTGTTGGTTCTAATGGTAATGTTGGATTAGTACCACCGCTTTGGTGTTGGTTAATTAAAATGAATCACATGGTGGGCTGTGGGTGCATGGTTTTGCTGGTCGCACCCATGGCAGTTAAGGACCGGTTCGCGGGATGCCCTGGAAGAACTTATCGTACTTACCACAAGCCAGCGTGGGCAACGGCTGGGCTTGTAGTGTAGCTTTCCTCTAGCCGACGCATCCAGGCAAGGGTGGGCGTGATGGAGTTTGGATGGGCCCTGCGACGGCCTATGCGGCTTCCGGATTCACCTAGGCACGAGAGGGGACTGCCCGCTGCCTTGCGAGGAGTGGGGGTGAAACCTGAGGTGTGGTGTGCTTGGTTAGAGGGGGGTTATGCGAATGGTCCTGTCACAGCCTCTTTCCGGGATGTCGTGGTGGCATGTCGGCGCACGGAAACGTGTCGTGGGGCTGTGTCTTGTGGGTACAGTTGTACACCTCTGATCAGAGTAAAACTATTCGAATAGCCGTGCCCGCGGTTATGGGCGGTCAACCAGATTCACCGTGATTAGTCTCACCCTAGTGTAATCTGATGAATTTGGATAGTTTAGGTGGATGGTTGGGCCTGTCGCAACGTGGGTTAGCGTTGGACAGCGGATGTTTAATACTGCTTAATTATTACAACCGTTTTCGCATTCAATTCCTGTTTATAAATGCCAGTATTTATGCAAATGAACCACTCTAGCTCTTCTTTGTTAATTCCCTGCATCATACCCCTATTCCGGTATGACTTGCTGAGTACAGTGGGTAGTACTCAGTCTTGCTCTACTTTTTCCCAACCCCAGAGGACAGGTATGTGTCAGATGAAGGTTTCCCCGAGGAGTAGGCTTCGTCCGTGCCGTCGAGGATGCCTGTGGAGTGGTGTTCCCGCTGCAGTTTAGTCAAGGCTTAGCTCCAGTTCCTTTTGTTTTCCGCTGCATTTTTTGTAAGACTTTTATGATGTTTGTAAGACGTGGATCTGAATGTCAACATTGTCGTTTGTGTACCCCGGCTGGTCCTGGACGGGGATTTTAATGCACATTCTGCTTGGAATTCTATTCGGGAATTTCTGGGCGTGACAGATCCTCAGCCTCCTTCGCGGTCCGCTCACGGTCCTGCTGCTCACGCCGTAGCCATTCTTGTTCTTGTGCTTGATGCTCCTCCTCCAGTCGGCGACGTTCTTCGGTCTCCCGGGCTTGGCGTTGCTCCTCCGTCTCATTATTGGCCATGAAAACGCCAAAGTAGAGAGGGGTGTAGTTGTCATCTAGGCTTCCGTCGAAGTCGTCGAAGTCGTCGAAGTCGTTGTAGCGAGAACTAAATTCGTCGTACTCCACAATGTCAGTAGGACGTGAGTCGACGGTGGGAGAGCTGTTGTAGTCATCCAGCTGATCCGTCGAAACCGTGCCGAGTGGTTGGAGGATGACGCCGACTTCCCTGAAGCTAGGCGAAATCGGTGTTGAAGCCGACTTCCGCCTAGGCCTACGGGATGAAGACGCTGTCGTGGTGGAGACGGCCGCTAAATCGTCGGGGAGCTTCATCAGGACTGGTGGGTAAGCCCCATCATCTTGATCTGGTATCGTTGGAGAAGATGCGATCTCGGCCGAGTGGTTTGAAGCCGACTCGGTTGAGATGGTCTTGAAGTAGCTTTCAGCCGCGTTCGGGAATCCAAACGGGACCGAAATCCGGTTCTCTCCCGACTGGTCTGATTCCGAGTCGAGGAGAGAAATCTTGCCGAAGTTGTTGGTGACGAAGTCGAGGCTGCCGAACCGAAACGTCTGCCCGGGTGGGAAGACGAGGCCGTCGATGCCGGAGATGGAACCCATTGCACTGATCGGCGAAAAGCTTGACGCTACCCCTACCTGGCGCGCCAACTGTCGAAACTAGATTTCGGCAATAATAAAAGGGGGTGGCTATCAAGCTAGGAAAGTGTATGGGTTTGGAGACAAAGGATTTATACAGGTTCAGGCCTTCTTATAAAAGAAGTAATACCCTACTCCTGTCCGGGGATGAATCCGCCGAGTGTGTTATTGATTGTATGATTTGGAGAAAATCCAACAACTGCCCCTAGAGGCGCCCGGACCCCCCTTATATATAGGAAGGAGTCCGGGTTACAAAAGATAATCTATATCCCTAACGGAATACACAGATACAGATTAAATACAGTCGTGACCGACTAAGTCTTAAGTTGTTTCCTTGATATACAAGTCAGGAAACAAACCCAGGATACACATAAGATATTCTATCTATATTCGGTATCCTATATTCAGTCCAAATATCATCGCCGTGTAGATATGGGATATCCATAATCTCCACATGTACGATTCCATTGGAGACGTACGTCGCCGCCGAAGCTAGGTATCCACTTTAGCAAAAGGAATCAGATTCCGGCCGGGCACACGGGAACTATTAATTTCTCCGGCTGCTCGATCTCTCATCGTGTCGAAACATGAATTCGGCAATAATAAAACGGGGTAGCGCACGAGACCTAAAAGTGGATGGATGCAGAGACAAAGGATTTAGACAGGTTCAGGCCCTCTCAATGAGAGGTAATACCCTACTCCTGTTTGGGGATTTGAATCCGCCGAGTGTGTATTGATCTGACGATCAGGTTGTGTCTCATGCCCCCTAGAGGGCTTCCTGCCCACCTTATATAGGATGGGGGGCAGGATTACAAGATAGAAACCTTAACCAATACGGTATCGGTTTCCTAAATCTACTTTACAATCTTATCAAACCAGAACTTTAGGCCGTTCCATAATATATAGGGAAACGTAATACCCAAGTCACGATCTGTTACATATTCCATACATATATGTTATCCCCTATTACTAGTCGGATAACCATGCCGTGTGGATATGGGGTACCCATAATCTCCACAGTAGCCCCTGAGACCTTCACAGTCGAAAATATAATCTTCTCTCGAACTAGATTACTCCAAAGCCGAGTGCTTCAATCATCTTCGCCATGGTCTCCCGAGTACTTTTACCAAATCTGAAGACTGTGGAGGGCTGAAAAATAAAGTCAGGTGCATCGAATAGATGCACCTAATAGGTGTAGCCCCCGACTATGTGGTTAATTGAACCATCCAAACATATAGTCAAGGAATAAATAATCTAACCAACCGAGTGGTTTTGATAATTGTAATCAACCAAGTGACTTGATATCAATATATAGCATATGCGGTGTGAATCCCCGAATAATATGATCCAAGTGATATACCGACTGCTTGGCATAATATGATGCGTACAACCTAAAGTTGACAACATCTTTGAAAGTTCACATAGCAAAACAACTATAAAGAAGCTTGAATGCTGTGAATAAAGAAATTTCCAAAGTATTGGGCATACGCCATGCGCACACTTTAGCAAAAGGAATCAGATTCCGGCCGGGCACACGGGAACTATTAATTTCTCCGGCTGCTCGATCTCTCATCGATCGATGGAAGGTTCGTTCGCTAGCTTCGCCATCCAAGACACCGCACTAGGACCAGTCCATCCGTTTCGTATTACAACTCGTTTTGATTTTTTTATCAGTTAAACTTATTCCCTCCGTTTCATAAAGACTGCATTTTAAATTTATTATATGTCCAACGTTAATTGTTCGTTTTATTTAAAAATTTTATGAAAAAGTTAATCACATATGAAATACTATTCATATCTTTTTTTTATCTAATAACAATAAAAATACTAATCATAGAAAATTCTTAAATAAGACGAATAGTCATACATTACATCTAAAAACTGAAAAATAGAGTATTTGTAAGGCAGAGGTAGTATAAATTTGATTAAGTTCATAAAAAAAATATAGTAGTATTTTTAACACAAAGATATTATAAAAATATATTCAATTCTTGATTTAATGAAATTATTTTGTTGTTTTAGATGCTGCTAAACTTTTCTATAATTTTAGTTAAATTTATAGAACTTTAACTTAAAAGGTAGTTAAAGCGACTTAATTATAAGATGAAGCAGAACGGATGGATTAATTAATATCCCAGGTCGATGCACCGTGACATCCATGGCTCGATCAACGCGATGCATTCACTCATCTGCGTGCAGTGCATGCACCCAACGTGCTTGTATAGGATTTTTTTTGGAAATAATACGATTTTAAAGGAAAATCGCAAAAATATAGGTCGGTTAGACGAAATCGCAAGTTTGGCACTCTATCGAATATCCGTGGTTCGACAGGGTACCTATCGAACAACCGCAGTTCGACAGGGTGCCGGCAGTTCGACAGATGATAAAATAATTTTTAAAAAGAGGAAAAACACTGTAGCACACTGTAGCTGAGACCCTATCGAACTTGGGCTGTTCGACATGCCACCCTATCGAAGTTTGCTTGTTCGATATGTCCTGCCAGGCACTGTTACTGTCCTTTTTTTATTTTTTTCCCTTGGACCAACTACCCTATCGAACTATGGCAGTTCGACAGGTACATGTCGAACTGCCATAGTTCGATAAGTACCTCTATCGAGACACGGTTGTTCGACAGGGTGCTAAATTTACGATTTCGTCGAACCGACCTATATTTTTGCGATTTTCTATTAAAATCGTATTATTTTTTAAAAAAATTCGCTTGTATAGGCGTGTATAGCTGCCGCTACTACCACTCTACAGGAGTAGTGTTCTTCTTGCTTGCATCGTTGCATGCAAAGAGCATCTCTAGCTAGCTCCATCTTGCTGTTGTGTGTTTGTGTTGATAGGAGTACTCCCAGGTTGCTAGAGCGGCGTTAATTGTTGTGTGCGATGCATCACGAGAGGAGGAGATTCCCCTCGTTTCTCGCGCCGTTTTCTCGGGAGAAATTGGGCTCCATCTCGTGTCGACGTCGCCGACTCGCCGTCGTATTCGTCTTCGTCTCCGGCGACGTCGGGAGTTCGAGACGGCATAATTTTTCTGGCGGACTCCCGCGCTCTCGGCCCACATGTACAGGTGTGTAAAATAATTACGGCCCAATTAAAAAAGTTCACCCCATACCAGCCCAGATACAGCCCGCTTCGAGTCTTCTTCTAGAGAGAGATTTAACCACCACCGCTCGCCACAGGATTCACCACGCTTCGCGAACCCTCGTGGCCGATCGCCGCCGCCGATATCCGAGATGGCGCATCAAAAGTTCACACGAGAGCTAGACGTACTGTGAAGGACCTTATTACAGCCCAAAATAATAGGGGTCGGTTTGGTTTGAGGGAGTTGGTGACAGAGGATACAACTCAGAGTGTACACTCACACACGCCACAACAACACACGCACACACACGCGTGCGCGTCCCTAACACACGCTAAGATTGAGATTAGAGGCATTAGGCTTCGGTGCACAGGAAACATACAGTCCCACTGAACACTCACGCGTGTGTATATGTGTACCGTTATTTCTAGTCAAGACTACCCGAAGGACAGTCCTAAAGAAAGACGAGAAAAAACCCGTCGAGGTGAGGTCCCGCGAGTCGAACTCGCGACCGGCCATTCGCACCACAACGAACATGCCAACCGAGCTTAAAAAGTTTAGTTTGGTTGGAGGACTTGAGAATTCGAGAGGGTTTAGGATAGAGAATCAAGGCGTCCGACTCCTACCAATCTCTTATCTAAGGAAGACATGTTAATTCATGAGACTGTGAGGGAATTAGATGCGAAAACCAAACAAGAGATGTGTACTAAAAATGTTTACTCCCATGATCAATCACACCATCAACTCCCTTCTTTAAACTTCCATTCCTCTTCTCTTCTCTTGCAAAACAGGCCGTGGGAATCCACCAAACTAAGCCCTGGTCCGGCCTATTTTCAGGCCCAACAGATCCTCCCCCCTCTCACAGAATTCGAATCCAACCCCAACACGGAATGGAAGCCCTAGCCAACCTAGCTATATAACCCACCCCTACCTAACCATCCTCCTCCCCCCTCTTCCACAATCCAGCCGCCGCAAGCAAATTTCCCCACGCTTCGCGAACCCTCGTCGGGTCGATCCCGCCGCCGCCGCCGACGTCCCCAAATCCAATCCGCCCATCGCAAGGTGAGCAACTCCCCGATCCCTCCTCCTCCCCTGATCTCCTCACCCTCTGCAGGTTTCGGTTTCTCTCTGGTCGGCATCTGGAGTGGTGCGGATTTATGCCATTTTAGGAGTTCTCTCATGGTCAAATCTCGTCGGATCGAACGATTTCTAAGGCTTGGGAAGTCGTTGATAGTCCTGATTATGAGTAATTTGCTAGTGATGGAGTTTGGGGGAATACAGATACTTTGGGTGTGTATATTGCGTCTATTATCTAACGTGTCAGCTCGGTCATGTGATGTTGCGTGGATTTTCATATACTCGTGCTGTTGCAGT
The DNA here is from genome assembly GCF_034140825.1 of Oryza sativa Japonica Group. NCBI lineage: Eukaryota > Viridiplantae > Streptophyta > Magnoliopsida > Poales > Poaceae > Oryza > Oryza sativa. Next base: position 30,104,804 of record NC_089040.1, on the reverse strand, counting down.
TCATCCAGCTTCGATTATTGTGCCTCGTGTAGTTTTTCAGTTAATATTGTTGTACTTCATGCTGCTAGGATGCGTTAAACATGTTGCAGTTGCATTAGTTACCATCTATTGGTTGGATTTTACTAGCATTAATTATTGTAGTGATAGTTTATGAAACTTTCGATTGTTTCATCGAATGTAGTGCTATGCAAAAGATGTCTGTCGTATGTTTCTTAGTACACTGAATTAGCCATTCTGGTATTTAGGGGGTGATCGAATCCATTATGTAATCAAATCTCGTAGTAGTTGTACTGGTGCATTGTGTTTCGTCGTGCTAATAAGACCATTCCCAGTTATTACTGCAATATTTTGCCATCTGAAATTGAATGTTCATGTGTTTTTGCCAATTGCTATCGTATTCCTTATTTACTATCCTTCCTTTTGTATTAATTTTTCCATGATGTCATCAATCTGCTAGGCTGAGTTTATTTATGGCATTGTTTACTACGCCTAGTGTGCACTTTTGATGTTGGCCAGCAAAATCACAGTTTTATTTGCTTATGCATGGTTACTTCTTTACTCGTAGCTATGTCGCACTTACGAGCTTCTGTTTTCTATTTCCTGAGTGACAGTCTCCTTGTCTATTTAGCTCTGGTTGCACTTTTGATGGATATGGTTATGCTATTTGTTTGGTCCATAGAGTTTCTGAGTGGTTATCCTATATAATATTGGTGAAAGGTTTATTATGCAGATGATCTAGATGACACATTAATCCAGTATATGCTGAATTCGACAAATGTGTAATAAGTGCTTCAATTGTATAATAGTACAAACTGTTTGGTCAGTGTGTCTGACATATTAGAACTTTCAGTAATGTGCCTTGTGGTTTTCAACTTTTGCTGGCATTATAATGTAACAAAGGAGCCTGTTGCGCATTGCAACATGGTTTTGTTGCATTCTTCATCTTGCATTCATACAAATGCCATTCTTGTACAGTATTTTGGACATGCAAATGGTTTTATTCACTATCCTAATATTTTATACAGGATAATGCAAGTAGAATACAAACAGATAGATTGTTCGCTTTGTTGATGGAGTGAATATTTAAGTGATAAGTGATTTATAGTATTCGTTTGAACTTTGGTATCATATATATGCATCAGATATGTAGTATATTGTATATTTTACTTGCATTTGAATTATTTCTTACATAAGTACATTTCTATGGTGTCTGTATGAGTGAAGAATCTGATGTTGACGTATGATGCAGGAGGCAGCATCAGTTTTGCTGCAATCTGACAAAGTGGAGGGTCTAAAAGTTGAAGCTTCTTTTATGTCTGAACAAGACTTGCTTTACTTGGGATCAGTTGGATTACTTGGAGAATATTCTCGGACGAGAAAAAGGCACAAGCTCCCGCTTGGAAGGCCCTGCTGCATGCATCCGAAGCCTTGTCAATTTATGCAAACTTCTGGCTGCTCTTGGAGTGCACTGGTTTCTGCTGATCCACTTCAAGGATCAAGACTATTGTCACTTCTGGCTCTTGGTGCTTCTGATATTATCTCGGTGAAAGAAAATTAATCCAAGATGGCTCTGCAAAACATTGGTGCTTCAAACCGCGATGATGCTTTCTACAGGTATAAGATGCCCAGGATGATCACCAAAATAGAAGGCCGTGGCAATGGCATCAAGACTAACATCGTGAACATGGTGGATATAGCAAAAGCCCTAGCTAGGCCTGCTTCCTACACAACAAAGTACTTTGGATGTGAGCTTGGTGCACAGTCTAAATTTGATGAGAAGACTGGTACTTCCTTGGTTAATGGGGCACATGATACTGCTAAACTGGCTGGTCTCCTCGAGAACTTCATCAAGAAGTATGTCCAATGCTATGGATGTGGCAACCCTGAGACTGAGGTCCTCATCTCCAAGGCCCAGATGATTACATTGAAGTGTGCTGCCTGTGGTTTCGTGTCAGACGTTGACATGAGGGACAAGCTCACAACTTTTATCCTGAAGAATCCACCTGAACAGAAGAAGGGTGGTGGGAAAGACAAGAAGGCAATGAGGAGAGCTGAGAAGGAGCGTCTAAAGGAAGGTGAGGCTGCTGATGAGGAGATGAAGAAGCTAAAGAAGGAAGCAAAGAAGAAAGGTGCATCCAAGGAAAGCACCTCCTCTAAAAGTGGTGCTGGGAAGAAGAAGGCTGCTTCTGGCTCTGATGAGGATCATTCAAATTCACCAACTCGCAGCCATGATGGTGACAATGTGGCTGCAGATGAGGATGACGACGATGATGTCCAGTGGCAGACTGACACTTCGCTGGAGGCTGCAAAACAGCGCATGCAAGAGCAACTGAGCGCTGCAACTGCTGAGATGGTGATGCTGTCCACTGAAGAACCTGAGAAGAAGAAGAAGCACGAGGCCTCACACAAGGAGGGTGCCTCCAACGGAAGTGCAAAACATGTGGTTGAAGAGGCTAAAAGCAGTCCTTATGATGATCTGGTCAAGGAGATGAAGGATAACTTGAGCAAGGGTGCTACTGCTGTTCAGCTCAAGGGTCTGATGACTTCCTCAGCCCTGCCACCCCAGGATGCTATGAATGCTCTTTTTGATGCACTCTTTGGCGGCCTCGGCAAAGGATTTGCCAAGGAGGTTGTGAAGAAGAAGAAATTCCTCGCGGCTGCTGTACCTGATGAAGCCTCCCAGATGGTCCTGCTGCAAGCCCTGGTGGCCTTCGGTGCCAAGTCTAGCCCTGAAGCTGTGAAGGAGGTGCCGATTGTTCTCAAGGCCCTGTATGATGGGGACATCCTGGATGAAGAAGTGATAACTCAGTGGTACAATGAATCTGTTGCTGCTGGCAAGGAGTCCCAGGTGGTGAAGAATGCCAAACCATTCGTGGAGTGGCTCCAGAGCGCGGATTCTGAATCCGAGGAAGAGTGACGCGTCCAACCTCGTCCCCAATCATCGCCTACTTCGCCTTATCGTCTTTTGAGTATTCGTTCGCCATGAATATTTCCAGTTCGTATCGTCGTGTGCTTTTCCTACGAGTTATGAGTGCTTCGAGTTTGTTCGTGTGTCCTGTGCGCTTGCTTATCTGTAATGTTGGTCAATAAACCCAGACGGTCCTTACAGACTATGTGGTGTCACACTCCTGCTGGAGATCTTTTTATCTATCAAAACCTTAATGTGTTTTATGTGTCAATGCGTAATATCGGAGTCTATTGTTGGCTCTTGTGAGATTATTACTGGCTGCATCTGTTACGTGCTTGATATTATCTTGCCTGTGTACTTAGCGGCTGGATGCAGGATGTGCTGGTGTTTTGATCGCTTTGTTGCTCAAGTATGAAACGTCTTAAGCTCCTGTGACAATTACATGTTGTCATTTGTCAAGCTTAGTTATCTCTCTGCTGATACCGAGCGTCACGCTGTGTTCGACGTGTACTAATCTCAATACTGATACTGAAAGTCCCACACTGATCAACATGTTTTATGATCTCAATACTGATACTGAGCGTCACTCTCTGATCAAAATGTACCACTTTTTGTAAGGATAGGTACTACCGAGTACCGTTGTACTTGTGCCAATATTTCCAAGTACTCCTAGCAAGGATATATGTGGTACATACAGGTAGGCTATACCAGGTTCAGCGAGCTTTCTGTTGAGGCATCAGAATAAACCAGTGGTAATCTGATGGCATATCTGCTGGGATAAGCCGGCAGTACCTGAACATTCTTTGTGGAACTGCCGCATGCAGAACAACAGAACCTGGAATGCCAGGTTTTGGGTGTTCACCCTCATGTTCTTCCTGCTGCCTTGCATGGAGCTGCAGGAAACTCCTGAAAAATATCTCAGTTTACCAGTGCTTCCGACATCTCAACAAGGTGCTCACGCCAATATTTCCGTTCCAGACTTTCAAGTTCCGAACATATCTGACATGGACTTCCCACCAGGTAAATTGTTACTAGTAAACATTCTTGCCTTTCTGTTCATCGAGGTACTGTAGCCAGTAATCCAGGACCTGTATCAAGGGGAATAACTGGAACATACAGATCTCCAGAACTACAGAAGTGAACTTACACACACTGCGATATACAGAGACTGCCTCACAGGACTACACAAGCTTTCTGTATACAGCTGAACATGGGGAATCCTAAAGGTAAACTGCATTACTGCAGTACAAAATTATGGATATAAGATGCAAGAACATGTCTACAAATAGAAATTTGAGAGGTTTATTACTGCCTCATATAATCAGTAATCAATTAGCCACAATCATTTTGATCAACAGAGGTAATATTGTACTTTCCTTATATTTCATTGCATGGTGATAAAATTAAAACTTATAGAATGTGGAACAACTAAATACCCCCCTGAAATACAACCAATCTTTTACACATACCAGGTAAGTGGTTACACATCTTCTGTTTCCCACACAAAGTTCCTAAAATGAATCGAGTATACTGCTAGAGATAATAACAGAGGCGACAGAAACAACTTGGGTGGAGGAGACTGCACAGATATGCAAAGCGAGTCACTCATGTTCTCCTCGCCACTTGTCAGTACTGGAGAAGCTTAGTTCTTGTTATGATCCGGTTGTTCTTGTCACTGGGCCATAATTATGTCTCCCGGCCAACCGGGATCTTTAATGGTATTGCACAAATTGTACATCCAATATCCCTGAACTTCAACTGAAGCTACTTCAGTGTGGAAGAGCTTCGATACAACCCTGTCATTGCGCTCGTAATCTTGCCATTTGAGTGTCTGATCTGGAAGCTTCCAGCTCTCCTTGGCTTGGGCAAGAAGAGTGTGCTGAGCATCTTATCTAGACCTTCAGCAGTGAACTTCACATACTTGTTTGCACTGGCATCCTGCTGATCGACAAGCGGCCCATAGTTTTGCATGAAGCTCCGGTATACAGGCACTATAGCCTGCACCACAAGGTGGCAGGTCTTCTGTTGCAAATCCCTATCTGATATGATCCACGCAGATTGCTTCTGATACATCTCATCAAAGTTTGCATTGAACGATTTAAGTCGCTGCTTCACTAAATCTCTTGCTGTAGCCCGGCCTTTGGAGAACAAGATTATACCCTCCCTGCTCAACAGCGGTGCAAGTGTTCCCCAGCTCTCCCTCAAAAACACTGCTGAGTAGTAATCCTTGTACTGTTCATGCTCCCGGAGCCATTCATCACCTAAGATCTCACCCATCTTGGTACCTTTCAGGTGCTTGAAGAAGTGCCAGTGCGTGTTCATCATGAAGAGATACGACAGTGTCACATCCTCATACGCTTTTGACCATGCTTCAAAGTTGGCCTCAAGGGCCTTGACAATATTAAGCACTGCATCAACAAGCATCTTGTCATTGAAGGTTTCCTTGCGCCAGCTGCGATGGATGACGAGCACCTGCGTGAGCACAGAGCGATACGGGTCCCCAAGGAGCTGATTGCAGTACTTGGCAACAAAGCTAACTATGCGTGGCACTCCGCCATCAGCTGGAGGCGGCATATTGCGCTGCAGCTCTACCTGCACGAGCAATTCCTCAAATATCTCCACGGAACCATCCACCACCCTCTTGACAAGCTCCCTGGTTCGGGTTTGGATCTCGACACATGCCTTTCCACCAAACAACCGGTTGAAGTCCATTCTCAGCTTGCTCAAAGAATCAAACACATCGAGCAACCGCAAGAGCTTGATGGGATCCTTCCTGGCATCACATATAGCACGGCCAAACTTGAGAAAATCAAGGATGCCAGCACGCGACGCAATCTCGGCGAAGCATGAGGATGCGGCTTCAGGCCGCCGTTCAAACACAGCGACGCAGAGCTTCCGCTCCGCCTCTAGGAGGTGGCGCACGGCGAACTCCAGATGCCGCCCCCAATGCTCGACGTTTGGGGTGAGAACCTGAGCATCCTCAGCTGGGTCGTGCAAGTAATCAAGGCCGAGCGCTCGAAGGCTGGCGCTCACCGTGTCTCCACGAGCATCGGCGTAGGCAGCCGTGCAGGTGCCGAGCCGCCCATTAGCGGCGAGCCGGTCAAGGATCAAGCTCAGCTTGTGCACGGCGGAGGCGGGGATCCGCGGCGGCGTGATGGAGCCAGGGTCGGAGCTGTTGTTGGGTTCTTTCATGGCGAGCGGAGCTGAGTGTTCGGTGAGGAGGCGACGGAACTCGGCCTCAAGAATGTCCAGTGCAGCGGCGAGGAGGCCGCCGTCGAGGTTCGCGGAGGGGGTCTTGAGGTGGGAGAGCGCCTCGGCGAGGTCGGAGACGAAGCGGGGGTCGGCGAGGCTGCGGTCCCCGAGGTACTCGACGATGTCAGCGAGCCACTGGGAGGCGATGCCGCAGTTGTCGGAGAGGAAGTGGAGCGCCTCCTCGAGGCGGGACAGCACGGCGAGGTATCCGGGGAGGTCGTCGGCGGCGGCTGAGGCGGCGAGGAGCGGCGGCTCGAGGCCGTGCACGGCGTCGAACACCTTGAGCACGGCGGCGGCAGGCCCCACGGCGCGGTCGACGCACTCCCCGGCGCCCTCGAGCGCGTCCCGCGGGGCGCGGATCGGGCGCACGGCCGCCTCCATCGGCGGGAGCCTCGCCCGGATCTCCCCGAGCCTGGGCCCCGCCCGCGCCAGCGCGTGGCTGAGCGCCCGCGACCTCTCCACCCCGGCCCGCAGCGCCCGCCTCGCCGCCAGCAGGCTCGCCATCCCGCGTCCCTCCTCCTCCCCCACCCCCATCCCCCGAAGAAGAATGCGAGACACCACCTTCCTCCTCGCCGGCGAGGCTGGTTGGGACGCTAGTTATCCGGCGACATGGAGAGGTAGTAGTAGGTGAGGGGAGATGGGAAGAGAGGCGGCGGCGAGGAGGGGGAGGAGGAGGAGAGGTTTAGGTTGGAAAAGGGTGGGAGAAGAAAGGAGGGAAGGAAGGCGAGGGCGGAAAGGGGGCGGAGTCTTTTCCGACGGAAAAAGTGGAGGAGGGAGGAGGGGTTTGTGTGTGTTGTGGTTGGAACTTGGAAGTGTGGGGTCTCGAGGCCGCGTCCGCGATGGAGGAGGCGGCGGCGAGGGGAGGAGAGGAGGCTGCGGCGAGTGTGAGGTGGACGACGAGTTGGGCTGCACGGCACGGTTGGAGACAGCTCGGCTGCCTGCCGCGAGGCGGGCGCACCGCGCACGCGTTGGATTGCGGGAGAGATGGACCAAAAATCGGCCGCGCGCCTGCGCCACCCGCGAAACTGGCACGGTGCCACGGATAAACATCGGTTACCTTCAAAATCATCGTGTGCCCTGTTTATCTCGTTTTCTATTAACACGTTAAACGATACATTTTTTAAAAAAAGATTATATAAGTTGCTTAACAATCGAATAAATCCATCTTTCAAGTTTACAATAATTAAATATTTAATTCATTATGTGCTAACAAGTCCTTTTGTTTTGCGTGAACTATGAAATATTCTTCCCTGGGCATGAAAAGAACGAAGACTTTGTTACTGATACGTGAGTTTATCATTCATCACTATAAAGTATCCTGATCTCGGTTGCACGTGATTGGAGTCTTATTGTTTTGCTAATGTTTTCTTTTACCGTTTATTAGTAAAAAAGCTAATTGATGAGCAAAATTTTATCGTGTTCTTAACGATTTAAAATTAAATATTGTAAATAAATTATGATAAAAAACTATAAAATCAATTTCTAAATTAAGTTTTAAAATTTAAACGCATAGGCGAAACAATAAGGGCACATGTGTTTGATGCTGCTGTGGCCTGTGGCTGTGTTTTGTCAGGGGATCCTAAGGTTGAGTTCCTGTTTAGCCGCGTGAGTTTCACCACAATTATTGTTATCATCCCTGATAGTAAAACGCTGTTTCACTCTCACAAATTTTATGGCCAACTGCTGGTACTTACCTGTACTGTTGTACCCTAGCCTGAAACCAGTACTAGGATGCTGTTATATCAAAACTGAAGATTTTGAATGTGATAAACTAATAACTAGCAGTACTACTACTGTACTAGTACTGTACAAATTATGCACGCATGTATCCATGGGTGCACTGGAGACAGGGATGAAGAACTGGCGTGCAAGCAACGTAGATGTGCTGCACCTAACCGGACAGGGAAGAACTGAATCCACACTCTGCTACTAGTGGAGTATTTATACAGTAGAGTAGAGTGTATACTACTACTAGTAGTACAATTTATTTTTTGATAACTGTATTTGCATTTAAGGTGTCAGTGCTGCTGTTGCCATGGTGGTGTGGTCAAGTGCATCACTGGAAGTTGGTTGGATCTAACTACGGTTATTTATGGCCTGGTTGGTGATCACCAGCAACACACAATGACACAAACACTTCTTCTTCTTCTTCATCTTCTTCTTCTTCTTCTTCTTCTTCAGTTTGTACTTAGTTTTCTGGGCTCAAATCGCAGGTCGGGGCGTGAGATTTGGTTAACTCCACAGAGACGATGATGCGTGCAATGAAGTCACACGCTGCGACCATTGGTCATTGGAGTAGCTTGCATGTAAAGTTTTTTCTTGGGCTACCTGAATTTGACTTCTAGCACAGTGTACGTTGCATATGCAGCTTAATTTCCTAGGTCGTTCTAAATACATTATGGTTGTTGACTAAACATATTTAGTACTATACTAGATTGCTTACAAGATTGCAATAGTACATGACTCAAAGAAATGGTGCAGTTGCTGTCAGTACATGGTTTGATCATGTGTATGCAGAACTTATACCAGAAATTCAAGGGTGTATATGTACCGTATAAAAATATATTTTTTTGTAAATTTTCTACCACTGAATTTTCATGCAGGTTTATCTTCTACTCCACCTTTTGAAGTGTCTGGAAGACAGATACATGGCTATCTTTTTTCTTGGTCTTCTCTACCGATATGATCCTGGATAGCTACACCTCAGCAAAAATGACACTGCCTAGTGCTTCTGGCTTGATCTGCACTTGGCATTCAGTGGAATGAAATGACAAGGCAATTGCGTAGTACTCTTTCTTGGTCTATTGATAATTCTCAAAAGTTGCCTGCATTATGCAGCATCCAGAGACTCTTATATTAGTAATTCAGAATTGACAACGGAAACAGTTGGTTTGCCTTTTTCCCTTGTGGATGCACCTGCTAGGCCTATCTTTATCTTCAAAAGAAGAAGCACCAAAGGGGAACTATGAGAATGATCAGCTCTAAAAGGCTATTTTATGGTGTGCTTTTTTAAATTGGAATCATCGTATGCTTTCAAATCAAAAAAGAAGAATCACTAAGGCTCCTTTTTTATGAAAAGAAATCATTAATTTGCTGAGCAGACATGACGCATGAGGAAAGAATAAGGAATCATATACATGCTACTACTTCACAAGGAATTCTTTGTTAGGGAAGGACAGTTTTGACAAAATTGATCAAATTACAATTGTACTTCTTCTTTTACTGCCAGGCAAGTACCAATTCCAATTGTGCCTGTAATGTCTAAAAAAAAATGCAAACCTTGCTATCATGATTAAGAAGGAGAACAGAAGGCATTTCAGGGTAAAGGAGCCAGTACTACCTTTGTTAACAAAGAAGATAGATGCATGAATGAATGATTAATTAAGCTGCAGACCACACATGGGCTACCTCAATACTGGGGGCACAAAGATCCCCATCACCCATATCCACATGCTTTGCACTGCCCTGCACAGTAATTAAACAGTTACAAGCTAGATGCAACAGCTGTCTTACTTAGTAGCACTAAGCACGAAGCAAACACTTCCATTACCAGGTACCACTAGCTCTTTCTCAGTAGTAATCTACTGCATAATTGAGTGCTGACACTCTCAATTCTCAGAAAAAAGAATCTCTGGGACCCCAAAAATGTGGGTCCCTGACTCCCTGTTACAAGCTTGCAAGCAAAAACAGAATTATTTATGTCGGAATAGGGAGATTGTTATCATAGCACAGTGGACTGAAGCAGCACTTTGGCATGAGAAATGCAGCTTTTAGATTCTTTGCTGTGTTATTTTAAACGAGCTGACCTGATAAACCCTCTGATTGCAATTGGACCGTTGAGCACATTTCAGCTTAACACAGCCGCGCCGCTTGGGCCCACAAGAGTATCACCAGGTGGGCCCCATTTGTTCTTGGAATTTTCAGGGGATGGCAATGAATGGGCCCCAGGACCCACAGAATGAAACAGATGTTAGCAACACCAGTGCTCCACTAGTACTAATAATTTCCAGTCTCCCAGTTCACAAACAATGGGATGAAGATGCAGCATAGATTTTCAGTCACATGTGCTGAAGAAGATAACATAATTAACTAACAAGGCATATTAATTATGTATGTTAAGACTTAAGTAGTATCATCTACTAACTAACATGAAACATGATAGCCGAATCAGATGACATTACTAGTCCAACATGAACAGAATTTGATTACCACAACACAATGCAGAACCCTGTCTTTTTCTAGACTGAATCGTATTGTCAGTTTTCTTTTGTCACAGGTTGCAGGTAAGCTATCTATCTTTCCTGCAGAGAGTAGATTGCAGAGTTTGTCACGATGAAGAGGCAGGGGATGGAGGCTGCAGGGACAAGGACATACATGTTGGTGATGGACACGCCTACCGACTAACTAGAATCATGTCGCATCAGTTGATGATGCGATATGGACGTAGCCCTGGTCCTGGCCGTGTTTTGCCATCCAAACCACCGGTACTGACAAACACCTCTGATCAACTCAAGAGAAAGTGAAAGCCTCAGATGCTCACATTTTAGAGCCATTTCTCCCTCAAAATCTCATCTTTTGGAGGTTTCGAATTCTGAATTCAAGCGTTCTTACTCTCGAATGCAGTGATAAATATGTTGTCCCCAAGAGAAACGATTAGCGATTTAAAATAAGATACCGGTAGTGACAAACACTGAAACACCTCTGATCAACTCAAAAGGGAGAGCCCTCACACACCTATATTTCAACCCATTTCTCCCTCAAAATTTCATCTTTTCGACATTTCAAATTCTGAATTCAGACATTCTTACTCTCAAATATGAATATATGATTACACCCAAGAGAAATCACTAGCGGTGTAAATTAAGATAGTTCTTTTTCACATGATGGGATATCTGTGTAATGCAGAATGATCAAACAGACTGGGGATAGTATATCGGTGTACAGATAGTCCAAGAAATGTCACAAGCATGTACTTCGGTAGCAGGTCACTGGTATGACAGAAAAGAACATGGAAACTCCCCCCACTACTTCATCAGGCTTTTCAATTGAATCGGACAGCATTTGGGATCATCAAAGCATTTGGGAGTAGTACTTTATTTCGTCGGCTAATGAGACAAATCGGCCCTGAAAATCTCGACCATTCGTGAGTTTCAGAGATCTTAACAACAGTAGATGCAGAAAAAACAAAACTCAAATTCAGAGTAGCTGAACACAAAACTTCTTCTGTTTGACTTGTGAAAATCATAACACTAGCCAGCATTGTGATCTTTCTGTTGATCAATGCATACGCATGCCTCAACAGCTTTGCTAAACTTCAGGCAATGCAGAGACGCAAAAGTGCAGTGTTTTCCCAACCACTTTTGCGGCTCATACTATCATTTGGTAATCAATTGGTACTGATCTCTGAAAGAATTGAAGAGCCCTGAAGTAGTTACAAGATTATGCATGAAATTGTGGCGATTGATAAGGAAGTGGATTTTGATGCATGTAGCTTGTGATGAGATATCAGTTTAGCTCGTCCTGATCAGTTGCTCCTAACAGAGGAAAAATTGCCCATCTCCTTGACTCTTCAGTGAATCAGCATTGTTTGGTTGGTTAGCTGCTGCTACTGCCTGAATGGATCAACATGATCCTTCAAGTTAAATTTATACCTGCACTTGTGTAATCTTCTTTACGAGGCTGTCCGTGCATGCTTGACTATTACGATTAAGATAAGAAAAAAAAAATTTCCGTGCATGTTTGACTATGACCAAGATTAGGAAAGATGAAAAGTTAGGCAGCTAATTAATGAGGTTGGCTTGACAATAGAACCAGAAGTTTACCTATAGTCTCAACACTTGGTTGTCCTGATTTCAGTGGCTTGTGTTGCTCAAAGATTATTATTATTATTATTTTAAAAAAAAGTACTGCCTTGTAATGATCGATCCTGAGTTGTGCCAGTGTGTAACAAACTTACAATGTTTACAAGTGGTCAGCATGTTATATCAGATCACGAGACAACACAGAAAGAACTTACTCCACTACACTGATTACTGCTAATCTTCCACTCTTCCAGCAAAGTTGATAAATGACTTTATTCGAGCGACAGTTACAGAAAAAAAAAAGAAGGATGAATAAAGGCATCCTACTAATCTAGTCTAAACTTGTGTTGGACAATTGTACAAGCCCATGTGCTCCACCAGAAGGCCCAGAAATAATCCAATTTAAATAAATGGGCTTAGCAATCAGGCCTAAATGAAACATAGTCTGGTTGTACATTCGTACAAGCCCATGTGCTTCCTCACTGCCTCGGTTTTCGGCCACTCTTGTTCAACTCCTGTTTCAGCAGACGAGGCCATAAACATTTTCAGATTTTTCTTGAACGGAAAGATGGGGCCATATACTTGAAAAAGAAAGTAAAGATGAGCACATAATGGCATAAGAATATGAGATGCACATACTTTGTTCCTTGGGAATAAACTGAAGATGACATCCATAGAATGGGTATCTGTTAAGCCATTGCTTACTGTCTCTTTACGATTTACCTTTTCGAAGTTATTATGCCTTACAATTACAGCTAATTAGGTCTTTCAGATTTGTTTTCCTGCGCTTATGCTTCAAGCTAGATGTTGCTTCACTTCTGACAAGTGGACAAATCATCCAGAAGAGAGCAGCAGCAAAGATTTCCTGTAAACTTCCCATCTCCAAAATGTTTAAGACCAGCCTGAAATCTGAATTATTCAGATCAAAACAATCATCTGAACTCCCTGCTGGCAACAACTGCGACCAGCGCAGAGGAGAGAGGAGAGAATACAGCCAGGTGATCACGCATGCGTGTGCTGCTGCTGCTGTTTTTCTGTCCACTTGGCTGCTGTCTCTCTGTCTAACGATTGGCTTAAGCAAACGCATTAGCGAATAAAACAAGCTCATACAGTATATGACAGTATATGCATCAGCAGCAGCAGGAGAAAGAAGAAAGCTAGCTAATCTCTTCCGTCCAAAGAGATTTTAAAATTAGATAAGAGTATTAAGAAAATAAGTAAAATTAAATAGTAAATTGTTGACAACTGAGCATAGCTCTAGCGTGGTGCGAGGGTGTTCGTCGAGCCCACCTGGATTCGAATGCTGACCCTAGCATGATTTTCAAGGTTCGATCTTTATTTAATTATTTTAGCCATTTGTATCAGGGGTAACAATATGGCTGAAATTTTGATTATTTTGGTCCACAGTTATTTGATTTTTTTTAAACAAAATTCAAACAAATTTGAACAAATATTACCAAATTAAAAAAATCTCAGACGAAATAATATTGTATCAGGAGGGGGGGGGGGCGATAGAACTGATTTTGTTCTGTAATTTTGAACCCCCAATTCTCATGGGGTATTATTTCCCTTTTAGTTTTCTAAAAATATGGTAAATTGTTATGATAATGTTTTTAAGAAATGGTAAAATTTTATGATAATGTTATGATTGGTTGAGATGAGAAAGTATGTGAAGAGTTTGAATAGTTAAATATTACTAGCGGGAGGAGAAGTTATATTTTAGAACATGCATGATTCTCATGGGGTATTGTACATTTCACTTTCGATTTCGCTAGAAATCTGTCGTGTGATTTTTTCCCGGTGATTTCACGGATTTGCTGACCGCACGATGGTGGAGGCTGCATGCGTGGTCAGCCGGTCGGGATGATCTTGTTCGCACTGTGCTCGTCCCTTTGGGCATGAGGAGTGGAGACGATCGCCGGACGGGACGACCTTCTAGATTACACCACCATGCGGCCATGCCCAACAAATCTACCATCTCTAGAAACCTGTTCTATTCAATTTTTTTATATTTGCCGATAATTTTTTTTTAGAAATTTGACAGATGTAATTACAATATAATTATAGTGTAATTACACTGTAACTTATATGTAACTAAAATTACAGACATATATAACTAAAATTACATTTGTAAATTCAGTTGATATGATATGCAAGTGCACTGTAATTTTGATAAAAATAAAGTGTAAGTAAATATGTATTTGTTATTTTCTTTAAAATATAGAATTACAGTCCTATATAACTAAAATTACATTTGTAAATTCAGTTGATATGACATGTAAGTGCACTGTAATTTTTATAAAAATAAAGTGTAAGTAAATATGTATTTGTTATTTTCTTTAAAATATAAAATTACAGTCCTATATAACTAAAATTACATTTGTAAATTCAGTAGATATGACATGTAAGTATTTAAAATATAAAATTACAGTCCTATATAACTAAAATTACATATGTAAATTTAGTTGATATGATATGTAAGTGCACTATAATTTTGATAAAAATATTGAATAAGTAAATTTGTATTAGTTATTTTATTTTGTAGTCCGTTGGATATAAATCTAAGTGTAAAAAAAATATGGGTGATTTCTTGTTAAAAATCACCCGACAAATGTGTAGGCAATCCCGATTACGAGGAGAAGAAGTTATAGTATTTTATTATTAGAATGTTGTAAATTATTATATTTTAAGATAAAAAAGAGTAGTTGTAGCTGATAGAAAGAAAGAGGCAACTGGCTGCCGATGGCTAGCATTCCAATGCAAAGACTGACTGAACATTTGTTTCTCCGTGGATTATTCAAAGATGTTTTTGCCATGTTTGAGTTTGAATCCAACCGCGCCGGCCGGTGTGCATGCATAAATGCGCTGTCCAATGTTTTGCTAGCTGCACTGCAAGTGGGTGTGCATGTGCTCGCCGATCGATCGCATAATTCTGGCCGCTGCTTGCAGTTGCATTGGCTCGATTGGCCAATCATTTGGCAGCCTAACCAACTGCAACTTGTTAGCTAGGCATTTCTAAGTTATGCTTAATACTACTCCATGTTTTATGATCAAATTTATGCTTAATACTTCATGCATTATGACCATAAAATATAGGATTTTCTGAAATTTACTTTAATAATAATATTCAGAGGCATGCATTTCGTTCAAAGTACTCCCTCCATCCAAAAAAAAGAAGACAAATCCTGGGTTTCCGTGTCCAACATTTGACTGTTCGTCTTATATGAACTTTTTTTTAAATTAGTATTTTCATTGTTGTTAGATGATAAAACATGATTAATACTTTATGCGTGACTTGTCTTTTTAATTTTTTTCATAATTTTTTCAAATAAAACGGACGGTCAAAAGTTGGACACGGAAACCCATGGTTTGTCTTTTTTGGGATGGAGGGAGTAGTATTCAAGGGTATTGTAACTTTCAGACTGAATTGTTCAGTATTCACAAAGTTGGTTAAAGAGGATGGATCAAGGCAAGAACAGAGATAGGAGTAGATTGCGGGCCTGTTTGGTACAGCTCCAACTTCTAAATTAGCTCTAGGAGTTGGGTCTGGAGTGGAGTTATAGAGCTGCCTAAACCCAACTCCACAACTCTAGTTTATTTTGTGAGAGAACTTCACCCAGCTCTACTCTCAGTTTTGGTGGAGCTAAAACTGTTTGGCTGAGCTTCAGCTCCAGAAAGGATGAAGCTGGAGCTTGAGCTGCCAAACAGGCCCTGCTTCTTCTTCATAAATCGGTCAGCTCTCATTTCAATATTTTGTCAAAGAATGGGAAAGTTTAAGAGGAGATTGTCAGTGCCAGGAGGTATAATTTATACTGTTGTTGCACATGGACACAACACGCCGGCCACTGGTGTTTGATAATGGATAGATTCAACAGACACGAGTCTCGATATACTACTAATTTCGTCGCAAGATTATTATAAACCGATATCCACATGTTTGTGTACTGTAGCCTTACTCCGTCGACCATGGAGCTTAGCTAGCTGTGGATGCTTTAAACTGCCATCTTGATCTGGCCTCACATCTTGACGCTAACTGAAGAAGTAGCAGAGACGACTCACAACTGCCAACTGCTACCTTATTATTAGTAGCTATACATAGTATGAGGGTTCACTAAACCGATTAGATCTCAATATATGAAAACCGATCGATATTAGTCGGTTTTTATATGACGTTTATCGAAAGTTATCGGGTTTTACCTTTTTGGTCGGTTTTTAATAAAACAGGAATGAAAAGGTAAAGATTGCTAAGCACTCTTAAGTACTCCATCCGTTTCTTAAAGTAAGACTTTCTAGCATTGCTTATATTCATATGAATATTAATGAATCTAAGCATATACATGTGTTTAGATTCATTAACATCTACATGAATATAGATAATGCTAGAAAGTCTTACATTCTGAAATGGAGGAAGGAGTACTTCCAGTTTCGATTATATATACTTCCATCAGTTGTCAGTCCATTGCGCAAGTATTGTACAACAGTACAAATGATGTGCATAGTTGCGTTGAAAATTTGCATGCCCAATTAAGCAGTCACTTTTTATCTCGTGCAAGTTGAAAAATTGATGTATCATGTGATTCTGTATTTGCCAAGCAAACGGCCATGCATGTACAATTGGTGAGTGCTTGCGGCTCCTTCAGCCATAATACTGTTGCTGACACGCGAAAGGGCCTATAGCCTAATGGTTACAAGAAACTCAGTAGCACCTTAGATCTTAGGTTCGACTCTATATGGGAGCGAATTTTTCAGGATTTATCGGCGTTGTGCTTTCAGTGGTAGGCAATCTTCGCGGATTTATCGGCATTGTGCTTTCAGTGGTAGGCAGTCTTCGAAGATGCTCTGGGTAGGGTTTGTGTGCGTGTGTTCATAGGGGTGAGTGCCCATACGTTGGGAGTGTCTAAGTTGCATTGTGTAATTATAAAGAAAAATACTGTTGCTGACACACGTAGGCGTAATCATGTACAGTATGTATATGCATTGTTCGACGTGTCCTACTTTCGGACCGTCGGATGGAGACTGGACGGTCGATGCGATAAGAGGCACTACGACCCCCCCGAATCTTGTCGGTGGCGCATCGCACGATCGCATCTCGTGATCAGATCAGATGATTCAGATCCAACCCCTCAACTGTTCCGTCGCATGTACACGTGTCGCGAGTCCACGCGCCGGCGTACGGCGCCGCCGTGTGTCCCCACATGTCAGCGTACGTGGATCCTCGCCACCGCCGCCGCCGTCGCCGTCGCCGGACAGGACAAGCACGTACGCAGGCGAAGGCGTGGCGACCGTTCGTTCCCACGAAGGCAGCAACGCAAATTCGAGATCCAACTATCTATCGCTTACTCGTCTGTTGTTTCTTCCTACGACTCCTCGCCGGTTTTCTTATACGCTCACGGATTATGGTTTACCCTTCTGATTGAGTGCCGGATTCCGATCGACCATAGCGACATGACAGTTTTTTTTTGTTAAATTTCACTAAATTTTAATCAAATTTTGGCTGATTTTACTGTCTTAAATTTGAATTATTGAAAACCATTCCGAATTTCATAGAATCTGCTTTTGTACTGCATCGAAACCTCTATATTTCATGGGGTTTTTTGGTCTTTGTTAGTCGAAAACGTTAACCGTGTTTGTGATCATCATAAATTGTTACATACGGATTATCTAAAAATTATGATAAATTTCATGGATAGTGCAACGTGTATCACGCATTATAATTGGTAATTACTAGTTGAAGAAAAACAATGCTAACACACCAAGGTACTTCGTCAATAGTCCATTTTTTTTTTGGAGGTGATCAAATGAATAGAATCTACTTGTTAAGTTTATGAAGATAAGTGTACGCGTATATATACCAGCATCCTTGTCTATCCCATGTTTTGAAAAAAAACCATCATGGTAATCAACACGGAAGCGCAAATTAGAGAGGAGGAGAAATGCTTAAACGTAGAGGTGAGAGCTTTTTTTTACGCGTGTTACGTTTTATAGAGATGTGTACACATGTGTATACTGGGAGTGGGGGAGGGGAGGGTGGGTTACACATTGGTATACTAGCGTCCACGTTTGTCGTGTGTTTAGGGAAAAAAATATCACATTGGACATCTGTGTTTGTCCCGTGTTTCGAAAAAAACATCATGATAAGTGCAATTTAGGAAGGACGAGAGATGCTTAAACGCAAAGGTAAGGGCTTTTTCCTTTGCGTATGTTATGTTTATAGAGATGTGTACACGTATATATATGAGCATCCGCGTCCGCATGTTCTGAGAAGAAAAAGAAACATCGTGGTGATAAATCTACATGAGTGTACTGTACACATATGTATACTAGCATCCACGTTTGTCCCGTGTTTTGAGAAAAAAAATCATAGTCAGCAATCTATAGAAAAGTGTACAAGTATATATATTAGCATCCGCTTTTATCTTGTGTTTCGAAAAAAAGTCATGATATTCAACGAAAGAAGGGCAAATTAGGGAGGACGAGAGATGCTTAAATGCAAAGACAAGAGTTTTTTTTTCTTTTTGCTCATATTATATTTATGGAGATGAGTATGTACATAACTACATAAATATTCGAGTAACCGCATTCGAAAATAAAACATTGCGATGATAAATCTAGATACGAGTGTACACGTATGTATACTAGCATCCATGCTTGTCTCATGTTTGGGAAGGAAGAAAAAACCTCACGATGATCGATCAATCTACAAATGAGTGTACACGTATATATATTAGGGGGTGTCTGGGTGAGAGGGACTAAACTTTCACCCAAACACCCTCTTAGCATTCGCGATCCATGCTTGTCTCATGTTTCGGAAGGAAGAAAAAACCTCACGATGATCCATCAATCTGTAGATGACTGTACACGTATGTATTCTAGCATCCGCGTTTGTCCCGTGTTTCGAGAAAAAAAAATAGAAACATCAAGATAATCAACAAGAGAAGTGCAAATTAGGGAGGGGGAGAGGTGCTTCAAAGCAAAGGCGAGACCTTTATTTTGGTTCCTCTACGAATCACGCATCAAAAATTCCTTTTTCCTTTTCTTTCCCACTGTTTTATAGGTAGAGCTGGAAGAAGAAGCAGCGACCCCCAACTCCTCCCTCCATTCGCGCAAAAACACCGAACCCACCTCCTCTCCTCCCCCAACCAAAAATCCCTTCCTTTTTTTTTCTTTTTTGTTTTTTCTTTTATTGTCTCTCCCCTCGCCGGCGGCGATGAGCCCCAGGAGGGAGCAGGCGGAGGAGCAGCAGCAGCAGGGGTGGAGGGAGGAGGCGGTGTCGGGCGCATCGCTGAGGCAGGTGGACCTGGAGAGGGGCGCCAATGGGTGGGCCTCGCCGCCGGGGGATTTGTTCCACCTGCGCGCGAGGGGGTACTTTTCCGGCGGCGGCGGCGGCGGCGGTGGCGGTGGTGGGGGTGGGAGGCGCGGGAAGGCGCCCTCCGCCGCCGAGTGGCTCCTCCGCCCCGCCGGCGTCGACTGGTTAAGGAGCCACTCCCGCCTCGACCACGTCCTCGCCCGCGACGACATCCCCGTCGCCGCCGCCTTCCGCCGCGCCCGCCTCCGCAAGGACCCCTCCGCCCACTTCCTCCTCGCCGTCAATCTCCAGGTCCGTTCCCCCCCCCCCCCCCCCCCCCGATCGATCGCATCTGCGCGTCGACGCCGATCGAATTGTTTGTGACAATCAATCTCTTGGTTCGGTTCGTGTGCAGGTGCCGGGGCGGCCGGACGCGTACAGCGCGGTGTTCTACTTCGCGGCGGAGGCGGCGATCCCGGCGGAGTCGCTGCTGGGGCGGTTCGTCCACGGCGACGACGCGTACCGGAACGCGCGGTTCAAGATCGTGAACCGGATCGTGAAGGGCCCGTGGCTGGTGCGCGCCACCGTCGGCAACTACGCCGCCTGCCTCCTCGGCCGCGCGCTCACCTGCCGCTACCACGGCGGGGACGGCTACCTCGAGATCGACGTCGACATCGGCAGCTCCGCCATCGCCAGCGCCATCCTCCACCTCGCGCTCGGCGCGGTCACCTCCGTCACCATCGACATGGGGTTCCTCGTCGAGTCCCAGTCCGAGGAGGAGCTCCCCGAGAGGCTCTTCGGCGCCGTGCGCATCGCGCAGATGGAGATGGGCGCCGCCAAGTATGTCGAGACGGCGCCCGACGATGTGGTCCCCGACGCCGGCAGGGCTGGCGCCGGATTCAGGGTTCACTCGGCGAAGGTGGCCAACGATAGCCGCCACCAAGAACGCGCCGCCGGCAAGGTCGGGAGGTCGATGAGCTGCCAGGAACGCGGGAGCGGAGGAGGAGGTTAGGGCTCAATTCTTCTCCCTCAGCCATTCTTTTTCATACCAGTGCTAATACTGTTTCGCAATTCGGATTCGCAATGCCACTGTTTAATCACTGTTATTGATTAAAAAGCATGAACCTGTTGGTATAAACTTACAGTAGCGTAATAAAAGATGCACCGTAGCACATGCTACCTTTGAGCAACTAGTTCTTGATTATCCGGGTTACAAAATTCTAGCAAGTGATTTATTCGGGTGGAGTCGATTGTTTTTTAGTGACATTGAGTCTTACAAGGGAAAATGACAGTGATGTTCTGTACTGTTTCAAGTCTCAACGCATTTTCGTCTCGTCTCCTTGAGAGTAATGTGTTGATGTGCTGTTTGCGGTGGGGATATTTTTCTTGTCAAAGTGTTGAGATTTCCTAATCTTGTTTAATTATTTGATAATAAATAAACTGATCTGATGTGTGTTAGTCCGAAAAGCAATTAATCTGATGTTGGGATGACAGGGACCATTGCTGTTTTGTCATTGCTTCTGTGTAAGTCTGCTCTAGGGATCTGATGCTGTTGGTTAATTAGTAGTACGTCCTATGACAAAAACAAGAGGCGTTTTTCTTGACCCTTTTTTCTATCGAGGTCCAAGATTGCGATATCTGATGACAGTACTAATCAATGTCCACATTAATCTCATGCATCTTGGTATATGTGTGTGCTTTGGTTGTTAATTTGGCACGCGTACGGCCCCATCTTTCTTCTAGGAGTTCAGGATCTGCAGTGGTTGGCCCTTGCTTGCCACTTCCGTGCAACTGCTAATGCCTCGTACTCCCTTCGTCCCAAAATATAAGAGATTTTGGATGGACGTGACATATCCTAGTACTACAAATTTGGACGTGCTCTCTGTTCATATTCATAATACTAGGATGTGTCAAATCCACTCAAAATCCCTTATATATTTTTTTGCCGGGTAAATCCCTTACGTATTGGGACGGGGGAGTACAGAACAGCACCTAGTTGCAATTCACCCTGTGTCTCATGTCATTTAGAATAGGAAGTGTAGAACATAGCAGAACATGCTCTACTGTTAATTTCATAACTGAATGTGGGGGTGGAATGTCTTTGCTAGGCCGGGAGAATGGAAAGGACAATGGTGTGAACAGTAAAAGTTAGATAATCTCCACACAATGGCCAGTTTTGGTACTGAAAAGGGTGTAGTAATTCAGGAGGTGTGCACTTGCAATATGCTTACAACTGCCTAGCACTGTAACTTCTGCTAACTTTACCTGTTTATCGCGTACTAGTTGTCGCAGGTGTACCCAATTGTGGTCCACATTGGCCATGATCTGTAGCTTAGGGAAAGCATATTGTTTTCATTGTCATGGACTGAGCGGTTGGTGGTGTGTTTAAATCCTTTGTTCGGCAAGATTGCCTTCATTGTTCCTTTACTTGCATGGTTAGTTGTTTAGTTGCTTTGGGGGGAACACTGACATGTGTGCTTTACATAAGTGTTTACTACACATATGATCAGTATGCCATTTAGGTGTTTTGCTGATCATACTTTCTTTCTAGCTTGATGCACTCATGCTTGTAGAAGTTGTTCAAGTGACATTGAGGCCATCATAATGGTGACCTATCAAACAATGTACCTTCATCCTGTGGTTTAATTGCAACCCTTGCTGTGATCCATTTCTTTTATTTCTTAGTGAGCTATCGTAATCACTTTTCCATTGTTGGCTGAAGATATATTCATTTAGACAACGGAACATGTATGCCTTGTAGTACATTCTTTTTTCTAGGAGATTCTTATAGTACATTCAGTTGTGTGGTCATCTTCAGAGTCCTTTTTTGCAAGCACAACCTAAATACTTCTCTCTGGTAGTATAAGAATGGTCAGAACCTCTATATACACAATCAGTCCTGTCTTGAGAAATTGTTAGGTCTTTGTATCGTCGTATAGAGTACTGCTGCCCATTAGTCTTCGTCCGTTGAATGGATAAATTCACTCTGAACAATGTAACTGAGATTATGGATCATAACTCATTATTTAGTAACTTTATTCATTGTTTCAATTACATGCTTGGATGCTTGTCATTTACCTTTGCGCCATGTGGAACTGTTATAATGCATCAGAAGTTCAGAACTTGAACCTTGTTTTTTTTTTTTTTTTGAGAACTTGAACCTTGTTCTGTAATATTGAATGTTTGAATGGTGCAGGAAACAAATAGTAACATTTTGAATTCATTCTTTTCAGGAAAATAGATGCGAAGGAAGAGAGATCTTTGGATGGAGAAAGAGGGGATTGAGATCGAACTAGCCGGAGGAGAAAGGCCGGGGCACATAAAATGGGGAAGCGGCGAATACTCCCTTGATCATAATGTGCAAGTCACTGATTAAGCTGTGATCAGAACTGAAACCTGATCGATGAGAATAGTATATTATTCGTAATTATGATGCCATTCTTCTCTTCAATTGCAGCAGAATGCAGCTTCTCTCTTGAGTGCTCCATCATCTTTTCTGCCATCATGTCCAATCAAGCGAAACCCGTTCAACAGAAACAGAATGTTGCCTGTTTCTGACTTCTGTGTTTTAGTACTACTACAAAAAGTTCTGCAAAACCAAATCGTACTACTCCCCTCTGTCCCAAAATAAGTGCAGCCATAAGTTCTCTACCTAACTTTGATCATCCGTCTTATTTAATTTTTTTTTATAATTAGTATTTTTATTGTTATTAGATTATAAAATATGATGCGTGACTTATTCTTTATATTTTTTTAAAAAAAATAAAATAAGACGAACGATCAGGTTTCAGGTAGTACAATTTCTATTCCCACCTACCGTCAGAATCAACTGAATAACTGCACATATATCTGTGTTCTTGGTACTGAACAAACGAGGCAGAAAATTGCGACCTGTTCTTCCGTCCACAATGCAGGAAAAAAAGGCACACGGCCATTCTTTGCATGCTGTTCTTTTCTCTGTTTCTTGCTTCTTTTTCAAACTTCAAAGTGGGCAGCTTTGGAAGTTTGAGCACGGAAACCTGATGAGGCAAGGAAGGCATATCCTGACTCTGCAAAGAGCTCAGGACGTGACACCTTTGCAGGCACGTCGTCTTGTCATCAAAAGTTACTCCTCCTAGATTGCAGAGGACAGTGGCAGAGATCCGGCATGGGAGTGTGTTCCTCTCGTCTGCACGTCACGTTCTTTAGAGCCTGTTTAGACTGTGTTTAGATCCAAACTTCCGTCCTTTT
The DNA here is from genome assembly GCF_034140825.1 of Oryza sativa Japonica Group. NCBI lineage: Eukaryota > Viridiplantae > Streptophyta > Magnoliopsida > Poales > Poaceae > Oryza > Oryza sativa. The sequence continues at coordinate 30,081,328 of NC_089040.1, read as the reverse complement.
CCATCACATCAATCTGTCATACACACAAAACTTTTCAGTCACATCATCTCCAATTTCAATCAAAATCCAAACTTTGGATCCAACTAAACACAGCCTTAGTTTCGAAACAAAAAGTTTTTCACTCCGTCACGTTAAATATTTGGACATATATATAGGATATTAAATATAGATTAAAAAAAACCAATTACACAAATTGCGTGTAAATTGCGAGACGAATCTTTTAAGCCTAATTACGCCATGATTTGACAATGTGGTACTACAGTAAATATTTACTAATGACGGATTAATTAGGCTTAATAAATTCGTCTCGCAATTTTAAGACGGAATCTGCAATTTGTTTTGTTATTAATCCATGTTTAATACTTTAAATGTGTGTTCGTATATCCAATATGACACGCCAAAAGTTTTTGTTCGTAAACTAAATAGTCCCTTAATCTTTAGTTACACGATTTAAGGTGATGTTTGGGTGGGAGGGACTAAACTTTAGTCCTCTCAGAGACTAAAATTTTGGTGAGAGACCTAAATTTAATTGAAGATGAATATCGGAGTGTCAGAGAGAGGACACCAAGATCCAGACAATCAGGCCCCCCTTCCCTGTCACACCCGTGTCACTGGTCACTAGACATGCAATGTGTACACTGTACAGTACTGAAAAGATGACACACAAATGCACTTCTTTGCGAGTAGTGCATTTCGGTGTCAGTTCATATGCGATTCATAGACTTTTGAACTTTAGGGCCCCTTTGATTGGTAGGAAAGTGTAGGAAATTTGAAGGATTTTAATCCTATTAAAAAAATTCCTATGAAAGCCTTTGAAATAAAGGATTGGATCCAATACTATCCTTAAAAGTTCCTATAGAATGACTAATCCTATAGAGATTTTGGAGGAAAGTTAACAAGAGGTCCAACCTCTTGGAAAAATTCCTTTGAGTCTATCTCTCTCATCCGATTCCTGCGTTTTTCTTGTGGTCCAATCAAACGGTTATTTCTGTGTTTTTCCTGTATTTTTCAATCCTCTGTTTTACACTTGCATTCCTGTCAAAATCCTACGTTTTTTCTATTCCTCCGTTTTTCCATTCATGCGATTCAAAGGGACCCTTAGTCCCTCCATCCCATGTTAAAATAGAATGGGACATTTAGACCCCTTTGATTTAAAGGAAAATCATAGAAATTTTAGAGAATTTATTCCTATAAGACTTTTTTCTTATATAGCCCTCCGAATCAAAACATTAAATTCTAAGAAATTCTATAAAATGTCTCATTTCATGTAAGTTTTGGAGGAAATTTAAGAGGTAGAATCTTATGGGAAGTTTCCTTTAAGTCTTTATCTCTTCTCAAATTTATGTAATTTTAATAGTTATTCATATGTTTTTTTTTGTATTTTATAATTATAGTTTTACACTTGCATTTCTGTCAGAACCATATGTTTTTTCTATTGCTTTATTTTTTTTCGTTCCTGCAATTCAAATGAGCCCAAAACTTTTTTTTTCCAAAATAAAGAAACCTAAAATATGATAAGATATAGCCATATCCAGATTCTTTATACTAGGTTATTTTCCATCTTATTTTACGTTTGCTTATTTTGGGAGTAGGTTTGAAGTCTTGAGCAATTTTACCTTTGTCTATTCCTATCACAATGTTATGCGGACTCCTATACTACTTCCATTTCATATACTATAAGATATTTCAACTTTTTTAACTTAATACATGATTAAATAGCTCAAATTTCATCTACTACTTTTATCTGAAATTATCTTATCAGTCATGAATGTGGCTATATGCAGTTACAGTTGGTAGATAGAATCGTTAACATTCTGTGGCTTAAGGCCGAAATTAAACGCAGGTTGTACGTTTGTGAAGGCTGTATGTTGCAGTCTTGCAGAGGCGCGTGTTTCATAAAGACCTGACATTGTTGTGACCATATGCAAATGCATTATACCTGTGGATCTAGATCTGCTACCGTGGAAAGCACTGATCTTGTCCAAGGAAAATAAACGCCCACATGTCGGCAAAATCCACCCATTGCCTCCAGTTGATCTTTTTGCTGTGCACATATGGTTTTGTGTGCAGTGGCTAATGCAAATGTGTGTCGTGGAGAGACCTCGTACGATCTGCGGGCCGACGTGGGGGCGAAATGGCGAATCGTGTTTAACCGAGCACGTTTTACTCTATCGGTAGTCATCTCGGCCGTGCCATCTCGTTGTGCAGGATGCCGGTGAAATTCTCTGTGCTTGGGCCGGCCCAGCTGAAACCGGCCCATGGGCTGCGATTGGGTTGTGAACGACTAGCTACAGTACAAACGCCATGGATGTGCTGGGCTTGCCATCGTTCAGCTTCCTCAGCTTTGACGCAAGCTGGGCCTCACGGCCGTGGTGGTGATCCCTCGCGCCGCGCTTCTTGCGCTTCGCCGCCGCGGCGGCGGCGTCGGCGTCGGCCATGTCGAGCAGTATCCTTGCCTGCTCGAGCAGCGTGGCGAGCCCCGCGTACGCCCGCTTCATCTCCTCCACGGCGGCGTCCCCCTGCGCCTCCACCGCGTCCACCGTCTCGCGCAGCTGCCGCCGGTTCAGCCCGGCGAGGTACGCCGTGACGGCGGCGCTGGGTGGCGCGCCGTTGACGAGCGACGCCGCGTGCGTGGCGTCCTCGACGCCCACTGGCTAGTCCGTCTCGCCCCCGCCGCCGCCGCAGCCCAGGTCGGCGAGGTCGACGCGGAGCGCGCGGCCGCGGAGGGCGCGGCGGTCGAGGTTGCGGCACGCGCTGCGGGCGGTCTCGTCGTCGAGGTACTCGACGAACGCGAAGCCCCTCCGCCGGTTGCCGGCGTCCTCGTCGACGGCGAGGCGGAGCGACTCGACGGGGCCGATCTCCTCGCACGCGTCGCGGAGCTCCGCCTCGGTGGCCCGGTACGAGACGTTGCCGACGAACACCACGCTGCTGCACCGGCACGACACGGCGGCCATGGCGGGCGAACTTCGAACCGGGGCGAAGTCGATCGAACAGGTTTGGTTTGATGATTGAATCTGAAAAGCCTTTCGATTTTTCTATACAAGGAGTAGTTTAATTTCCGACTTCTGAGTCGGTGGCGAGTACGAACGCGTTGGGTTCGATTCGTGAACTTTCAACACGTTTCCAGATGTTTCAACACGTTGGAAGTATTTGATCCGACCCTATTTTGTACTTTTAAATTAGGTCTCGATTATCTGATATCCTAATTCACTTTTATGCATTTAGATGATCTTACGTAGTATCATCTTCATTAGTATCCGTTCAAGTAAATTAACAAAAACAATTGCTAAATTATTAAATTTCTAAAAAATAAAGAGCATATGAAGCACTTAATTTGCAACATCTGGACGGTGGAAAGCATCAAACAGTTGAATAGTACGGAGTTTGTTCGATGCATCTCGCCACCATGACGTGTACCGCGAAAGAAGGCGCCAAACCGTCGTCCACGGCGACGACGTGTCGCCCCGCGCGAGCTCCGGTCGGGTCGCCCTCGCGCCACGTGGAGGTCACCTCCCATTTCCTCGTCTCCCACGACGAGGTGTTCGTCCGTGCTCAGCAGCAGCAGGAGGAGGAGGAGGAGAACCACAAGACCAAAACCAACCATGGGCGCGGGCGTGGCGCGCACGGCGTGGCGCCACGTGACGCCCGGCGCGCGCGCGCGTCCGGTCCTCCATTATAGGGGGGGAGGGGGGACACGAGCGAGCTCCGCGTTCCCCGGATCGATCGCCATCCTCTTCTTCTTCCTCCTCCGTCGTTCGCGTGCATGCGTGAGGTGCTCCTCCTCGGCTCGTTGGTGGTTCTCGCCTTGTTGTCGCTGTTCCCGTGCTGCTCCTGTCTCTCGCAGGGAGCGGAGGAGGAGGAGGACGACGGCGAGGTGCGCTTGATGGGGCTCGCCGGAGAGGCCGCTGGCTCGCCTGGCAGTGGCGGCGGGTTCAGGTATTCCGTTTCGCTTCATCTCTCTTTCTGATTTCGTTTTCGTTTGATCCGTTTTAAGCAAGTTGGGGGCCGAACAGCCAACGAATAAGCCAAATTTAAAATTTTTAAACTTAATTTTAAGATTGATTTTGAGATATTTTCAACGTAGTTTCTTTAACAACATTGGTTTTTAAATCACCCAGAACGCATATATAAAAGTTTTACCTACAAATTTATTTTTATTTCCTAATAAGCCGTTTTGGCTTATTATGAAAAAAGCCAAACGATGGGGGTTTTTATTTATTAGATGGGTGATTTTTCATTTTGGATTGGGAGTGTTAGTTTCGAATATCTGTATATAGCCATTGACAGAGAATTCGTTTCTGTTATTATTACCTGATATTGTTGTTCTTCTTGTGTTATCATGACAGTGCAAATGGTAAATTTAGCTATGGTTATGCGAGCTCTCCTGGAAAAAGATCCTCCATGGAGGACTTCTATGACACCAGAATTGATGGTGTCGATGGAGAGACCGTTGGACTGTTTGGTGTCTTTGATGGTAATCTGATGCTTTTTCATGATGCAATTAGTGTTTTGTGTTGACTTAAATAAATATCGTCACCTGCTTATTCAGTGATTACTGATCGTAATACTACGTGGTTTGTTTTCTGCAGGTCATGGTGGAGCTCGAGCAGCAGAATTCGTCAAGCAGAACCTCTTCACCAATTTAATCAAGCACCCAAAGTTATTCAGTGATACCAAGTCTGCAATTGGTATTGTGCTATTTATCTGTGTCTATTTTCTCTAAAGCAAACTACTTCACCCAAAAATTTTGTTTGCACTTTGGATGTTTAATTCCCTGAACATTCTGTCCTGCAGCTGAAACTTACACTAGCACGGACTCTGAACTTCTGAAAGCTGAAACCAGCCACAATCGAGATGCAGGGTCGACTGCCTCCACTGCAATTCTCGTAGGCGACCGTCTGCTCGTTGCAAATGTTGGAGATTCTAGGGCTGTCATTTGTAGAGGAGGAGATGGTAAGATTAAGAACATTTCAATTCATGTTTACTTTACTGATTGTTGGGCAGATAGCGTAAGTGCTTCACCTGTACATGTTTTTCAACCAATGTCCTGTCCTGGTCTGTATCATGAATGTTCGTTGTGTCAACCGAGCAACTCTATATTACCTATTACAATTTGCTTCTAAAATGATTGAAACCTCAGTTTTGTGATGCATTATTTCATCTTGATGATGCAGCTATAGCTGTGTCAAGAGACCACAAGCCTGATCAGTCAGACGAGAGGCAGAGGATAGAGGATGCTGGTGGTTTTGTGATGTGGGCTGGTATTTCAACTCTTGATCTATTCATTGTGCTGATGCTACATTTACCCTTTTTTTCGACATTGAACACCAAGTCCTTAATCTATAAAAATGCTAAAATTCTGTTGGCGGAAATTTTGTAGGAACATGGCGCGTGGGTGGTGTTCTTGCTGTCTCTCGAGCATTTGGTGACAAACTCCTGAAGCAATATGTGGTTGCTGATCCAGAGATCAAGGTCCTCAAGTTTCTTCCAATCTCAAATTCATAATTCATGCAGCTCATAAAGAAAGTATATGCATAGAGGCCATGAACGATTTCAGGATACGACCATATTACGTTATGTACTGTTGCAAATCGAAATTCGACATTTATCTGCTTATTTGATCTGTACAGGAGGAGGTGGTCGACAGCTCTCTCGAGTTCCTCATCCTTGCTAGTGATGGCCTCTGGGACGTGGTGACCAACGAGGTACACACTAATTTTAATTTCTCCAAATCTCCTCTCTGAAATGCATGTTTCTGAACTCTGAATCATTTTAATTTCTCCAAATCTCTTTCTGAAATGCATGTTTCTGAACTCTGAATCATTTTAATTTCTCCAAATATCTTTCTGAAATGCATGTTTCTGATCTCTGAATCATTTTAATTTATCCAAATCTCCTCTCTGAAATGCATGTTTCTGAACTCTGAAGTCTGAAGCCAGTAATAAAGTACTAATGACATGTTTTTTCAATCTCCAAATCTCCTATCTGAAATGTATTTTTAATTTCTCAAAATCTCCTATATGAAATGCAAGTAATAACATGTGTTCTCTTGTGAAAAAAATGAAGCAATAACATGTATTCTCGTGTGATCCCAGGAAGCTGTGGCCATGGTGAAGCCAATTCTGGATTCAGAGCAGGCTGCAAAGAAGCTCCTCCAGGAGGCCTCACAGAGGGGAAGCGCAGACAACATCACCTGCCTCGTCGTCCGTTTCTTGGAGCAGGAGAATCACCTGCCAGAGAGACCGACGAATGATCAAGCCTCCTAACATATCAATCATAGCTCTCTTCCATACACACCGTTCTTCATTGCTCTTGCAAGTTTCTTCGACCTTATGGTTGTCTTGTGCCAAGCAGATGATGCATCTGTCATAAGTGTCATCTGTGGATGCTGCTGTAGCTGAACATTGTAACTTGTCGGGGGATGTGTTTTTTGCCATCTCCTTCGTTGCTTGCGTTGCCCTGATCTTGTTTGAGGGCAACTTGCAATCGCAGGTTAAGTGTTGGTCCTCAATCATATGATGTAGCTTTCTACTAAACTTGATGTAATGATATGTGTGCCATTCTAGAGAGTTTGTGTCTCTTGCGTAATGATGTTTTTAAGTACATTCTGAATTTGCAGTTGAAAATGAACCTGAAAATTGAGATTATATGCAAACGTTAATCTATTAAATCAGCAAAGTGAGACAAACAAGAAGCTAAGAAAGCAAAAAAAAAAAATTGTATTCCAAGAAAAGTCAGATGTGTTGGGGAAACTCCAAAGAGTTTGGATGGTGCTAAGAGTTGCTCAGGTAACCGCTCAGGAGGAAATAAGGTGATTATTTCCCAGACTCATCAAGCAGATCGAGACCTGCTCTCGAAAAAAGAGATACTCATCACTGCAACTGAATATCCCAACGGAGAGATTTCACTGGACAGAAACATAAGTGAAAACAAAGGATTTTTAAGGTCTAAAACTGTAAAGCCAGTAACTCATCAAGGAAAACGATGAATCCAGAGGAAATTTGCATCGGCTCAGACTACTTTTAAAATCTGCAAGGTGGGTAAATAACCCACCGTTCAGACGAGCGAACCATGTTCTTCCTCATCGCCGGCGTCCATCCTCAGATCACCAAACCAAACCAAACCAAACAGCTAAAAAAACGAAAGAGAACAGCAAAACAAACACGAAGAAGCACATCGCAGACCAAACCAAACGAACGCCGCAGATCGATCTGTGGTGTTCGTGAAGGCTGACGAGAGTCGAGAATGTGGATGATAGCGGCGGCCGCAGGTGGAATGTGGATGGAAACCCTAGCTGGGGTGTTGCAAACTTATAGAGCGACCCTTCCGGAAAAGCCCCTAGATGTAGGGTTTATTACTGTACATGCCATCCTACATAGGCCTCCGGCCCAGCCCAACCTCGCCACTCTCGGCCCAGTTCGCTTGCATTTTGCAGTGGAAAAGTTCAGTTTAGGTCCTTAAGTATCGAGTTTCAGTCACATCCCTCAACTATGAAGCACATTCAACCTCTAGAACCTACGTTCCTCGGTAGTTTTTGATGACGGCTGATGTGGCGTGTTGATCCAGTTGTGTCCTACGTGGCGCCTATCTTGTACTTACAATTAGGGGAAAAAAATGAAACCCCATGTCACTGACATTCCCTTCTTCCCGCGTTGTGTTCGCTCCTTGAAACAACGAGTCACATCCTCATCGACTGTGTGTTCGTTCGACAGGTTTGGCACCATGTGCTGTCTTCACTTGGCTGGCCTGACCTCGCTCCTTCCCGCGGTTGCACGCTTTAGGTTTGGTGGCCGACTTCTAGGAATTGCCTGCTGAAGCATCTTCGTAAGGGCTTCGACTTCCTAGTCCTCTTGGTTTCTTGGCAACTATGGAAGGAGCAGAACTCATTTATTGGCAGCTGTGAAAGGAGAGGAGCTCCAGAGTATTCAATTCCTCTATCTCGTCGGTTAACATTTTAGCGGTTCTGGAGTACGCCTTACAGGAAGACCGTCTGTGGTCAACTACTAGACCACAGCAACTTTTTGTAGTTCCACTTAAACGTTAACCGAACTACAGGATCTTCATCCCATGTAATATCTTGTTCATCGGTGTTTATTTATTTTTATTTTTTAGTGCCATGTTAATATCATCACGATATTATATGGGATGAAGACTAGGTCAATAAGATGTTATATGAATCGAAACCGCTCATAGTACTATTTGGGGACTTGATTTGGATTGGTTTGGTAGTTGAGGGATACACTATATTCGGCTTTACGGTTGAGGGATATGTAATTGAAACTGGACCCCCATTTAAACGACGTAAAGTAGATATTTTTTCCCGCTCAAAAAGAAAAATAAAGTGGACTTTTCTCTTTTGCAGTGCAGAAAGCAGAATTGGCTACTGACATCACTGAAACTGAACCGGATGCTGTACTTACTTTGGCGATACCTGAACGGCTGATGTCAAGTTTGATCGATTCTGCTCCAGATTTCTCAGATGATGAGGAGCATATATATCTCCACTCCACAAATTGTACTTGCAACGTTTACAATTGTTCCAGTTGAATTGTTCGTCACATCAGGCAACTAAGATGACCGGCAAGACGATAAAAAGTACTGTAACCTTTGAAACTGTGTGCTTCTTCAGCTTCCTACGAGCTTTAGACAGTCAAACCAAGAATCTCAGAGACGCTCGTGTGTGTGGGTTCTCCTACCGATTTTCCTCATCTTTCTGCGAAATCTTTCATGGCAGTCCAAGATCATTGCCACCGAGACAAGGACGGGGCACCAACCATTCGGAAGCACTCACGTAAGCATCGATCCCCTCGCGCAAGAAACTGTCCATTCCCAGCGATCAAGCGACCTGTTCGTCGATACACTGTTTGTTCATCGATCTTTTCAGTTTTTTTCGATTCATTCTCCACTGGTGTCATTGTCAGATTGTCAAATTGTCAAATCGATCGATCAGCACTCTCATTCTCTGAACTGTCCCTAGAAAAAGAAACGACTCCGGCAGCGTTCATAATTACGGCCTGATCGAATCACTGATTAGTTCATCATGTTCTTCTTTTCCTCTCTCGCGGCAGCAGCCGGACTAACACTGATCCTATCTGTTCTCTTAGTGTACTGATGACATTGTCATGCAAAGCTATGATTGTTGAGATTTTAGTGGCACGTGGAGATTTATTAATTATTATCAGTCTTCATCTCCAGCGATACGTCTCGATCATCGAATGAAACAAATTCAAATTCACCATGCATCGACATTTGATGCGAAATCTGAAACTTCCGGGAAGCACTAGACACGTCCTGTTAATTTTAATCTGTGGAAGAAATGCATGTCAGGTTCAGACAGAGAATTGCAACTAACTGTATGACTAAGGAAGCAGCTCAGGCGAATGTTGTTTCAGAAGAGAAGACCTGAAAACACCATAGCAGTTGAATTCAGAAGAGAAGACAAATGCAAAATTCAATGCATGGCAGCTGCATCAATTTGCACCACTAATTAATTAATTAACCCATCTTTTTATAGTGCCCTGTCATGGTGATCAGGACTAATGCTAGTTCAGTACATTGTTACTTCGATTCTCTTCCCTCCGATTCCTAAAATCTCCGAAGCATATCATTTACAACATGTGAACTTAACTTAGAAATGCCGACAAAAAAATTCAGAACTTTGAAAAACCTGAGCAAAAAGGAGAATATTTTGACAGAACCAGTTCACTACAGCAGAGACTACTTCCTCCTGTACAAAGATACTGTTCATGGTTCAACAGCCACAAAGCTAGCAAAAGATAGAAACGCAAGCATCATCAATTGGAGAACTGAATCAATGCTAGACCAATGTAATTGAACGGTTCAAGCTAATTACCAGCATTATTACGACAGGATGGGTGGATTGACTATTTTACTGAATTGAAGCTTGGCTATCAAGCGGCTTTAAATACGCAAAACCCGTCCTTTTGACTGCATAATCCCCTGACAAACGATGGGGAGATATCAGCCAAATTCTCCACCGTAAGAACGACGGCATCCAGATTAAAAGCTCAAAGCAAGTTTAAGTTATATACTGATTAGTCGTGTGCTGTGAAGCTAGATTGTGGTATACTGGTATTGAGAATATTATATTGTTTTCGCGTGCAAAGTTTTTACGCGTTCAAAATAAAGACTTTTTTTTTTCGGCGTAAGTGGTATTGAGAATTTGAGATCATCTCCTAGATTTTGTTCCGAGCTGGCCAGATTATCAGAGAATTTGCTGTCCATTTTAAGTTTTTCTTTTTGGTTAGCTTACACATTATTTGCACATGAGGCACACGTGTCCCCATCGCTGATTGCATTTTCTTCAGTAAATGCGGCATCTGCCGCCGGAGATAAAGATAAATTCGTTCTTCGTCAAGAGTTTTCTCGATGCACTGAACCTGCTGAAAATGCTGAAAACATGAGGCAATTTTTCAAGAACAGGAAACTGAAATATAATAATCCATGGAAAATAACTCTGCAGACCACCTTGCATGAGTTTTCTTGGTGATGCACTGAACCTGCTGAAAGCCTGAGATGGTTTTCAAGAACAAGATAGACTCAAATAAGATGAACCATGGCAAAATTCTGCAAACCACCTAGTGACTTATCTAGAATTTTAGGTATGGGTGATTGAACTTAATATTTTTCTAAAATACCACAAATATATGAAACAATATATATAATAGTACTATCTTCATTTTAGATTACAAGTCGTTTTGACTTGGGTCAAAATCAAACTGCTTTAAGTTTGACTAAGATTATAGATAAATATATCAATATCTATAACGCTAAATTAGTTTCATTAAATTTCTAATTGAATTTACTTTTATAGTATATTTGTCTTGTGTTGAATATGTTACTATTTTTCTATAAACTTGATCAAATTTTAATCAGTTTTATTTTGATCAAAGTCAAAACGACTTATAATCTGAAACGGAGGGAGTAGAAGTGTAGAATTGATCAAATATATATCATGATATATTAATAGGAGAGTTTTTCACTTTCTTATCTCTTACCAAGATTTTTTTCCTTTTCTTTATATACATGGGCCTTAGGCTTTTTTTTTTTTGGGGATAATCCCAGAAATCATCGGACACGGAACTGTCATGATGTGCCGCTTTCAGAAACTTATCATGCGTGTTACTTTGGACTGGATTTTTCACATTTTGGTCCAACTGGACGGCGCCAGCCTCTCTGGCGTCGACCCCCTACCGACGTGGCAGGGCGATGTTGAGGTGGCTAGGGGGAGCGCGCCAGAGTGGCTGGCGCCCCCCCCCCCCCCCCCGATTTTTTTCTTTTATTTGTTTGATTTTTTTTTCACGCTTAGGGACAAACAAGAACTAACCATAAAAAAAATTGAATTCAAATGGATGTAATATGTGACCTGTAGAATTTTTCCTCTCCTCTCCTCTCTCTCTCCAAACTAGTGCAGAGGAGAGAGATGTGCAACTTTTTTATTTTTATTTTATTTTTTTGATATTTTTTTCACACTTAGGAACTCACAAGAACCAATCATATAAAAAATAAACTCAAACGGACGAAATATGTGGCATGTGGAATTTTCCAAAGCTCTACCGAAAAACTTCTCTCCTCGAAAACACAATCTTGCAAGCAGAATTTGGAGGTTTTAGAATCGCCGTACCCGACAAAGCGGGGAGAATCGGATGTAACTTTTTCTGTAGATGTCTGTGGATATATTATTTGCCTGATTCTGAGTCCGTATGAGAAAGTTACGTCTATTTTAATAAATGATACCCGAATGACTTTTCAGTAGAGCTTTGGAAAATTCTACGAGTCACATATTTTGTCCATTTGAGTTTATTTTTTCTATGGTTGGTTCCTGTATTCTCCTAAGTGTGAAAAAAATATCAAAAAAATAAAATAAAAATAAAAAAAATACATCTCTCTGTACTATTTAACTTATGGCTATCATTTCATGTGGTTATATTTGAATTAGAGATTAAGTAATTTCATATAGTGGTAGAGTGCATTATGTTTAACATGCTGATCAAATGGTTTTATTAAAGGAGTTATGGTCTAATTTTGATGAAGGTGTAAAGTAGGCTAAGTGGTATGCTATTTTCGCATATCTAGCTAAGTGGTATATTCCGTTCGAGTTTTAAATTTTTTTTTTGTGGCTGGTTGTATCGTGATCCTAAGTGCGAAAAAACATCCGAAAAACTAAAATAAAAATAAAAAGGTTGCAACTCTATATAGAGAAACAGGAATAGAGGCGAGGGGTGGTGGGGGGGGAGAGGGGCGGCGCCAGCATGCCTCATCCCTAGGGCGGTGCCAGCCATTGTGGCGCCCTCCTCCTGCCACGTCGGTTCGCGTGTGCCACGGTGGCAGGAGGATGGCGCCAGAGAAGCTGGCGTCGTCCCGTTGGACGATGGCGCCAGCCACTCTGGCGCCAAAAAGGACCATTTCTGGGAAAAGTTTTTTTAGGGGTCTATTTGCGAAATAAGTTTTTTAAAAGAATCAAAATGTGAAAAATCCAGTTACTTTGGAGGTGTTATTTTTCCCTATGGACCGGCTGCTTGTGAGAGATCTAAGCATTAATAGGCAGTGGGCATTGCGAATTGTTCCGGTCTCTTGGGTGCATGAATATATAGCCAGGAATAAGCATGAGGATTGATTCAGATTCAACTGGAGTAGAGATTGGTGTCGATTGGTCCATGACAATATAAAATCTTGCAATGTCTCTTATATACAGGATTCGTTTTATATAATTAAAAAAAAACTCCATGACACCTTAAATAATGTAAAACTTAGTTCATTTAATTGAAGGAGTAGTTTGCGCTCACGTACCCCTAAATTGGTGTGTTACACGAGCTTCACTCGATTTATTTTTGTTATTGCAATTGTGCCAGATAGTGTTTAATCATGTGCAAACACTAATTAATTAGGCCTGATAAAGCTCATACTCCCATTGAACCATATTGGCACTTGCAAAAGTCCGCTAGTCCACTCTGCACATATTGCAGAACAAGTATTCTTGTGCGTCATAAAAAAATGGACAATATGTCCTTTTTAAATTCACACCTAGCTAAGTAAGTCTCACCCGGCCAATGCTAGCCTCATTTCTTTTACCCAGCGAGAATAAAATCACTGGATTATTTTACCATCATGTGCTATATTTAGAACACACGTTATTAAAATGTCATAATTAAGTTTCACAATTAGTAATATTATACTCCACTTTGTCCATAAATATAAGCATTTCAAACGTTTAAAATTTATTTACGAATATACGATTCTAAAGTACTACTTGTATCATTAATCATATCTCATTCATTTTTTTTACATAATGGATAATCGAGCCTTTTACTTCAAAAGAACCTACAACCATACATTTTTTTTCTTTCACTTTGCCCCCCTTCCAACAAAGTTTTCTGTGCTCAACCTTAATCTATAATAAACCTATAAATGGCTATATTTATGGATGGAGAGAGTAATAGATAATACTATACATTTATGCCAGTAGAAAGGAAAAAAATCCAAGTACAAAAAGAATATAACTATAGCACTTAAAGTTTGTAAAAGGATACGATTCTAAAGTAGTACTCCCATCGTTCCTAAAAGATTATATTTTTAGCTAGTTAAAGATAGATTAAATATATAGGAGGTTAAAATACTACTGTGACCTTCTTCATTAATGCAGGAAGAGCAAGGACGTGGGAATGCTTCTGGTTCTAATTAAAACTAAGAGAAAATGATCGATGAAATGATACTACTATTAAATAATTATAGTGGACCCACTCTAAAATTACAATCTTTACGGGACAACTTTTTACGCTTAAACTACATCAATTTAGACTTGGAGTAGTACTATTTTTCACTCCAATCACCACTCATTTAAATTCCTTCCAATCTTAGGGTGTGTTTAGTTCCACGCTAAAATTAGAAGTTTAATTGAAATTAAAACGATGTAACGGAAATGTTGGAAGTTTGTGTGTAGAAAAGTTCGATGTGACGTTTTTGGGTTCAAAATTTAGAACTAAACCGTGCCTTACCCCAACTATCTCCATTCTGAAGCACCCCCGTTTAATGAGAGTTATCTAGATTATTTTCATTTTATATTAACTTGTTTTTTAAACATTACAATTTTTTAGGACGAATAGAGTATATTTATATTTGAAGCCATCCTTCTCTGTCTTCTTTTTTAAAAAAGAAAACTCGCGAGAAGAGTTTGAGGACAACATAGATTTAATTTGTCTTTCATTCTCTCCTGCCTCGAGAAAAATAAAAGGAATTGGCTGTTGCGAATGGAGATTAAATAGGCTAAACTGTGACTGGAGGGAGACGATAATGGATATGCTTCTCTGTTTTGTAAAACGTGGACTGATCCTTCCTAGAAAAATTACAAATGTGTCGTTCTCCGTGCACTTGCTTCATATGAACAACACCAGTCAGCAGACCGTCAATGAAATGTTTTGTTACAACTTAGTACAAAATGTGTTCTTCGTGCAAAAAAACTCATGGTAGCAACTTAATTAGGCTTGTTAATATAAAGCTAAAGAAGAGTTCTCGGCACTTGCACAAATCCACTAGGCACCCACTTCACATTACATTGCAGCTAGAAATGAACAAAAATATTCTTGTGCCTCACTAAAGAAATGGAAATTGTCATTTTTAAATTAATTCATACCAATCTAAGTGCATTGTATCTGACCGCTCTAAAAAAAGCAGAGCAATTTACTATCATATAGTACTACATTTAGGCATTTAGCACGGGCGTTATTAACACAAATTGCCAATTAAAATGTCGTCGGTTTCACAACACACTCCTGATACTGTAACAGATAGCATCTGATGCTGGTGTCCAAGAAACCGCCCTACCATTAGCTAGTAGCTAGTCCTCTTAATTGGCTACCTTCCGATCCCTTTCATCGCCTTCCTCTTCAGTCAAATGACACATTAAATTATGTCGGTAATTCA